>NC_048231.1:63581519-63902054 GCF_002007445.2 Ailuropoda melanoleuca
GGGATCGAGCCCCATATCAGGCTCCTCCGCTATGAGCCTGCTTCTTCCTCTCCCACTCCCTGCTTGTGTTCCCTCTCTCACTGGCTGTCTCTATCTCTGTCGAATAAATAAATAAAATCTTAAAAAAAATTTTTTTTTAAATAAATAAAAAGATCATTGTTGTGTGAGGAGATGATCAAAGAGCATGTAGTCCCCAAAATGGAAGAAAGAAAAACGCTCAAGAGGTGTATCAGATTATTAATTAATAAAATGTTATTTTAATAAAATGTGTTATTTTAATAAAATGTGTTGAGTTTTTTTGGTAATGTTTATATGTTTTAAAGATTTCTTTTTTGTGTGATTTTTTTCTTATTTTAAATATTATTCACCTTGTATCTAATTGTGTATTTTTCTTTTTTTCATGAGTGTTAACTTTTTAATTTAGAAAAAAATCTGCACATGGGGCACCTGGGTGACTCAGTCCTTAAGCATCTGCCTTCAGCTCAGGGCGTGATCCCAGCATTCTGGGATCGAGCCCCACGTCAGGCTCCTCTGCTGGGAGCCTGCTTCTTCCTCTCCCACTCCCCCTGCTTATGTTCCCTCTCTCGCTGGCTGTCTCTATCTCTGTCAAATAAAGAAAATAAAAATCTTAAAAAAAAAAGACAAAAGTGAAAAAGATCTGCACAATGAAAAGTAAAATTAAAAAATTAAGACTTGTTTCAATAGGTCAAGAGCAATGATATTTTCCTTTTTTGCTCATCTCAATATTCATCTCGCCTTTTATTTTTACAAAGCTCTTTAAAAATATTGCTCTTCATGGTCTTATAAGCATGTAAAAACAGTCATGCAAGGGTCTTATACCCTTGTTTTCTTTTTCCTGAAAAGGGTAGCCACGCCATCTACGAGTACTGTCGATAATTCTTAGAGTAGCTCGAAATTCGGTTTGCCATGAGCAGACTATCTCTGCTTCTAGCTCATTTTCTCCTTTTCCAATGGCACTCATCTTGGGCTATTTCACCCTTTACTGCCTTGTATCAGAAAACCAGGCTTCACACGTCCTAGAAATCAATCTGGCTGTTTGTTAATACATATGTTAAGAAGAGAAGTCATGGAGGCAATAGTCTTCTAAAGATGTTCCCTCTGAATGTTCCCTCTCAGTAAGGAAAGACCCAGCATTCCTTTTCTGTAAAGTTGGTCTGGGATTTCGGGAAGACAACTTCTAGTAGGACTGAAGTATTTCTGATATTCAGAGATTCTGAGTGAAAAGAGTTTTTATACCAAAAGGAAAAAGATTCTTAAACCTTGAGTATTTGTAGTCCCGAGTCATTCATTGTAAGTTGGAAAGTAGCTATGGTGTCGGCTGGACTTTTGGAATTTGCCTGGTGGTCTCTATTATGAGAGGTTGCAAGAGATTTTTCAAATGTGTGAAATGACATTCAAAGAACAAGAATGGTTGTGACAGATTGAATTATTTTGTAGGGGAAAAAATGGATTGGTGAATGCTGAATTTAAAAAAAAGAAGTAAAATATTTTCCACAAACCAAAATCCTCTATAAGCTACAATCCCTGTCTGGCCAAGGTTAGCAATCCTGTTCAACTTGAAATCCTAGAAGGCTCGGTAAGTGCCATGTTTCATCAACATAAATAATTAACTGGAGAAGGACATGCAATATTCATAGTGAGACATTATTAGATTGCAAAAGCCTAGAAAATATCTAAAAATTGAAGAAAAATGAATCATTCAGCTTATGGCATTTCCTTTATGTATATAATTAATTAAAAAAAAAAAAACCCTATTCCTTCTGGACCCATGACAAATGGCGGGTGTGCTAGGTTGCCGCACAACTGACCTGTATTTGATGCGTGGTTTGAAACAATAAAGAACTCAGTGGTTCGGGTGCATTCTGCCAGGAGGCGGGCATCAGGTTTTGCTTTTTTATTTTAAGACCATTCCGATAATAACGGAACTGTTATTTTGGGCGTCAGAGCAATTGTTCAATTTAGTGTGCTCAATTAAGTGTCACGACCTGTGAATGATTTATATTATCGGAGGTTTTCACTTTTGTGGGAAAGGATTATGGTGATGGGTTCTAGAAAATCTATTGAATAAATAAGTATTTCCTGGCAGATGTCGCCTTTCTGTCCCAGGCCAATAGCAACTGCAAAGTGCGCAGAGCTTGGGGGTTGCCGCTAGTGACGTTAATTGATGTCATACATCTTTGTCTGAGAGTGTCCTTGAGGTGATGAACAAGTGGTATTTACATGACACAGAGTGGCGGGAAACGGGTCAGAAGAACAATACGTCTGTGATACCGTTTCTCTGGTCAGATACCTGGGGTCGGTTCGCAGATACTCTTAGTTGTGCGAGGGAAAAAGTGGGATTTTTTTCCTAACTCTCAAGACCTGTTCGGCCGGAGACCGTGAGAGCTCTAGGCCTTCCGAAGGCGAAAGAAAGACGGATTATTTCAATCCAGGAGCCTCGTTAGGATTTCTGAGGAACTGAAAAGTGGTTTGACATTGAGACCGAATGAAGGTTACAGGTGTAGAATTTAGCGCCGGCTAACCTGCTTACCCTGCTGATGCGGTGATTCAGGGTGAGCTCTGAAAGCCCGCATTGTTCACGTGTGGCCCCAAGAACAAGTGCGGGAAAGCTTATCGCTGTCATCAAGCTCTCAGACGTCACCTGTCCTGCCCTCTTTCTTTCAGCTCAGGAAGTAAACTGGCATTGAGGCAAAGGAACAGAAGCTCAGGGAGCTGGCAGCAACTTCTCAAAAGGAAAGAGGAGGTATTTTGTAGCAGGAAAGAATTCTGTAGTTTAAAACCATATTTGCTATAGATATCAAGTGTACATTAAAGCATTTAAAAGTGAAATAAACTCCTCCTAAATACCTAGGAATCTGTATATGAGCTGTATCTTAATCATAATGCGTTCTTCCTCCTTTGTGATTATGGGTAAATGTAATCGCAATGAAGTCTCTGACCTTCAATTAGACAGGATACCCTATCCCACATGGAATTTACCGTATAGTGTATACGTAGTGTATACGTGACAAACCACCTAGGGAATAATTTGGGTATTATTGGAAATGGCATTAAATTCTTCGGCATCTGTGATGCTATTTTATACACTGGGTCTGCAACTTAGTAGGGTAACAACTCATGCATTGGAATCACCAGAGAATGAGTTGCCCAGAATAGAATTTTTTGGCTAAGTTTTACCATTGTGTGTCTAAAAAGTATCTCATACCTTCAAGTTAACCCTGAAACTCAGAGGTTATAAGTTGAGAATGAAGTTCAAAAAAACTCTATACATAATGACTGAGGCTAGACAACTATATAAATAATCTATCTTAGTCGATAATCTATAAGTGAGTACCGAGAACTTTTGAAGACATCCCAATTCTATTCATGGCTATCATTTATCCATGTAGTTATTAATTCATCAAACATATATTAAGCCTTTCATCTTTTGACACATTTGGTTAGGCATCTTTTAAAAACTGGTTGTATTTTCTTTTCTAAAGTTCTAGTGTATCAATAGCATTTCACCCTGCTTGCAGAAACACTGAGTTAGTTAACACAAAGTGGAAAGTTACCAAGCAGGTTGGAAATAGTAAGACAATGAGTAAGAATCTATCAGTATATTTCCATGTCTGTCTACAAGAGAAGCCTCTGCCTTCCAGTCATTCAACCCACTTAGCTGGCAAAATAATGATAGTAACCACAGGTTAACATTTATTTGGTATAAGCTGTGTGCTCAATGTTTTATGTGCATTCGTTTATTTACTTGCCAAAGGAGTCTTGCAAAGTTAACATCCTTGCTTTTTGAGTGAGGAAACTAAGGCTTAAAAGTTCAATTAATTTATTAGTTCCAGATCAGATTAATAAAGTTGGGGGCCAGAATTTGAATCTAGATCTTCTTGACTTCAAAGCCTATGACTTCATACATGATGAAAAAATACATATGCATTATGATAGCTTGATGACATTAGCCACTAACTCTCCTTCAACTCTTGTTCCATGTTTACTCAACAGCCTCTTCTGATTTACTTAGAACTTCCATAAAATATTTTCTTTGCAGGAAGAGAATATTCCTCCAGTGATTTTGAATGCTTGATTCCTGTGGACACTTGTGTATTTAAAAAATTATAATTGAACAATCGCATTGTTTGATTTATACTTCTTTCTCTTCTGAATTTGATTAATGTGAGTTGGCCTCTCCAATACAGGCATCACTTCTGAATATATTTACAAATTGCTATTTTGTTGTTGTTGTTTACAGAATTCAGGAACAGATCCTAGACCAAGGTATTTTTGGCGTCTAAGCAGAATCTCTACCTTATCATTATTTATAGTCTCAAATAATGCAGTAGTTTTTTTAATAATAAAAAATTTACAGAAAAGTTTCAAGTACAGTGCAAAGAAAGGTTTTTTTTTCTTTCCTGAACCGTCTTCTTTCTTAGAGATCATGTATTAAGTACCAGCCATAGAGCAGGGGCTTTCTATCCTCATTGCATTTTATCCTCGTAAGCCCACATACAGTGATACAATAATAGTGTGTATCTCTTAGGATTTGGGGTCTGGAGTTATTGCATGCAAAATTTTTGGCTTGGTATGATTTATTTATCTTTTCAATATTGGTGAACTTAGCAATCAATAAATCAAAAATTTTAGGAGACTTTTTGAAGGACCAGTCGATCGATGTTAAATATTAGTCCGAGTCCTCCCCTGACCCAGTGAGACATGTGTCTTAGTTTTGTCAAGGGTATTCCAAGGGCTCGAAGGTTTTCATCCATTCCATCTAAATTCTCCACAGGGCTCTGGAGGACTCCTGTTGTTGAAAATCTGCGTTGGGATAACCAAAGTCCTCATTCTCATACTTAGGTAGGAGGCAGTTGCTGAAAAGTCACAGCTTTCTGTCCTTCACTGCAGACCAGCTGAATCCGAGTGTGTGGAGTGGGGCCAAGAACATGCAGATTCCCCCTGGGTTTCTGTTGCACACAGATGTTCGATCCAGTGTGATACATGGTAGGGAAAATGATGTTTCGCTCTCTTTTCTTTTTTAAGATCTCCTATTCACTGGCTTTCATGTACTCATGTATTTGTAAGATGTAAAGATACATGTAAAGATACATGTACATGTATCTTCAGTTCTATGCAATTTTTTGCCCCCAACCCCTCGTTCTCTGCAATTTTATCACATGTACAACACGTAATGTTTTCAACACTGTGCATTAGTAAGTTTTTGCATAAGTGAATCCTTATTTAATGGCTGTTTAACTGACAGCTGTTGTCTTATTGAAGACTCTAGAAAAGTGTCGAATGTGGAAAAAAGTAAGTCATGTCATGTTCCTGTGTATAATATGCATAATGCTATCCATATGCACAGAGAATTGTGTATAAATACGTCATCTTACTTACATAAGTAAATGACTCAGAGGCTCAGAGTGTAAACAAATCAAGGAGCTAAGTAAATTAAATACTTTGGAAAATTGCGTATCATGTTTGGGCAGCTAACTTTAATTTGTGTGCTGAATTAGGGATTCATGCTTGACTTTGGAAAATTGAAAACTGACAGGAAGCCAAAAATCCAAGGAAATACACCTGCCCTGCGCTTGTGGATCTAAATGGAGGAGTAGAGCTTGTTAATTAGTAAACATAATTTTCATAAATCTTTCTGTGATAATTTCCTGGGTCTTCCATAATGAATACCCCAACTAGTTAGCTTAAAACCACAGAAATTTATTCGCTCACAGTTGGAAGGCCAGAGGCGTAAAGTCAAGGTGTGGGCAGGGCCGTGCTCTCTCTGAAGGCTCTAGGAAAGGATCCTTCATTGCCATTTTCTAGATCCTGCCAGTTATCAGCAAGCCTTGGCACTCCCCAGCTTATGGTTGCTTCACACTCCAATCTCTGCTTCCTTTGTCACATGGCCTTCTGCCTGTGTCTCTGTGTGTCTCCAAATCTCTCTCTTCTAATGACACCAGTCACTGGATTCAGGCCCGCCCTACACCAGCATGACTTCATCTTAACTAAATTACATCTGCAAAGACTTGAATTCCAAATGAGGTTACATTCTGAGTCTCTGGGTGGACGTGACTTTGAGGGGTGGGTGGTCACTGTTGAACGAGTACATGTTCCCACCCTGTTTTTGTGGCAAATTGACGCTCAGCTTCCTGCTTCTTGCCCTCTACATATAAGCATTTTGCTGATGAAGCAGTTTGTGGATAACTTCATTTTGAAGTTGCCCCCTGCAGTCTGAACTTTGTACGGCTTGGTTCTGATATAATATCCCTCCTTTTAGGATACTCTCAGTTCAGCTAAGAGCCAGTTAGTTTTAAAAAACTGGAATACAGAGTTTCTCCAATTTTGTACTACCAAGGGATGATTTCATATTTTTTTTACTCATGGGCCCATGTTTAAAAAAGAATTTGTCTATCAAATAAATATAATGATTAACTAATTCCATGTCTTATGAAATTAATCAGTGACCATTTAATGTAATTCTTTATAAGCAAGGACCGTTTGACACTTAACCTACATACATACATGGATCCATGAATGATTCTAGTTAGGCATTTTGAAATTCTGGAGATAATCAACAAGATGTTATAACTATATCCTTTGACATCCAAGGTATGAATCACTATTCTAAGGATTAATGACAAGATCTCAGACTTAGGAAAATTGCAGTTAAATTTTCAATTTACTTTAAAGGGACAGCGACTCACTGAAACAGTTCACATCTTGTCATCTATTCCTGATGAATATTATAGTCAAGAACTGTGGCCAAATAACAGCAACATACTAGGTAGAAATTCAATGTGGAAAAGCAGGGCGCCTGGGTGGCTCAGTCAGTTAAGCATCCAGCTCTTGGTTTCAGCTCAGGTCACAATCTCACGATTGAGTCCTGCATTGGCTCCACACTCAGTGGGGCATCTGCTTGGATTCTCTCTCTCTCTCTTTCCCTGCCTCTCCCCCTGCTCTCTTAAATCAATCAATCAATCTTTTAAAAAATGTGGAAAAGCTCTACTTTTCCTTTTCCGGATTTGAGATCAGGACACGGGAGGGTAGATGGAGAAAGGTGCAAGGAGTTCAAAAAGTGAATGAAAACTGTCATAGCAAAGAATTAGAAATATTACCCGTTTTATAATAGTTTACATTTGTCTACATGTTTTGATTTAGAATGCTTCCATATACTGCTTTATTCGATAATGCTGGTTCAACAGTTACCCCCCACCCCTCAAAGTCACGTCCACCCAGAGTCCCAGAATGGGACCTCATTTGGAATTCAAGTCTTTGCAGATTTCAGCATTATTAAGGCAGGTGTTATTTCCCATAATTTCACAGACAAGAAAACTGACATTTGGGGTTCAGTGATTCATCCCCCCACACACCCCCCACCAGCCAGATAGTACATAGGAGAATTAAAACTCCAATCCAGAGCATTGGTATTCATTCTGCTGTCCTTCCCTTTACACAGTTAGCTCGTGGCTCACGGCAATTCTAGAGCACTGCCGTCACCTTTGGAACACCGCCACAGGGTCAAGATGGAAGCACAAAGCTGAAATCCAAAAAATCTTGGTTCTATTTCAGCAGTCGTCTGACCCTTAGACATTTGTAACCTGGTGTGATACTCTTTGTCTTCCTCCTCTGGAGGCCTGAGAGAACTGGGCAGAATGAAAATATGAAACAAGATGACACACCATGCAGGTGGGAAGCAAAGAGCATTGGGCGTGGGAGTGATAACCTTGAGATGCCTCTAAGGCACGGCTCGTGATTACATTTCCTGAGATTCCCTTGTTTCCTTTAGTAATAAACCCCCCTTTTTCATTCTGGTTTAAATAGCTTTTGTTGTTATTTCATGCGATCAACAGATGCTGTTCCAAAGACACCACGTTTACGGTCTAGGAGGGAAGACAGACACACACCAGTAATTTCATCAAAGTTTAAGAACGAGGAACACCCAAGAAGAGTATCAGGTTACGGTGTTATCACTCATTTGTCCTTTTGCACAATTTACATCCAGACCCATTCACCGTTGGTATTTAGCAAGATTCTGAGCTGTGGGAGGAGGGGCATCCTGTGAAGTCAAGGTGGTTGGAAGAGAAGGACAGTAAATAAGAAAGCCGATTTCAATTCCTTTTCAGTTGGGCAGAGTTGGGGGTGACTTGTCTGCCCCTGCCCCCCCCCCCCGTCGTCTTCTCTTGTTTAGTCCCTTTGTCTATGAAGTGTTGTCCTTGGTTTTCTCTTGGAGGATATTTGGGGAAGTTAAAAATAAATCTGCTCCTTTCAAGTTTTCTGAACTTGGAGGATACTTCTTTTATTGTAAGAGGAAGGAAGAAGGTACATGTGTCTATCACACTGGCATAAAGGTGCGACTCAGTTAAAATAGAGCATAGTTTTTTATCATCAGGCATATTGTTTACATTGCCATTGCTCTGGAATTTAGACATGATGAAGCTCAGTGGGTGGACAAAACGCACCTGCCCAAAAGGCAATGTATTCAACGGTTTGGATCAAGACTCCCTTGCTAGCAATAAAACAATGACATTTTTACACGAGGCATAAAACAACTAACAAACGAAGCTATAATCATGGGATTATTAACAAATAAACTTACTTGAATTTATAGAGCCATAGATCTGTTGGAAAACATGCATGTGGTAAGTAAAAAAAAAATTCATATGGATTTATATAAAATTCCACAGTGCGTTAAATGATTTATTGCAACTTTATTTGTATTAACCCAGATGGCGCACAATTTGGATATGTAACCCTCCCTATGAGAAATGCTTTGTAAATGCCACACATCTCCATGGTGTCGCAGTGACTGCGTGCCAGGGCAGCATTCCACTCCAGAAAGTCCGTGCCAACATGAATCAAGAAGGGAAATGACATCTTACTTGTTGGAGTAAAGAAACTTGCAGTGCAAACAATAACAACAATCACGCAATCAGAGAAGCGATTAAGTAGAAAGAATTCACTCCAAATGACTGACCCTGGTGGTTATGTCTCACCCAGACAAAAAGAAACTCTGTTGGAAATGGTTGTCCTCAAAGTTTCTGCATTAAATGTCTTTTTATAACCAGCTGTCACTCAACGATTTATTAGCAGAAAATACCAGAGTGATTCAGTCTTCCTTCAGTATACTCACTGGCTTTCAGCTTGGGTGCTGGAAAAATTATTCCGGACTATTCGGTTTCAAATTCTTATGCATAGAGTTACAAAAAGTCAAATGAAAGGGCCCGTTTCTCTACATCCTTCATACTTTTAAAAAAGAAGCTTCTAGGTGTCTGTGAACCCCATGAATGGCTGTTGAAACGTAAATGCTGACTCAAGATTTAATTAATCAATCAAGTGTAACATGATAATTTACTGAATCAAACAGATGGTAACCATTAGCAATTTAAAGAAAAACTAAATGTGCAGGGGAAGACAGAATACCAGTGTTTATGTTTATATACTTTACGCTAAATAAATGAAATGTTTCAACGCAGTCTGAGAATGAAAGTACAAGAAGAGTACCCTTGCTTTTGGGGAATATTTTTCTGATTCTGAAATATTGGTTCACCCACTTACCGTGATTATTCTACCTTAGAACTAGGCTGGGTCATTTTGGCCTATCAGAAATGGAAGTAATTTGTTGAGAGACATTCAAGTTAATCTAAAATAACCATGTAGTAAAATAGGGATGGAAATAATGGTAAACCTACTTCTAAAGTTTAACATCTGGATAGCCACTATTAAAAAAAAAGGTATCTTTAGAATGATTAAAAATTAAGAGATATATGCACAACGATTCAGTTTAACCCAAATACTCTTCTACTTTTTGTTGGCTAGTTGTATTAGTCTCCTAGGGCTTCCATAACAAATTACCACAGCTGTGGTGTCCCAATTTTCCCACAGTCCTGGAGGCTAGACGTCTGAGATAAAGGTGTCATGGAGGCTAGACGTCTGAGATAAAGGTGTCATGGAGGCTAGACGTCTGAGATAAAGGTGTCAGTAGGACCATGCTCCTTCTGGAGGCCCTAGAGAACAATCTGTTCCTCACCCCGTCCAGCTTCTGGTGGCCCCAGGCATTGCTTGGCGTCTGGTGGATTTACTCCAATGTTTCCCTCCGTTGACTTCAGATGACCTTCTTTTCTGTGTGTGTGTCTCCTTTTGTCCCCTATTATAATACTCTTATTGGATTTATGACCCATTATAATCCAATATGATCTCATCTCTCTCCATAACTTAATCACATCTGCAAAGACCCTATTTCCAAACAGGGTCGCATTCTGAAGTCCTAGGTGGACATGAATCTTTGGAGGACATTATTCAACCTACCACAACGGTATTTTATCTTTTCATGAATCATCATCTATCCTTCTCTGAGCTACCTAGTAGGATAATCAGCAAGAAGTGAAATCCATCTTCCTCTGAGTGATGATATTTAAGCTTGTATAACGCCAACTGGATATTAAATGTAAAGCTTAGACTGCTTTGAGATTTTCATTGTTGAAGGCTCAACTAAAGTGCATCCTGGTTGCAAATTATCATCTTGTACAGCAAAGGACTGCGGTGCACACGTGAGTTATTACCTGCTGCTCCCCTGGTGTGCTGTCTTACTCCCCATGACCTTGCGGATCAGTTTCGGCAAAGCTGAGGCATTTCAGAACTTGTCATGTACTTTTTTACAAGAGACTAGAAAGATTTAGGAATTAGGCACTAAATTCACTTCCTATGGGAAGAGGTTTCCAAATTTTTTTAGAAGTAACAATCTAAAAAATATTAGACATTAGATCACAGAAACTACTTTTATTTCAGAGGGCTGTTTGATGATAGTTATGTCGAACATGTGAAATCACAGCTTAAAAAGCTATGTTGTAGAAATCAATAAGTCTATAATTAAGAAATCCCTTATATATACATTTAAAATTGATGTTTGACGTATTTATAGTTGTGGTAATCTGGAGAAAAGCATACGTTGCATCATAATTTTCATCTGATGTACATATATGGTGTCTACAGACAAATATAAAGTGGTAACGTACTTGCTTACTAACAGAAAGACATATGTTAAGAGCAATGACAAGTCCTGAATTGAGTCTAAATCTTGCTTTTTACTTAAAGAATGTTCTGGATAACCTCTCCACATTTATTTCTGCCTAACCCAGTCCCAACTGGCATAGTGCCTACATATAAGATAAAAACAGTGGGAAGAAGTTCTTCAGAATTACTGATATTTCTGCCTGTCTCTGTTGAAAGCACCTTCTATCTACAAGTCCATTTATTTCCATGTCCCTAAAACAATGATGATTGTCCAGTTTGTCCTAATGGATCCTTATAGTCCCATTTGCCCATAATAAGAAGTAAAGAATAATGAGAAATATAGGTTTTATTTACCTATTCATCTCTATATGTCCCAAGGGGAAGACATATTAATTTAGCATGGGTGGACAGCTGACTATTTTGAGCTTTCCAGTTAAATTAGCCATTTAAGCTTAAGTGTCTTTTAGTGTTTTTTTTCTAACTATAAACGTAAAACTACTTGAATATATATTTTTTTAATTTTTATTTATTTATTTATTTATTTATTCAACAGAAATAGAGACAGCCAGCGAGAGAGGGAACACAAGCAGGGGGAGTGGGAGAGGAAGAAGCAGGCTCATAGTGGAGGAGTCTGATGTGGGGCTCGATCCCATAACGCCGGAATCACGCCCTGAGCCGAAGGCAGACGCTTAACCGCTGTGCCACCCAGGCGCCCCTAACTTGAATATATTTTTAATAATTAAAACTAAATTCAATAATATCCATATTCAATAGCAAGTGGAATGATAACACTGAATAGCATTATTGATCTTACAATATGTGAAGCAGACATATGTGAGTTTAAAAACATCAAAAAACAGGGGCACCTGGATGGTTCAGTTGGTTAAGCAGCTGACTCTTGATCTCAGGGTCCTGGGATCAAGCCCCACGTCGGGCTCTGTTCTCAGCACTGAGTCTGTTTAAGGATTCTCTCTCTCCCTCTTCTGTCCATCTCCCTGCTGTCTTTTGCATAAATAAATAAATAAATAAATAAATAAATCTGTCTTAACACCATAAAGCATAATCATCTTTGGTGATTTAATATCAAATTTCAGATGTTGTATGTAAATGTTTTATATATAAAAGAGTTTAAAAAGTTGAATAAGCTCAATTTTTCAACAGTTTGGGTAAGCCCACTACCCTCTTTTTCAGTATTGGTTTTATGAGTATCAGCCATTCACATCAATTTGTACAACCCACTGATCCAATATGTAAATCTCAGGGTATGGAGATATTTAAAGACCATCAGGTCCCCTCTCTCCAGATTCCCACAGAATAGGTGTTCAGATTGAGTAATTTATCATTCAGTGATAAAGAACTATATCTCTTAGGACAGATTCTTCCATTTGCCCAAAGTTGATTATTAAAAACATGTTCTATAAGAAGCATAGAATGGGGACCATTTTTACACCGTGGATGCTCTAAACCCAAAACGTCCCATTTTGTCTATGACTCTTAAACATGGTGTCCAGACTAGATGATTTATTTTAAGCGGACCAAGACCAGAATCCAGTGTAGTGAAATCACCTTCCTCTTTTTATGTCCTATATACCTATTAAAAGTTTAAGAAAATCATGGTTTTTTTTAAAGATTTTATTTATTTATTTGACAGAGATAGAGACAGCCAGCGAGAGAGGGAGCACAAGCAGGGAGAGTGGGAGAGGAAGAAGCAGGCTCATTGCGGGGGAGCCTGATGTGGGGCTCGATCCCATAATGCTGGGATCACGCCCTGAGCCGAAGGCAGATGCTTAACCACTGTGCCACCCAGGCGCCCCAAGAAAATAACATGTTTTAAGTTTTAAATTTAATACTGTAAAATTTACTTTTTTTGTTGTAAAAGTCTATGAGCATTGACACGTTGGCACATAACCACCATGATCTCAAGATACAGAAGGTTTTATCAGTCTTAAAACATGATCTCTTGCAGCCAATTCTTCCCAACCACTAATCCATGACAACCACTGCCCTTCCCCCTACCTAGAGTTTTGCCTTTTCTAGACTCATATAAATGAAATCATTTATTTGCAGCTTTTGAGTTTGGTTTCTTTCATTTATTGTAATACACAAGAGATTCATCTGTATTGTTGAATGTGTGTCACTTTTTGTTGCTGAGTAGTTTTCTATTATACGGATGTATCATACTTTTTTATCCTTTCACCAATTGAAGGGCAACTGGGTTGTTTTCAGTTTTTGGCAATAGGGAGAAAGCTGCTGAAACATTCACATACAGGTCTTTGTGTGAATATAGGTTTTCATTTCTCTTGAGTGAACACTTGTGGGGCAGGGTGCTGGGTAGTGTGGTAATGATATATTTAACTTTGTTAGAAACTGACAAACTACCCTGCAAAGTTGTTGTACCATTTTCCATTACCACCAGCAGTGTATGAGTTCCACAACCTTGTTCCTCTTTTAAAAAATTGTTTTGGCTATTTTAATTCATTTGTCATTCCCCATATGTTTTAGAATAAGCTTGCTGATATCTACAAAATAATCTTCAGGGTTTTTTATTGGGATTGAGTTAATTTTATAGATCATTTGGAGAGAATTGATTGTGATATTAATATTGATATTGAATCTTCCATTCTATAAACACAGTATATATCTTTGAAACTCTAAGTTAAGAACACCTTAGAGAAATAGAAAGAACATAGAGAAAGGAACTTTTCATTAAACATTTATTGCTTTACATGTGTTTGGAATTGATTGGCTAGACTACCTTCTCCCACATCTGATTTGAAAATCAGTAAGGATACCATCAAAAAGTCTGAATCACTCTAGTATTTTATGGTAGTACATACAAAACTCTAAGAAATCTATAAAAACTTCTTGAACTCATTAATGAGTTTAGACAAGCCACAGGATACAAGTAAACATGCAAAACCAATCATATGTATATATACTAGTAATGAACAGTTGGGAATTAAAATTTAAGACAGTACTATATGCAACAGCACCAAAAATTGATTAGTTAGGTATATAGCTCACAAAATATGTACAGAATCTATTGTGGAAAACTAAAATTCTCCGATGGAGATACAGACCAGATCTGTTGAATTTATACTGAATCCTTATTAAATTAAATTGGGAAACCTTGCAGTTCTGTGACCTAAGCCAGCCTTATTTGTGAAAGTGGCTCACAATTAAGTCCTTTGGTACTGATGCTAGGAAGAGGAAAGGCAGGGATGTATGGAAATAAAGAAACCACACAAATGAGAACAAACAAAAGCTATTTATTCTGAACTCATTATAGCAAGGGATTTGGCCATCATCACTCATCCTTGGCAGAGACTCAGAGGCAGAGAGGGGTGTGGGAGCATTGTCTAGGGAGAAAAGGGGAAGGCTTCATGTATGCTCTGGCAGGAGGCTGTTGGCACAGGGAAGGTGGCTGGGGATTAGCTAGAAACAGAGCATCCTATGTGATCGATTTCAGGAGCACATTTGGTTTTCTCATATTGATCCTGAGTTGGAAGCAGGGGGGAAAAGCTAAGGAAACTGGCAGTCATGCCCAAGTCCTGACCGTTTGAGGCCTATTGCTGAGAGACTGGCATTTGTCTTCCTGGGCTGGTTACTACCAAGATTGTGGATTAGAGTTCTGTTGCCATATATGTTCTGGCCATTGTCCATTTGTATATTCGTCTCTCAGATGGCATTCCGAGAAGACCTTAGAAATTCTCTGGACATGTGAGTAGTCCTCAATCAGCTAAGCACACAGTGAAAGAATATTCTAGGCCTAAGGTACAGCTTTGCAAAAACAGAGAATCCTGTTTTATGTCTTGAAGTAATGATTATAAGTTCTACACACCCTATAAATGGTGCAGTGGTGACATTACATATAGTACACATTATAAAAATGTAACCAATTCTATATTTTATTAGTATAAAGCACTCATCTTTCTACATTTTCCTTTGTATTTTCCTTATTTTGAGATTGAGATTGCTATCAGGGACTTCTACATTCTATTTTCAATCCCCTCCACACATGGATGATGTTCTTGTATTCTAACGATACTGCCAATCATGTGAATTTATAAAAGTCCCTGCTCCCCCCCCCCACAGGATTATTCAGTCCATACAAAGCTAGCTCGACTGTCCAATTCAAAAAGTCATCAAATGGTCATCAGGTTCTCTGTAGCTTTACTTTGTAGAATTAGGCAGACAACAATCAGTTCTATTGTGTATTATCAAAGGCAAAATTTGTTACCAGATTATGTTCCATTCTCCATAACAAGGAACAGTTATGAACACTGCTGGCTAGAAGAATTATTTACAGCAAAAGTGTAGAATGCTCATCATTTGGAGAGCTTAACAGTTGCCCTTGCTTCTGTTCGATAGCTCCTGAGATGTTTCTACTTTGATTTCTTCTCATGGCTTGTCAACCTTGTTCTTTTGAACCTCTTGTGACTCTCTTATTTTCTTCTGCAGATTCTCATGATCTATTTAAAATCTGAGATAAGTAAATTAATAAAGTGGCTTTTATCTTTAGGAGATGAGAAAACTCTTCCTTACCATTATGTGAAATTTGAAAGATCCTTGATGATATTTTTTTTCTTACAAGACCTGTGTTACCCAAAGAGAGTGGTAGCTTTTCTGTCTCCCCTGGCCCAGTTTCTTTACTTACTTTGTTTTCCAGCAACACCTTCCAGGTTAACTTTTCAGTAACTGCCTCCCCTCCCACCATGATTAGAGGTCTGTGACATCTAGCTCATGCTTAGACCATTTCCTTTAGGAAATCAACCCTAGAAGTGAAGTGACACTCTGGCCTTGGGTAACTAAGGTTTGCACCTTACTTTTTTCATGCTGCCCAAACATCAGTCAGACACATATCCTGATTATCTACAATGCAGTATAATCAAAGCCACAGTTGAGATTTCCCAATGCATATGCTGGGAATAAAAAAGGAGACTGGAACTTTTACCTGCTGTTAGATGTGGCTATAGTCAGACCCTCAGCCATACCTGCGTTCAGGCTCCTCTGCAGTGCACGTCTATGCCTGGGTCCTGGCATGTTTCTAGGGCTGGGACCAAGCCACTTCCATAAATGGGCAACTTCTGTGCCTATCCCTGGTTCAGATTTCACATGAAACGCCTCCAGTCTGAGGTCCTCACTTCATGTCCAGGTTTAGCATCTTCCCAGGGTGTCTGAGAACCCCAGGATCAAGTCCATGCAGGGAAATGAGAAGCTTCAACTCTGGACATGCAGTTTTCCCTTATGGCTCTTACTAGGACAACACCTGAAGAACATTGTTCTTCAACATTGGGGTTTGCTGGGATATTTGCTTTTTCAATACACATGGGAAACACCAACACAACACCCTGAGTTGAGTTTGACAAAATCCTACAGTGTTCCACTTTATGATTCTTTTGGTAGGAAGGAATGAAAGTCAGGTTTTCTGTCATCTTCCGGGTCTCGTTACTCATTTCCTCGCACACGTGCTTGAATGAGATCATACCTGTCTCCATGTCAACAGGCAATAGCTTTTAGTTTCCTTATAATCTAAATCTATACTTAGATAAAAACACACTTTTTACTTTACAGGACTATAACTTTGCCTAAAATAGGGACCAAGTTGTATGTGATCTGTCATATCAAGCAGCTCTCATGAATCACAGTGCCCAAAACATCTGTGTTTCCAAATAGGACTCAGGCTTTTATATAAAGGATTATAAATCTTGCTCTGATCTTTTCCCTCAAACAATGGAGCCGTTTGTCTTAGAGATGAATCGATGACTCCACATCTGAGATAACAGCTATTGTACCTCTTAAACTCCTAGCTATGGAGGCTAAAGCAACAACAACAACAAAAACTTACATCAGGCCGAGACAACTGAGTTATTTGCACTGTAAGTATTTGTGTATATGTCTGTGGCACAATCATATTCTAAAGGGCAAGAGTGGGCTAAATTCACAGTTGTGTCCCCAGAATCCAGCTGAGTACAGAAGAGGCCCTGAATAAATGCTCATGGAATAGAGGTATAAGATACAGCTCTTTCTCTCACCATTGGACCCCAATGCCCACCCCTTTCTTTCTTTAATCCAATTATTACCTAGGTCTTAGTCAGCCCACTATCTTTTCCCCAACTGATCTCTTCTTCTCCCAAATGCTGTCTTTGGTTGAGACCTTCAGTGTTTCGTGCCTGTGCTATAATGACAGTCTTCTACCCAGTTTCTTGGGATCTTCCCACCCGAGGGCACACTGTCCCTGGTTATCTCACTCTCATGGAAATCTGACCTTCTTACCCCTAGTATTAAAAACCTTCCAAAATTTCCCCATAGCCTGCACAGTGATTTCAAACCTGTTTGTTTGTTTCAGAACACTAGGCTTTCAGAGTAATGATTCCAGTATTCTACATTTGATTCCATATTCTACATTCTAGTTTCTTCTGGGAAGATACTTCTCCTAAGAACAACTGAAAACCCTGTACATTATATCTAAAGCAAACATAAGAAGACTCAGAAGAGAGAGGGAAGAAGTAGGACAGGCTAGGAACCCCAAAACCCACAACATGGCACTGTGGTGAGTTCCCTAGGTTTTCCTTTTGCCTCATATATCTCTTTATCCTACAAACCAGGAGGATATCAGAAGTGAATGGAAAAAGACAATAAATAGACAACATCAAAGTGATAGAAAAATTAAAATTATCTGACAAAGCAGCCATCATAAAAATACCTCCATAAGCAATTCTAAGCATTCTTGAAACATGTGAAAAAAATAAGAGGTTTCAGTAAAGAAACAGAAGATATAAGGAACCAAATGGAGATTTTAGAACTGAAAATACAATAAGCAAAATACAACACTCAGTGGATGGGCTTAATAACAGAGTGGACTGCACAGAAGAAAGAATTAATTAACTTGAAGATAAAACACTGGAAATGACAAAATCTGAATGAAAGAGAGAAAATAGACTGGGGAAAAAACAAAAACAAAAAAACAACCCCAAAAGGAAGGGACACTCAGTGACCCATGAGACTACACAAAAGGATGTAGCACTTGTGTAATCAAAGTCCCAAAAAGACTAAAAGAAAGAAGGTGGGACTCAAAAAGTACTCATAGAAATAATGGTGAAAATTCCTCAAATTTGGCAAAATCCATAAACCTACAAAGTCAAGAATCTGAGCAAATTCCAAGCAGGATAAACCCAAAAATCTACACCGAGAAACATTATAGACAAAGTTCTGAAAACTAAAGACATAGAAAAAAATCTTGAAAGCAACAGGAGAGAAAAAGCATCTCACCTACAGGAGAAACACAATTTCATTTGTTGTGGATTTCTGTCTTGGAACCATGGAGGCTAGAAGGAAGTGAAACACATTTGACAAGTGCTGAAAGAAAGGAACGTCCAGTCCAGAATCCTATATCCAGCAAAAATACCTTTTAGGAATGAAATAGTACTCAGGATTTCTCAAGTGAAGAAAAACTGAGAGGACTTGCCAGCAATATATTTTCCCTAAAAGAATGGGTAAAGGAAATTCTATAAACAGAAAGAGAACAACAAACAAAGGAATTTTGGAACATAAATAAGGAAGAAAGAATATGGTAAACAAAAGTAGGGTAAATACCACACTCTCTTTCTTCCTTTTCTTCCTGAATTCTAAGGCAATTATATTACAAACAAGGGAGGTTAAGGGAATATAAAGGAAGATATGTTTTCTACACTTAACTTGAACTGGTAAAATGATGAAACCATATGTATTTTATATGTATATGTATAGTAATATATATTATTTAGAGCAAATACTAAAAAAATTTATATGAGAAACACTGATTATAGATTATAGATAAGCATTATAGATAAATCAAAAATGGAATTCTCAAAATAGTACGAGCAGCCCATAGGAAGGCAAGAACAAAATCAAAGTTAATAATTATACATCAGTGGGTTAGATAACCTGAGTTAAAGACTTGAGCAGAGACATGAAACCATAAAACTCCTAAAATAAAACATTGACGGTAAACTCCCTGACATTATGCTTGGCAATTATTATTTTGGATTTGACACCAAAAGCAAAGGCAACCAAATTAAAAATAAACGGGTGGGACTACATCAAACTGAAACCTTTTGTACAGCAAAGTATAACTATCAACAAAAGAAAATCTATGTAATGGGAGAAAATATTTGCATTCAAATGTTTGATAAACAGTTAATGTCTAAAGTATGTAGAGTACTCATACAACTCAATGACAAAAGAAGGAGCTCAATTTTAATATGAGAAAAGGACATAAATAGACGTATTTTTCAAAAAAAGACATACAAATGGCCAACAGGTACATGTAAAGGTGCTCATCACCACTAATCATCAGGGAAATTTGAATCAAAATCACAATGAGATATAACTTCACATCTGTTAAGATGAGTCTTATCAATAAGAACAAGTGTTGGTGAAGACATGAAGAAAAGGAAACCTTTGTGCATTGTTGGTGGGAAGGTACGCTGTACGGCTATACTGGCAAACAGGATGGAGGTTCCTCACAAACTAAAACAGAGCTACTATCTAATCTAGCAGTCCTACTCCTGGGTATATATCCAAAGGAAATGAAATCAATCTTAAAGAGATTCCTGTACTACCATGTTCACTGCAGCATTATCTACAATAGCTAAAGTATGGAAACAACCTAAATGTCTATCAATGACTGAATGAAGAAAGAAAATGTGGAATACAAATACAATGGAATATTATTCAGCCTTACAAAGTAGGAAATCCTGCCATTTATGACAACATGGATAAACCTGGAAGACATCATATTGAGTAAATTAACCAGGCAGAGAAAGACAAATACTTCATGGTATCACTTATATGTGGAATTAAAAAAAAATTAAACTCATAGAAACAGAGAGTAGAATGGTGGTTGCCAGGGGCTGGGGGGTGGGGGAAATTGAGACAGACTGATCAAAGGGAACAAAATTTCAACTATAAGATGAATAAGGTATGAGGATCTAATGTATAGCATGGTGACTGTAGTTGATGATACTGTATTTTATAACTGAAATTTGCTAAGAGAGTAGAACTTAAGTGTTTTCAAAAAAGAAAAAAAATCAGAAAGGTAGACATGTGCCATGACGGCTGTGCTAATTAATTCAATTGTGGAAATCTTTTCAGAGCGCATACATATATCAAATCCTTTTATTTTACACTTTAAATATGGTATGATTTTGCCAGTTATATCTAAATAAAGGTAAAAAAAAATGTGGTCCAAGCTATGTACTTCTGTAAGAAATTCATTTCAAATACAACCATTTAAGTAGAGAGAAAGTAAGATGAAGAAAGTCATATCATAGGGAAATTAATCAAAAGAAAGTAGGAGTGGCTTTCTACTTTTATATTATTATTATAATTATTATCACACTACTATTATTGTGATATTAATAATAAAAACGTGGACTTTAGAGGAAATAGAATTACCAGAGAAACAAAGGACATTGTGTAGTAATACAAGGATCAATCCATCAAGAAGACAATAATCCTAAGTGTGTCTGCACCAAACAACAGCTTCACAAAATATGTGAAGCAAAAACCGATAGAACTGAAAGGAACAATAGACAAATCCACAGCTATAGCTGAAGACTTCAATCTCTCTTTCTCTCTCTTTCAGTTTTGATAGAATTAGACTGAAAACAAACAAGGATATAAAATAACTCATCAACTTATGGGATCTAATTGGCATTTACAGAACATTCCACCCAATGACAGCAGACTACACATTCTTTTCAGTTGTCCAGAGAACGTGTGCCAATGTAGACCACATTCTTAACCATAAACAAACTGAACAAATTTAAAATAATTGAAATCATACAGTGTGTTCTGTAATCACAATGGAATCAAACTAGAAATCAGTAACAGAAAGATAACAGGAATATCTTCAAACACTTGGAAACTAAACAGCACATGTAAATGATCCATGGGTCAAAGACGAAGTCTCAAGGGAAGGTAAAAAAATACGTTAGGTTGAATGAAAATGAACATACAACATATCAAAATTTGTGGGATGCAGTAAAAGCAGTCCTGAGAAGAAAATTTATAGCACTAAATGTATACACTAGAAAAGAAGAAAAGTCTTAAACAAATAATCCAACCTCCTCTCTCAAGAACTTAGAAAAGGAAGAGCCAAATAAACTCAAAACAAGCAGAGGGAAGTGTTGGCTGGAAAGTTCCCAGATGTTTTCAACCTGTATCCTTTTTTTTTTAAACATTTTTTTATTATATTATGTTAGTCACCATACAGTACATCCCCGGTTTCCGATGTAAAGTTCGATGGTTCATTAGTTGCGTATAATATCCAGTGCACCATGCAATACGTGCCCTCCTTACAACACTGTATCCTTATGTCAAGACTATGTTCTTGGAGCAGCCTCTGGCACGGGGACCCCACATTTCAAAGGGAGGGATTGAGGAGCCTCTGATTGCCAGGGTCCAACTTGCAAGTCAGGCAGCATTTCCTCAATGACCTCCTCCAGCAGGAAGGAAATAATAAAGATAATAGAAATCAATGAAACTAAAAACAAAACACAACAAAAATGGAGAAAAACAATGAAGCTAAAAGCCGGTTCTTTGAAACAATTCATAAAATTGGGAAGCCTCTGGATTGACAAAGAAAAAAGAGAGAAGGCACAAATTATCAACATCAAGAATGAAACAGAAGGTATCACCAGGGACTGTTCAGACATCAAAGGAATAATAAGAGAACGCCACGGTCAACTGTACATGCATACATTTCACAATGTAGATGAAATGGACCAATTCCTCAAAAACACAAACTACCACAACTCGTCCAGTAAGAAACTGATCATTTAAATAACCCTATTCTAGTAAGGAAACTGAATTTGTTATTTTAAAACTCCAAAAAAAGAAATCTTCAGGCTCAGATGGTTTCACTAAAGAAGTCTACCAAACATTTAAAGAAGAATTAACACAAATTTGACACAACTTTTTCCAGAGAGAAGAGGGGAATTACTTGTATGAAGCTAGTGTTAACCTGTTATCAAACCCAGACAAAGAAGTACTATTAACAAACAAACAAATACAAAGAAAACTAAAGGCCACAATCATAGAATTCAGTGATATAAAAAAAGAACTATACGCAAGGATTTAGTGGGGGTCATTGGAAAGCTGGTTCAATGTATGGAAATCAATTAATATAATCTACCATATTAACAGGTTAAAGAAGAAAAATCGTATGATCATATCAACTGACATAGAAAAAAGCATCTAACAATCTTCAACAAGCTTTCATGATACAAAAAAGCTTTCTGCAAATTAAGAACAGAGGAGATCTTCCTCAACTTGATTTAAAAAAAAATTAATGAAGGGGGCGCCTAGGTGGCACAGCGGTTAAGCGTCTGCCTTCGGCTCAGGGCGTGATCCCTGCATTACTGGATCGAGCCCCACATCAGGTTCCTCTGCTGGGAGTCTGCTTCTTCCTCTCCCACTCCCCCTGCTTGTGTTCCCTCTCTCGCTGGCTGTCTCTGTCTCTGTCAGATAAATAAATAAAATCTTTAAAAAAAAATTAATGAAAACCTGCAGCTAACATTATACTCAATAGCAAAGGACTGATTGCTTTCCCCCTGATATTGGGAACAAGGAAAGAGGTTTACTCTCATCGTTATTACTCAAGAAAGTACTAGAAATCTTAGGGGGAAAAAGGGAGTAAGACCATCTAGATTGGAAAGAAAGAAACACGACTGTCCCTGTTCGAAAATGTCATGATTGTTATGTAAAAAATCCCAAACAATCTACAAAACACCTCTTAGAACTAATAAATCAGCTCAAAAATGTTACAGGAGATAAACATGTGAAAATAAACCAATCACATTTCTATATACTAACAGAAACATGTAGAACCTGAAATTCAAGACACAATACCATTTATAATTGCTCCAAAAAAAATGAAACACACAAGCCTACATCTGACAAAACGTGCAGGGTCTGCATCCTAGAAACGACAAGATGCTGTTAGAAAGATATACGGTGTTCATGGATTGGAAGACTCAATATTATAAAGATGTCAGTTAACCTCAGTTGATCTACAGTTTGAATGCAATTCCTATAAAAATCCCAGGAAGATTTTGTATAGGCATAGACAAACTTATTCTAAAATCTATAGTGAAAGCATGGGGCCCAGAAGAATGGAAATAAATTTGAGTAACACAAATAAAGTAGGAGGACTCAATCTAATTGATTTCAAGACTATATAATCAAGGCAGTGTGATATTAGTGAAGAGGATAGATACATAGATCAATGGAACAGTATAGAGAGCCCAGAAATAAACCCCACAAAAACTCCCCTAATTGATTTTTGACCAAGATGCAAAAGCAATTTAATGGAGTGAGGATAGCTTTTTCAACTAAAGGTCCTGGAGCACTTGGACATCCACTGGCAAAAGTTAGCTCAAACTGAATTACAGACTTAAATGTAAAATGATAAAACTTTTTGGAAAAAAAATAGGAGAAAAGCTTCAGGAGCTAGGACAAAGGAACGAGTTCTTATACTTCATGCCAAAAGCACAATCCTTAAAAGAAAAAGTGATTAATTAGACCTCATCAGAATTAAAATTTTGCTTGTGCAAAAGACTCTGTTAAGTGAATGAAAACACAAGCTATAGGTTGAAAGAAAAATATTTGAAACCCATATACCTGACAAAGCACTAGGATCTAGAATGTGTAAAGAACTCTCAACATTAAACAGTAACTCCCCCAATAATCCAATGAGAAAATGGACGAAAGACGTGAAGAGACATTACCGTGAAGAGGATTTACAGATGGCAAATAAGTACACAAAAAGATGTTTGACACTATTACCCATTATGGAAATGAAAGCTACTTTGAGTGCAGGTCTTTGGAAGGACAGAATGAGGTTTCATTACATACCTATGGGAAGGACGAACTGTGATTACACCAAAAACTGCTAAGGATGAGGAGAAACTGGATCGCTCCTACATTACTAGTGGGAATATGAAGTGGTATAGACATTCTGGAAAAGAGCAAGAGAGTTTCTTAAAAAAATAATAGTGCTTATCATACAACACTGCAATTGCACTCTTAGGCATTTATCACAGAGAAATAAAAGTTAAGTTCTCACAAAATCTGAACATTAATGTTCATTGAAGAATTAGTCACAATAACCATAAACTAAAAAACCTAGATGTCCTTTAATGGCTGAATGGTTAAACCAACTGTGGTATATCCATATCGTAGAATACGACTGATCAATCAAATGGACAAGATATTGATACACCCAACAACCTGTATAAATCTCCAGAGATTTATGCTTAGTTTAAAAAAAATCTCAAAAGTTTAGATATTGTATGATTCCATTTGTATAACATTCTCAAAATGACAGAATTATAAAAATGGAGAACAGCTTAGTGTTCACCTGGGGTTTGGGATAAGATTGAGGTAGGAGGGAAGGGGATAGGTGGATATGTCTATAAAAGGGTAACATAAGAGATCCTTGCGGTGATGGAAATATTTTGTATCTTGACTATATCAATGTTGATATTCTGCTTGTGATACTGTATTATACTGTAGCAAGATGATCTTATTGTAGAGAACTAAACAAAGGATACATGGGATCTCTTTGTATTATTTCTTACAACTGTATGCAAAGCTACAAATATCTCAAAATAAAAATTTTAATTTAGAACAAGCATACAAACACAAGGAGTGATAGCAGATAAGTCATACTCAATATGTTACATACCAAAGGTCAGCATGTCCCAGATGGCTCGCTACCTACCTACTGTTGGATGAGGCAATGAGTTTCGTATAGACAAAGGATAACGCTGACATCTGTGGACATGTTTTGATTTTTATAAATATGTCATTGTTTATGCATGTTATGGCTCTTTATTGTTATTCAACAATGTAAAATTAAAAAAGTACAAATCTAGAAAACTCTGCTTTTTGTATGTTTCCTAGTGTAAAATTGTACATTTGAGACCCTGTCGACAGCACATACAGATGAAGAGTTTCTGGTATGAACTTAAATATCCCGGAGAATGCAGGCACAGTTGTCTGTGTATATTTTCTTTATTACATGTAGAGGGTATCCCAGTGTTTCAGGATTTTTTTCATGCTTCTATGATGGCTTTTGTTTTGTGAAAAGTAATTGTAGCTTAGTAGTTTTAACTATTTTTAGTAAGTAAAATCTAAAACAAAAAACACTTGTTTCTAATCCAGGTTATTTTAATTCAGTGATATCTCAACATTACAAGATAATCTTAGGATGTGATAGACCATAATGGTAAAAAGCAGGAGCTATGGCATCAAGAAGACCTGGGTTCTAACCCAAGCTAAACCTACATCATGTCCAGGGAGTGGCTGGTGCTTCTCCACTTGAAATCCTGACATAGTGAGTCCTGCCTTGGTCATAGCTGCAACCACAAGACCAGGCCTGAGAGCCAGATTCAATCTTTGCTCATTGAATTACCTTAGTGCCTTGTAGAAAATTAACTGAATGTATATGTGTGACTTTCTGTCTGAAATCTCTCTTCTGTTTCCTTGATCTCTTTGTCTATCTTAACACTAATACAATCCTGTCATAATGACTATAGGTTTGTACTAAGCCTTGAAATCTACAGTTGTTGGTTCTCCAATTTGGGTCTTTTATCAGATTATTTTGGCTGTCCTAAGTCTTTTGTATTTTTTTTCCCTAAGGATTTTATTTATTTACTTGAGAAAGAGAGAGAGAGAGAGAGAGAGAGAACAAGTGGGGGGAGGAGCAGAGGGACAAGCAGACTCCCTGCTAAGCATGGAGCCCACTGGGGGGCTCCCAGGAACCTGAGATCATGAGCTGAGTCGAAGTCATATGCTTAACTGATTGAGCCACCCAGGCGCCCCTAAGTCTTTTGTATTTTGATACAAATTTTAGAATCATCATTTTAATTTCTATGCAATAACCTGGTGGTACAATGACAAATTTCAATCCATATATCAATATTTTATTTATTTTTTAATTTTTAAAATATTTATTTATTTATTTTAGGGAGAGAGAGCACAAGCGTGACGGGCAAAGAGAGAAGGAGAGAGAATCTCAGACTCCACACTGACCAAAAGTCAGGTGCTTAACTGACTGGGCCACCCAGGCACACCCTAGATCAATATTTTAAAAGGACATCTTAAAAATATAGAACATTTCAATCCATGAACCTGTATTTATCCAGGTCTTTAAGTTTTCTCAGTTATATTGGATATCTTTTACTATGGGTATCTTACCTATTTTTTGTTAAGATATTCCTAAATGTTTGTTTTGTGATACTATTTTAAAATGCTATTATTTTATTTTCAATTATTTTTTCCTACTGTATAGAAATACAATTAATTTTCATAATTAAGCAAATTTGGCTTTATCATTGCTGTCTTTGTCCATGCCTCAGTTTCCCAGCATTATTTTAATAATAGCATCAAAACTTTACTTGCAGGGAAACATTCTCATTTTCGTGGACTAAGGTCAACTCGGTTCTCCAGTTGGCTCTCCTTCGGGAGGAAAGTGATCTTTTTTTTTTTTTTAAAGATTTTATTTATTTATTTGACAGAGAGAGAGACAGCCAGCAAGAGAAGGAACACAAGCAAGGGGGAGTGGGAGAGGAAGAAGCAGGCTCCCAGCAGAGCAGGAAGCCCAATGCGGGGCTCGATCCCAGGACTCTGGGATCATGGCCTGAGCCAAAGGCAGACGCTTAACTACTGAGCCACCCAGGCGCCCCATGGAGGAAAGTGATCTTTACCAAGATGGCACGAGCCTCTTGTTGATAAGGAGTAGTTGTTACAGGGTCACATCCTTTAGTCAGAATGGGTCCCCTGTGTCTCTGGTCCAGATTGAAAGGATGGTTCTAAAGTAGAGGGTTCCTTTCCCCTTAACATGGATCTGACCCAAAAAGCTGAATTATTCTATAAAGGGCTAACAGACATTAAGAAACGAATGGCACTCCACCAAGCAAGAGGAGAACTGCCTGATGTCTATAAGGCATCTGTGGTTACACATGTCTTCTAACGATGGGGATAGGAGCTGGGAAGAGGTTCTGTTCCTCTTTTGACATTTAAGCCAAAATCAAATCTGCTAACAGTGAACACAGAAGCATAATTTGAAAGCCAGTGGCAAGGCCGAAGTCCAGTACAATGCTGCGAAGATGGCATATGTTAGAAAATTTCAAACAGAGAGAGAATTCAGTTAAGTGATACAACCTCATCCTCACCTCTGAAGATTTTTTAGAGCCCATGTTAGAGCTTACAGTTTTTCACAAAACATGAGGCTTTGAGATGCCCAGGACGTTTGCTTCATTTTGAAGTAAGCCGAGCATCTGGACTCTACCCTGGGATGGGCATGGAAGAAACTCTTTAAGAAGACTGAGCTGGCTCTCCTCTCCCAGGAGACCCCGAAGTGTCGCCAGAACAGTTACTCACTCAATGCTGCTTCTTCCCAGTAGCCCTGGCTCGCCTTTCTATCATCTTAAGCAAAATGTGTATTTTGTGGAGCTGTGACATTTTGTCAATTAAATCTGAAACGATAATGATTAAATATTATTGTCTGCTACAGATTAGTATCTCATATGCATGATTCATGATAGAGTCACTTTTCCAAACATAACCACAAAGTATAAATTCAATCTTAAAAAAAAGAAAAAGGGCTATGATACAAGCATCAAAAATAGATCATTATCTCAATTTACGAGTTTGGTTTTTTTGTTTGTTTTTTTTTTTTGACAGAGACAGAGACAGCCAGCGAGAGAGGGAACGAACACAAGTAGGAGGAGTGGGAGAGGAAGAAGCAGACTCATAGCAGAGGAGCCTGATGTGGGGCTCGATCCCATAACGCCAGGATCACGCCCTGAGCCGAAGGCAGACGCTTAACCGCTGTGCCACCCAGGTGCCCCTCAATTCACCAGTTTGTTATTTCCTCTCTTTTGTGGACTGATTCACCGAAGTAGAGAAGGAAGTAAAAAGAGGAAAGGCAAGTGGTATCTGGGAGTATACACAAGTTTATATAAATATATTTATAAAGTTATATTTTTCTTCAGTTTAGAATATTTTTTTTCTGATTGAAAAGCATGACTCCTTGCTGAAATTTGGAAAATGAAGACAATTGTCAAGATTAAAGTAAAAATCAATTATATTTTTTGATCCAGAGAGATCTATTGTTGAAATGTTAGTCTTTCACACACACACACGCACACACACACACACACACAAACACACAGAGTTTGTATATCTTTATCAGTTCATGCGTTGTATACCCTGGTTCAGTCATGGACATTTCCCCATGACCTTGAAGTACACCTCAGGAGCATGAAGTTAAATGAATGCATAATATTTTTACTTAACCATTCTCATATTATCATTTAGGTTTTCCAGCGTTTTGCAATCACAAATAAGTCAGTGATTATACATAATAAATTCCTAGAAGGGGTAATAGTGGGCCAAAATTATAATTTTTTCAAGGCTTTTGGTTCCTAATTTGCTTTCTTCAAGGTTTAGCAATTTGCACTTGCACCAAGCATAAATGAAAGTAAACACTGCACTTTGCCCTCATTAGCAATGAGAGTTATCATTAAGGAAAGAAAAAATAGGCCAATTTTAGACGTGAGCAATGATCTCTCATTATTGCTTAAATCGGCAATTTTTATACCATTAGTGAGATCGGACGTGTGCTTTTAATGTGTGTCAGCAACATTTAAATTTCTTCTTTCACTTTTATATAAGAGTGCTCTTCACCTATTTTTCCTGAAGTTTTAATAATTAAAAAAAAAAGATTTTAAAGATCTCTTTACATATTAAGGAAAATAACTTTGCTATATTTGCTAAAAAATATTTGTCTCACTTTTTATCTTTTCATTTATAACATATATGTACACACACATTCATATATACATATAGATGTTTACATATAAAAACATGGATTTTTTTTTTTTAAAGATTTTTTATTTATTTATGAGATGGAGACAGCCAGCGAGAGAGGGAACACAAGCAGGGGGAGTGGGAGAGGAAGAAGCAGGCTCATAGCAGAGAAGCCCGATGTGGGGCTCAATCCCATAACGCCGGGATCACGCCCTGAGCCAAAGGCAAATGCTTAACCGCTGTGCCACCCAGGCGCCCCGAAACATGGATTTTTTTAATGTAGACAAGCTATTGATATATTTACTTGCTGTTTCTGCCAGTACTTTGATGCTTTAGGAAGTCCTTACATGATATGAATTAAATATTTACCACTCTTTAAACTTGAAGCTGGTTTTTAGTTTCATCTTTTACATTTAACTAGCATTTACTTGGATTATTGTATGTGAGAGAAATCTGTACTTTTTTCTGAAGAGCTGAGCAATTGTCCAGAACGAGTTATTGAATAATCATTTATATTGCGCTGATCTTTTGAATCACTTTTATCTTAAAATACTTTCTTATATAGGCCAGCATAGAGTTCAGGCCTCTTTTGTTCTATTGTTTTGTGTAGCTATTCTTGGATCGGCATGCCCTGGTTCTCAAAGCAATTGGAGAGATAAAAATACTTCCTAATCTTGTAATCTCAGTGTCACTTATAAAAGCAGTGTTTAATAATAAAAATATACATGACTAGAGGTTGGCTTAATTGGAAATATCTAAACCTGTTATCAATGACCCACTGGTCTCATAAGGGGTTCACTTCCTCCTTTCCTGCCCCAGGTAAGTCTGCCTGAATGAATGGGTTTCAGCCTTGGGTGCGCATTGAAATTACCCGGAAGGCTGAAAATGTCCTCAGGACTGGGCCAAGCAAGTCAAGAAAATGTATTCTGTGGGGCGCCTGGGTGGCACGGCGGTTAAGCGTCTGCCTTCGGCTCAGGGCGTGATCCCGGCGTTATGGGATCGAGCCCCACATCAGGCTCCTCTGCTATGAGCCTGCTTCTTCCTCTCCCACTCCCCCTGCTTGTGTTCCCTCTCTCACTGGCTGTCTCTATCTCTGTTGCATAAATAAATAACATCTTAAAAAAACAAAAAAAGAAAATGTATTGTGAAAAGTCTATCCCCAACTCTTCTTTTTCTTGTTGTGTTTTAATATAAGTTGATGCTAGTTTTATAAAACACACTGGGTAGGCTTCCCAATTTTTTAATGCTCTGGAACTTTTTAAGAAAACCTGAGAACTAAAAAAGTTGAAACAAATCTTTTCATCTTCATCATTGGCCTTGGAATCTTTTACGAAAGTATTTGATAGGCTTAAATTTGTTTTGTGATTCATTTATTTGTTTATGCATTCTTTAGTTTGTTAGTTCATTCAACAAATAATTATTGAATGCCCCCTTGTATACCAGAATGATGCTAAGCTCTGAGGACAAAATTTTAAAGAGACCAGAAATGTCTTCTCCTTCCTAGGGTATATAACCTGGGGGAGAGATGCACAATGACCCAAATACAACAAATACGGATGAAATTGCAGCTCAAACAATGCAGTGCTAGGAAAACCTGGGGTTTTGTAATAAGCAGGTAGATCAGAGAATGAAGAGCTGAGAAAATGAAATGTGAGCTGGGGTATGAGTGATGAGATATTAATTAGGGAAAAGAGGAGTAGGGGCATTCAGTCCAAGAAACAAGCATATTCAAAGGTCCTGTGCTAGAAGGAAGCAGAGTGATGGAAGGGACTGAGCAGAAGCCCAAGTTTGGAGCAGGCAGGGGCCAGATAATTCAGGGCTTTGTGGACTGCCTTATGAATTTCTGCCTTTATCCTCTGAGCAAATGTATTTAAAAATATTTAAGGCAAATCACGGGTTTGCCTTTCTGCAGTGTGAAGAACAGATAAAGTGGGGATGCTGGTTTGCAAGTGAAGTAGCTGGAAGGCTACTGATATCCTCTAGGGAGTGATGCTAATCATTTGGGCTAGATCAAGAATTTGCAAACTGTGGCCCACAGGCTAGATCTGGCCCCCAACTTGTTTTTGTAAGTAAAGTTTTATGAACACACAACCAAGCTCATTAATTTCTAGTGTCTATGGCTGCTTTCCTGTTACGATGGCAAAACTGAGTGCCTGTAGTTGCGACAGAGACTGTATGGTCAGCAAAGCCAAAAATATTTACTATTTGGCCCTTTGCAGTAAAAACAACAACAACAACAACAAACCTGCCATCACAAAAATTGACACAATAGGTAGATTTGGGATAATTACAGGATTAGGCAAGTTTTCAGCTTCTTGTATCAGCTTTGGGATTTTCCTTTTTTTCTAGAAAATTGTTTGGATCGATGATATGTTGTAATTTAATGCTAAATATTCTCTTCTCTCGAAATTGCTTTAATTTCCTCAGAATCTGTTTAAATGACCTTTTATAGGTTAATATACATTTGGATTTTCTGAGTTTGATTGATGAAACTTGAAAATATTTCTTTTACTTAATGAGATGTTTCAAAGTATTAGAACGGAAACTACATTAATTTTATAACTTTTCTGTTTTCTCATGCAATGATTTCTATCTACTTTTCCATTGAATTTTTAGGCTTAATATAGTTTTCTTTTTCCAACATTTTAGTTTAATGTTTGGTTCATGCATTTTCATTCTGTGTTGCTAAAGACTAAAATATGTGTTTTTTAAAAAGATTTTCTTTATCCGTTTGACAGAGAGAGAGAGAACACAAGCAGGGGGAAAGGTAGGCAGAGGGAGAGAGAGAAGCAGGATCTCCACGGAGGAGGGAGCCCAAAGCAGGGCTCGATCCCAGGGTCCTGGGATCATGACCTGAAATGAAGGCAGATGCTTAACCAACTGAGCCACCCAGGCATCCCTCTAAATACTAAAGTATGTTTAAGGCTATATATTGTTCTTTGAATATTGCTTTCACTAATATAATATTAATACAAATCATTTAAAATAATATTTGTGTATGGTTTCAAATTATTATTTCATAGTCTATTTTAATAAGAATAATTGCTACTTTATTAAGATTTTACTTATTTTACTCTATACCAAGTGCTTCATCTCATTGAATTCTTATCACATGGTTGTGTAAAAGTATTACCATTATCTCCATTTTACAGAACAGGGAATTTAGAAGCTTTTGTGTTTTACCCAAATGAACACAGCTTATAATCAATATTTTGCCTTCATGCTTGTTGCAGGGACCAAGTTCACTTTAAACCAGGTGGAAAAATTATAATGATCATATTCAGGATTTTGGGGAATGAGATTTTAGCAAAAATGTCTTAAAAGAAGGGCATGGTATTCCACTAGTCGTAGTAAAGCCAGTGAGCCAAAGGCCCTTGTTCCTGCCTACAATGTTAACTCTAATTGGACAGGAGGAAATGATCTGAAAATGTTGAGGGGCTTCGTATCAGAAACGGAAAGGAAATGAGGTCACGGAAGGGGCTGCTCAGGAGGGATTTTCATGAGTGCCTGAAAGGGTTTCACACAGTACAGCTCCGCCTGAATTGAGGTGGGATCTCCTACGTCTCCTGCAGATTGTTTTCCTGGATAACTGAACTAGGGAAGCACACAAACATTTATAACCTCTGACATTCATTGCTACCCACTATCTGATCATGTCTAGTGGTGACTGTGGTTATGTTGCACGTTCAAAATACGCTTCTCAGGACTGAATGTGCGAACTCCTGTTTTGTTCTATTTTCTGCCTTTCAGGGTCTGTGCATTTTGATGCCTGAGGGAGAGGAGAATGAGGTCATCATGTGTTTGGTATGGGAAAGGTGAATGTGATAGGAATGGGTACTGTTGGCTTCCTTCAGAATACATCCCCTGTATGCAACAGGACTCTGTGGCCTGCCAAGTTTTCTACCTGATGCAAATACGGATAGGGTTGGGGAAGGAAGGCGTGACAGAGAGGGTCTGTCTATCTTCCTTCAGACTGTTCAATTTGCTGTGCTAGGAAAACATACATTAGCCACTGACATGATCTTCATAGTTCAAATTAAGATGTTTAGTGCGGGATTCAAGAAGCAGCCTATCTTTCCATGTCATTACCATACCCTTCCTCCTCTGATTGTTGTTATCTTTGTTCCTCCTTACAGGATTAGGGGATTATCTGCCAGCCAGGAGTTTACAGTGAAAGCGGGACAATGGTTTTCTTCAGTGGTAGATTCCTCAGACTCCAAAATGACCAATGGTTGCCTTTTAAAGATCTACTTGCTTCATTTTTCTTTCTGGGACTATTACACATCTTGCTTATCATAAGCCAGGAATGCATGACCAAATGCCATCATATAAAATATCTAAATGCCCAAAAGTGGCAAATTGAATTAGATCTTAAGACCCCATAGTTTACTCTCTTTAAAAGTCAGGACACTAAAATTATGATGACAAGCTTCCACGGAGGAGTTGGACTAAAGCCTCACTCGTTTCTACTTGGCAATGACATTTTTACGGTTCCCCTGTCTACCCGCAGAGCAGTAACTCTGCAATTTGAGAGCTCCCTAAGTTCATTTTTACCCTATTACAATGGTTAATGGTATGTAAATAGGAGATCGTTTTTTACCTCTCTTCTTTTTAAAATTAGCAGAGTTCTTACAACCAGAGGCAAGGTATAGTTGATCAAAATTAGTCCCTGAAAGTTTCCCCATCATCTTTAAACACCAATATTATATGATTGTCCAGTAAAGTTAATAATATCATTTCATGGTATTGGCACATTAGCGACTCACCTTCTAAATCATTAGCTGCTCCTTTCTGAGAGGAAATTAGATCATTTCCCCAGTGTATGAGTAGGGGGAAGGCATTGCTATCCTGAATATTTACTGTTATCTTAGGAACTCTGTGTCTTCTCCATGCCTTAGAAAGTTAATTCCTTAGCTGAGAAGGACTGTTTTTCCATCTCCGGTTTTTACTTAATGCCTAAACTATTGTCTTTGCTTTCTCACCAAAAAGGAACCGACCTGCTCTGAAATATCTATTAAAATCATTTTTTTGTGGGAGAAAGCCACAGGCACAGTTGACTTCAGAAGACCACTGCTCTAATGCATTTCTGACCTGGAAGGGAAGGACTGACAGCCTGTGCGCTGTGGCCCCTTGGGCTTCTCCCTTTAGCCCATGTGCAGAGGTCAGCCTCTCTGGCTATTTAATGTCACCCGGTCAAGCAAAACCTGCAAAGCTGTGAGGAGGCAAGCACCAAGGGAGTTATTTCAGTGGGAGGAGTTAGAAGGGGAGCCAGAAAAGGTAAGGCACGGCTGCTGTAGAGGCAGCGTGCAACCTTTGGAAGGGATGGGAAGGTCAAGTTCATGCCCAAATGGGCCCCGAGGTCATCAGAAGCGTTTCATAGAGATTTCTGTACTGCAAGTTTGGATTTGGGGCATTTGGAGGAGAAGTTAGCTGTTCCATGAGTAAAGAAGACATTTCCTGCCAGATAAAGAAATAGAAGTGAGGATGAATGAATGAAATGAATGAAAACAGCCTTCCCTTGTTTCCCAACTGTGCTGAGGGCCTGCCCAGGGTTAAAGAAATGCTGCTGTTAACCGAAGAGACTGTAGCTTTCGCTACACTTTCTCACTTCTTGCTTTCTGACTTCTTGCTTTCTGACTTGCTCAACTGGCTCTCAGTTGCTGGATTTCCTACACACGACCTCTGGAAAAAACTCTGGAGGGCTTTTTTGGGTTTCAACCTTCTAATAGGGCCTTTCTCCTTCTGTGACTGATGCCACTCTTCTTAAACTGGCTAAGTTCAGAGGCAGCAAACTGGACAAGAATAGAGCACGTCTGAGGCGTATTTCCAACGCCTGGCCTCCCCCTCTTCCTTCGTTGATCTCTCTGACCGTGCTGGAAAAGCTGTGATTCTCCTTCACATTATATTCTTAATGAGGCTGTTTACCCTGCATACTCAATGAGATCATGACTATGTAATAAATTCTCCACTCTGAGCTCAGTTTGAAGTCAGCCTTACAGTTCAGCTGTTTACAGTTTAACCTTTTCACTGATAAGAATCCTATCGCTGTGCAGATTGCATATTTTAAGGTTATCATGATTAAAGAATCATAGCAACCTGGAGCTTTTTGTAACATCTACTTTTAAAAAATATTTTTTACATTAAAAAATCAGGCTGTTCCAATTGTTATTATTTTTTCATTCTGGAAAACAATCTGCGAACAATCATTGGAACTGGTAAATATCCATGAAGAGTCTCTCTTGATGTAATATACATACACAAGTGTATTACCACCAAGAATTTTACATACACAGAGAAAAAGAGCCCAATTTTCCATTTCTTATCTCACAGTCTGGCCTATTTTCTGCGTGACAGAAAGCCCGTACTATCTTCTGAGTGAATCCTGGGTATTTAGAAAGTTTTGTTGTCAGGGCAGAGGGGGTGCAGGTGTGCAAGTCTGGAGATTTACAGAAGGGACTGAAGTGTGTTTGTGGAGGATTGAGAACAGATGTCAGATGTGAACTTTTGAAGTAAACTCTGCCCGCTGGGTAACGTAAAACCCTTCTTCCACATTGTTTAGGAACACCTTGGTGAGCGGATTATTTATAGTAAACGAGAAGAAGTGTGCTATAAACAGTGTTTGTGACGCCCCCAAGTTCTTAGGCTGAAAAGTAATGTGATTGTATTGAAAGATAGAGCTTTTAGGGGGGTGATTATGTCATGCAGTGGATCTCTCATGAACGGGATTAGGGCCCTATGAACGAGACCCGGAGAGCGTATCTCGACTACCCAGCGAAGACACAGCACAAAGATGGCTGTCTATGAACCAGAAGTGCGCCCTCACTGGACACCAAATCTGCTAGCACCTTGATTTTGGACTTTCCAGCCTCGAGAACCGTGAGAAATACACTTCTGTTGTTTATAAGCCACCCAGTCTATGGTATTTCTGTGGGCAGCCTGAGTGGACGAAGACAAAGTGCTAACCCTGCTTTGCACTTGAAATGGATTAAAATAGAGGCAGCATGTGGGTCCATCTGTTTTCTCATGTGCGGGAATGCTCTTGATTTTTCAAAACACTTTCTCCACTAAAACCTGAAATCCTATCATCAGCACCATTACCTCTTTTAAGCAATCCTCTCCTTTTACAATGAAATAGAATCAGAGGGAGTCCTCTGCACTTTTGTTGGAATGAACTTATGTTTCCCTGATCACTGCTGAGCAGAGGGCCCCAGGAGAGCCCAGGGTGGAAAGGGAGGTAAGGGCCCGTGGACAGGCAGCTCACTCACACGTGGCCCTGCCCTGCCAGCTGGGATTGGCTCAGAGCCAGAGGCTCTTGATGAGCCAGGCCTGGTGTTCTATGAGAAACGAAACTTTGTTTTTGTTTCCCATCAGGTCCTACCCTTCCCTACAATTTCCCTAAATAGCGCGGCTCCTGAATCTTGGTTGAGACCCACAGCAGGGGTAGCTGTGCAAGAATGAGGAAGCAGCAGGCTGAGCCCAGATTCTAGCAGGAACTGGCGAGTTGATGGCAGCGAGTGACATGGCTGAGTAGGTCTCTAGGGGGAAATGTACACATCGTGTGTGTGTGTGTGTGTGTGTGCACATGCGTGCACGTGTGTGTGTTCATGCAGAGAGGAGAGAGGATGGCGTGGACATTCATTCTCTCGTTCATTCATTACTAAGGCGTGTGATAATCACAAAATTACTCTGTGTCCAGCACAGTCCTCAGTCTCAACAAATCCTCTATGTCTGGCAAGAGCAGTCATGAATGGGGAACAAGAGAGCCGGGAGAAATGTGTTCTATGAGAAAGCTCTGCTGATGCAGAGCTGAAACGTATACGTGCCCACAGGACCGCAAAACAAGGGAGCCGTCAGCGTGCAGCAGCACAAGGCACGGTTTGCTTCTGTGGCTGACGCGGGGCATCCATCCCGGTGCTTACACCGTCCCTGTCTTTGACAGACTAGAATTTTCCCCCATGTCTCAATGGGCTAGTCCAGCCTTCTCTCCATTGTTTCACTTTGAAAGATTGAAGCAATTTCCATCTTGCAGAGAAAATTTTCCATGACTGAAGACACACGCAAGGTAACTGATCACTTCAGCCGCCACATTCTGCAATATTTATTCACAAGAAAGATACATTTTTAAAAGGGAAACCTTGAAATGTAGCTTTAAAAATTAACCCTTAAGGTCAAATAGCTTTCAGGAAACTTGCTTATTAAGAACAGATGAGAGAAATGAAGTAGGTATATATAGAGAGATTTCATGGAGAAGAATTTCTCTCACTCATATTTACATAATGTATACTCATAACATATAATATTGTAATATACATTAAATTTTAGGTCTATATACACTACAATTATATATCCTGTACATGTATAAAGTGGCTATATATAATCTATATACACATATCTATACCTACCTATTGATCTATCGATCTATAAAACTAGCATGACATTAAGAGACTAGAAAGCTCATTTCTCCTGCTAAATATTAAACAATGGAAAAGAATGTCCATGATAGAGAAGTTCTGCTGCTTTATGAAGTTTTTACAAAGCTTTTTCCTGATTGCCACCAATCCCCTCCTCTCCCAGGGCTCTCTACTCTTCCTTAGGTTTCCTGCCTCCCTGCCTCCATTCCTCCCAACCCCCCTTCCCACTTCCTTGCTTCCTGAGGATCAGGTGTGCAAAATTTTATTTATCCAACACTTCTTAGTTCATGAATTAATATTGTCATCATCTATCAGAGTGTCTCTTTTTAGAAATCTGATGATTTTCCCTATTGCCTAATTTTCTCAATCCCATCTCCTACCACGTCTAGGCACCTGTTAGTATATCTACTACATATTCTTCAAATCCACCTGCTACATACTTATTTAGATAATTACAGATGCTCAAAAATGATACAGTTCTGAGTGGGCATTCAGTTTTGCATAGATGGTGCTGTGCTATGGGATCTTCCATTCTTTCCTCTCTCTTCCACACCTAACATATGTTTCTGTAATCTATCCATGTTTCTCTATGCCAATTTAACTCACTGCTTTTGACTGCTGCCCAGTATTCCATAATATGCCTGTCACATTTTATGTTTCATTCTCCTAACAATGGCACTACCAGTTTATATGGCCCCAGGCTATTCATTTTCATATTTCCCATGTAGCATGTAAAATTACCCAACTTTCATGATTTGCCAATATAATGTGTTTAAAATAGTACCTCATTGTAGAGAAAGGAATGCCTGAATTCTTTTCTTTCACTTATTTTTCCACTTTATTGAGATATAATTGAATATATGTAATATATATATGTTACATGTATGTAATATATAAAATGTATAATTCATTGTATACACTACACACATGCATTATATACATGACATACATATATATGTATATATTAATGTATATATTAAATAAACTATACATCATATGTAATATTATATATAGTATATGTTATATGTACACAATGATATCTCAATAAAGTGGAAATATAAGTAAAAAAAGAATTTAGTTGTTATATGTGCATATATTATAAAATATATAATAAAATATTAATATTCACTATTATTAATACAATATATACTAACATGATAACTTGATCCACATATATACTGTAAGACATTTACTACAATAAGGTTAGTTAACACACCCATCACCTCACACAGTTATCATTTTTTTGTGTATGTATGTAGAGTGAGAACATTTAAGATTTACTCTCTTAGCAAATTTCAAATATATAATATGATAACTATAGTCACCATGCTGTACATTAGATGTCCAGAAATAATTCATGTTATAGCTTGACATTTGTACCCTTGAGCAATATCTCCCCATTTTCCCCATGCCTCAGTATCTGGCAACCATCAATCTACTCTGTGAGTTTGACTTTTTAAATTTCCATGTATAAGAGAGATCATTCAGTATTTGTCTTTCTCTGATTTATTTCTCTTAGCCTAAGAAAGTCAGTCTGTGTTGTTGCAAATGACAGGATTTCCTTCTTTTTATGGCTGATTAATAAGGAATGCCTGACTTCTAATTCAGTATGTGGAACATTCAATGGCGAGTCTGCTTTCCTAAGAGTTACTTGTGAATTCATGTTCCTGCAGTAAGATGTCCTCTGCAGTAAGTTGGATTACTGCACCCAAGACTTCACCCCTCCCTGAGTCAGGCCTTTTGCTGGATGACTTTGAAGTTCCTTCCACAAGAACTAACGTGCATGTCCTTACCACACTGATGGAGCTGAGCAGAAATGACAGGATGCAGCTACGGCTGAGGCCTTAAGCGCACTGAGCGTTTCTTCTCGCTCTCCTGTACTTCTGCTATCACCACAAGGAGAATGAGCTTTGGATAGTGTATTAGGTTTCTATTACACTATAATTGCCATATCCAATTATCACCAATTTAACGGCTTAAAACAATACCAATTTACTATTTACGGTTTTGTACAGCAGAATTCCAACACGGTCATACTGGGCTAAAATCAAGGTGTTGGCAGAGCTGCATTCCTTCTGGAAGCTCTAGGGAGAATTTGTTTCCATGCCCTTTGCTGCTTCTGGAGGGTGCCCAGCCCTTGGCTTGTAGCTTCCTTTTCTATCCGCAAAGCCAGCAACGTTGGGCCGAGTGCTCCTCGCGCTGCTCTCTGGCTCTCCTGATTCTCTGTCTCTCCTGCCTCCATCTTCCACTTTTCAAGATCCTGTGACGATAATGGGCCTTCCCAGATAACACAGGGTAATTGTGGAGAATCTCCCCATTGCCGAGTTAGCTGATCAGCAACTTTAAATCCTTCTGCATCTTAATTCCCCTGTGTCATATAGCATAACATATTCATAGGTCTTGGGGAGTAAGATGTGGACATCGTTGAGGGACCATAAATCTTCCTGCCACAGGTAAGCTCTTAAAAATGAGCGACACATGGAGCAGACTTGAATCTGAGCCCCAACCTGGAAATAATTCCCACGCCCAGCTGAGATTAGCACTGTTGCCCAAGCTAACATGCTGACATGCAGACAAGACATAATGCTTGTTACTGTGGTCCTGAAATATTGATGTTGTTTCTTACTGATGTGGCAACTGTTGACTCAATCATCTACAAACTGATTTGGCTAAGAATTTTAACCTGGCTTCCCAAGAGGTCAAAAATTTTGTGACAATCTGTCATAATCGGTCTCCTCAAGGCTAAACATAGGAAGCTTTTTATCCTTTCTTCGTACGGTCTTCCTTTATATGATTGTGCTGGGTTGCTGTCAGCTCTGATTTACACTTCACCTTTCTCTAGTGTGAGAATTATCTTACCCGAATCCCTTTCTTCACATGGCCTGGGCAGAGTTGGACGATGAGAAGTCTTCCCCTTAGATTCGGAAGGTAGAAGAGGAAGAATTAGTCATTAATCTCTGAAGGCAGTTGTAGGCAAAGGGCTGGGTGCCTGAGACGTTCAGTGCATCTGCCTCGATAGCATAGAAAACCATTCCCTTCAGTGTTTCAGGCTGAGATCCCCAGGGGTGGCTTCCCTGACCTCACCCTTCCCAACTATTCCAACAGTTGTTTAAGCCCACGTTTCCTATGTTAAAATCCTTTATGTGTGGGCTAAATGGAGTGACGTCTGTCTCCCTGACCAAATCCTAACGGCTATAACATCAGGAGACACCAACAGAGAACATACTATGTGCCAATGAGTATATTGTCGGATAGGTCTTAGTTTCCACCTCTGTTTACAGTTGTCACTTTTATACAGATCGTATGTTTGAGCACTCTCCAAAGTCTGCTCATAACTAATTCTCAGAGTCCTGTTATGAGAGTCCTTGAGATTATTTACATAAATTAATCATATTAATATATCTAATATCATGTTGACATGGCTAATCTTTCTATACATATGATTAATCATTATTTCAACACACTATATTCCTTTTCAGATTCTTTTCCTTCTTTGAATCAGTCTGCATATGTTATAATTGAATTTTACTGTGGTTTTGAAAATGCAATATATTCTTTACAAAAGTCATATTGGGCCTTATTTCCTAGTTTCAAAGTCTTAGTAACCCACCAAACATAAGCTCTTTAGTAATAAGAGTTAGTATGCTCTAAACTTTTAGAGGAGGTCATCAATAAGTTATTGATTAGGAGAGACCCTAGGATCAATCCTTTCCAAATACTACCCATCATATCCCCTTAGGCTAATGCAAAGCCATCACAATGACCCAATATGTACAGCTTTTAATCCCCAGAAAGGGTAACACGGCAAGTATCACACTTTCTTAATTTGTGTTAGTAGTGATCTGTGGGTTAGAATCATAGGCTTTACTAAAGTGAAAATGAACTTTACTAAAATAAAAAAACATCACTCAATTCATTGAAATCAATTATAGTACATTTATCAGTAAATGATAAATTCTTCGTATTTTATATTCAATTCTCGTGCATAAAATGTAAGCTCAAGTTTCGGTTCCTCATATTTACTGGAATTTGTATTTATTGGCATTGGGCATGATCACGAAGTACTGAAGAGGATTTCTACAAAATGGATCATTTGATCATAATAATTGGTCAAATCCTTCTTCCTCCAAACTCAGGTGAACACGAGAATGATTCCTACCTTCCATAGAGATGTTGCCCTTACATTCATTTGGGTTTTCCTCCTCTACCAGGAAGAACTACTAAACAGCTAGTGATAGCCTTTAGACTTTGGACTAGCTGCTGCCTGCAAAGATCATCTGTCCCAAGAGGAAGGGTTTGGGGTTTTTTTTTGGTAAGTTATTCATTAGAGCAGACATCTGCTGTGAGGTCTTTCTTGTTAGTGTTCATGCCTCCTCTCCAGTCTGTTTGCCTATGTGTCTGCACCCTTGCCCCTGTACGTCTTTTCCCCCACTTTGTCTAATCTGTGCTTTTCCAGGCTCCTGGAATTTGTTCTATTGCCTTAACCGCTTTCTAGACACTGATTTCTTCTGGCTCCTGACTGCCTTAACAATTCATCCCTGTCTTGCATTGCCCTTGGGCTTTATGGGTCAACCCCTTACAATCTGGCTCTTGGCAGAGAGGTCTGAGCGACCCAATTCCGTGTGGCTCAGCTGCTCCAGACTCACCTGGATCTATCTACTTATTACCTGGCTCTCTTACCTTTAAGAAGGTCGGTGACTTATATAATGACGGTGATGCCCATACAAATTAATTTTAATGGTGCCACAGTGTTCAAACTTTAGTTTTCCAGGTTGTTCCAAGGACCACCTGAAGTTCTGAATTTAGTATGCAAAAATTTTTTTCTCAATTAAAAATATTTTTATGCTTCTGAATATGGTATGATTTTGCCCTAAATGGAAATAGATTCCATCTCTATTGGAAAAGATGGGTGGAATCAAATATCTGAATAAATTATGTCATGTGAATACAGCAGCCTTTTCAGACGTGTGCCATGTGCTGTTCATTGATATTAGATGAATAAAACCAAGATTGTACTTGCAAAGTTTGAGAAATAGTGGGTTTATCAAAGTTAGACAGGTTTCTTTCCTGTAGTTTTTCTCTGAACCTTTTATATGTTAATTGAATTCGGAATCTTTATGATAAGAGGTAAAGTTTGTAGAATATCGCAGAGTAGTTTGAGCACAGATCCCTTTTATCTGTGCAACACATTTTTACGTTTCATTGGCTACCAGGATTCTATGGCACATGATTTGGGGAATGCCGCAAGATAGGCTTTCAGGGAACATTTTAATGATAAAGTGCACAGATCAAAATGCTGTCTCTCAACAAGAGAAATCTGCCTCACTGCAGCCCAAGTTAATATTAATACATGAGCCTGAGACAGACACTCAGCAGGAGAGTTAGAAACAGAAACTATCAAAAGCATGAGAACCAACTGGGCATTGTGACTGCTCTCTGGTGGAAACGCCTATTATAGGCAACCTTCCTTTTTTATTTCCAAAGCACAATGCACCCAGACTATGGCATCTCTCTCTTATCTTACTGTAACAAGAACCATGGGACAGAAGTACTTCCATCCAACTCTCTTCTGACATGATGTTCGCATGAGGGTGCATGTAGGTTTGAAGCCATACTGTTAATACTGTTAATACGTGCTACCTTCGAAATAGAATCTGTTGGAAGCTCATGATGAAACAGGAAGGGTCAAGAGTCTACTGTGGGCTCTAAGTTTTAATTGCGCATATTCTATCAAATTCTTAAAATGATATGGAGTGGAATATTTTCCGTTATGTTTTCTGATCCTGGTAGTTTTCTGTTTCTTGTGACATTCTTGGCCCCATTCCATCCCAGAAATTTCATGTCCTGTAACTACTGCCTCAGGGGAAAAACATGGAGAAATAAAGATTTAAACAATCAAATTCTTGCCCTTCAGATCTAGTACCTAGGTCAGGATATCAAGACTAGGTCTTGAGGATTGGCTGAAATCCTGGCTATCCTAACAACAGTCTAAATGAAGAATCTGGATGAGAACAAAAGAAGGCAGAAGACTGCACTGTGAGAGGAGTCAGTGGTGCCAGGACTGGAGAACCAGCCCTGAGCAGTCACACTGATAGGAAGGACATCATCATCCGGGACCTGCCTCCTCTCAAGCTGAATAATCATCCTCTGTCAACGGTTCCCAAAAGCCATGTAGTAGCCGAGAAATCACCCACACACCATTGTATTTCCACTCCAGGGAGCTGGGTGCATTGCTTGTATCAAGCAGGCAAGTTGAGCATTGTTCTCATCGGCATCAAGGGAACACCTTCCACCCAGGCTTTGACAGCTTGTCATCCAATAAGAGTGACTGCCATCTGTGCCCAGAGACTTTGCCCTCAGACTTAGATTGTGTGAACCACCCTTCTTTCAGCAGTCCAAGCACTAATGATCCCCTCAGAGACAGAGGGTCCCTGGTGGTCTGGAGGAGTAGACATGATATAGAAGGGAAAGCATCTGAGGTACTTGTGTGTTTATCTACACAGAATAGAACGAGTTCAAGATCTCCCTAGGCCAGGTCAGTGTTGAAACTCCTCACCTCGGGGTGCCTGGGTGGCTCAGTCAATTAAGCATCTGCCTTCTGCTCAGGTCCTGATCCCAAGGTCCTGGGATCGAGTTCCACATCAGGCTCTCTGCTCAGTGGGGAGCCTGCTTCTCCCCCTGCTTGTGCAGTCTCTCTCTCTCTCTCTCTCTGACAAATAAATAAATGAAGTCTTAAAAAGAAAAAGAAAGAAGGAAGGAAGGAAGGAAGGAAAGAAAGAAGGAAAGAAAGAAAGAAAGAAAGAAAGAAAGAAAGAAAGAAAGAAAGAAAAAGAAAGAAAGAAACTCCTTGCCTCACCCTGTCTTACAGATATTCCTGCCTCTTGGCAAACCCAGGTTGATGTCTGGCCACAGAAATGCATTTCTAAAATATATGAACACATCCCTTGACCAAAGGACTTCAAGTCTTTTATTGTTTAAAATTTACTTCCAACAACATTTTGAATGTTTAAAATCTCTGGCTGTAGTTTTAAAATCCATAGTGCAGAACACTCTTTCAGGGCCACCTACCTCTAGAAGAGTCCGTGCAAGGGACCATAATGGAGATGTGCTCTTGTCTTCAGAGATATTCCGAGAACCGTGTAGTGCCTGGTAGCTGTAGTTCCTCCTTCTAATGGTTGGAGCCATATGTTGCCTCACCTTCCAAATACAGAGCTGTGTCCCTCTCCAGTGCAGAGCCACAGGGCTGACCTCCTCCTAAAGTTATTGTGAAAAGAATCTTTAGTGTCTGTGCGCGGTTTCAGAAGTGATGAACGTACCGTTAGTCTCATCTGAGTGAGGCTCCCATTCTTGCCTCTGAAACTAAAATGCTTTGCATCTGTAAACCTTGAAATAATCTCTCTAAGCATGTGTGTCTGGAAGCATTTCCATTTTATTAGAGCAACTGAAGTCCCTAGGATATTTGAAATGCTTCAACTTTCATCTGGCTTACTGATAATGGCCTATATGCTAGGCATTTCCATTTTTATTTATACATTAGCTCTTTCTACATGATCAACTTTCATTGTTAAATTTTCTTTCATGTCACAGGTAACTTTCCCTGAATAGCAGATGAAAAGCTATGAAGATACTATTGCATATTCCAACATGATATTTTTGGGGAATATCTTTTTTCCTTTGTATTCAAATATCCTGTTTCTTAGAGTTATTAATCTGCATCAAGTTTGGTTGAATAGTTTTGTGCACAATAAATAATTGTCTGTTTGTATGAAGACTTGGGTTTTTGTTTTAGGCAGTATCCAGGAGCTGAATGGAAGATAAGGCTATACCGTGCCTTTTAAAAAAGCTCATAACCATTCTTCCTCCCTTTTACCACTATCAGGGCCAGAAAGATTACCCGTCTTTGTCCCTTAGTTAGCATGTTAACTGAAACAAATTTGAAAAGGCCCCCCACAGAGTCGATTCTGCTTCCAACTCAACCACCAACTTAGTCCTGCTAGAGCTTTCTTTTTCATTAATAGAAGATCTCTCCTTTTGGCCTCCACATGCAACCATTAGAAAGCACAAAGGTAAAGTGGTGTGTTTTACATAGACCAGGAATTGCGTCTTTAAATCTTTAGATGGCTATTTGTGTTCCAGGCAAAGAAAATGTAAACATACACTCTCAGAGATCCTCAGAACAAACAGGAGGAACATATCGTTATTTTCCATTTTCAGATACATAAATTAATGAGAGGCTAATTAAATTTAATTTACTTGCTCAAGACTCCACAGTCTGTAAGTGGCAAATTCCTGCGTGGCAAAACAACAAAAAAATTCAAAAGCCTAAGACAAATGAGGAAAAAAAAGGCAATACCTAACGATTTAGGATAAATTTTATTATATTTTATAAATCAGTAAGCAGATTTCAAAATTGCTCGTCAAAACACTGTCATAGAATATGGGTTAGCAGTTCACAGAAAAACAAAAATTGCCAAAGTACTTGTAAATGTTAAACTTAACCAATAATTAAAGACATGAAAAAAATAATGAAATCTGATTTCCTTATTAAGCAATAATGAAATTTTTCTTTTTTGTGTATTTTATGTAGTTAAAAAGAAGAAAACACTGTGTTGTCTGGGGTGTAGGAGAAACGTTCTCCATGGAATCTTGATGAGAATGTAAATTTGGGAATGCCTTGTGGTAATGCTATCTATTAAAATTTATGATATCTTACCCTTTGACCAGCAATCCCACTTTTAGAGCTCTGCCTTGCAGTATTTGTACAGATACATTCTTTCCAAACTTATTTTCAGAAAACAAACAAACAAACAAAATAGATTAGAAACACTAAAAATAACTCTCAATATGAGATTGGTTAAGTGAATTATTATCTGAACATACAGTGGATCTATGCAGTCATTAAAAGTAAATTATATATGTGATGTGGAAAGAGGCCAAAGGTATATTTTGAAGTAGAAAAAAGTGTCAGAACAGTGCATTTAGCATTCTGTTGTTTTTTTAATAAGGTGTATGTCTCTATATAGGTATCTATTTACATATACAGCAACATCCTCTAGGAGACTTTTACCAGTTTGGGAAAGAGGGTTACTGACTTGGGGAGAAGAGTGGAAAGAAGGGTAGTTGAGAGCTTGCTTTCTCCTTTGACCTCTCCCTCATGTTAAAGCTGACACACCAAACCATCTCCTCCCAAGCCTGCTTGCTTTCCATTACACCATTTTACCCTCTGAAGAGGCTCTGTGAAGCCCAACAAGCGAAATTACTGTGATTTGTCATCTGTCCTGAGATGGTCTGATGGATTGCACCAGGACAGGGTAGTCCTGTTTCGGTAAGAGTTCTACTGACTCACTTCTGCTGGCCCTTCCTTGCCGTTTGTGCCAGTCACTTGCCTGTTTTCACCCGGACCCATTTTCCTCTCTCTGCTTTCAATCACAGAGGTCCGCCTTGGCAAGTGGTATTTCCCAGGAGGCTCTGTCCATCGGTTCCAGCTTTGGCCAGTGGGAGATTGGCAGGAGGCTGGAGGGAACAAGGAGGATGGAGGAGGTCAGAGTACTTCTCCCCTTGTCTCTGCTTCGAGTGGCATCTTTGGTGGGCAGCAGCAACTTCCACTCTGGCCACATTCCAGGGGTTCCTGCTTGTTGGCTCCCCTGGCTGAAGGGGGCCAGCAGCAACCTGTCCCTGTTCGCCTGTTGCCTGCCTCACCTTCTCTGTTTAGATTTTCAGTGCTTTTAGTACTATTTTAACTAGTCCCTTGGGTCAAATACCCTCCTTAATCACACTGCACGATTCATGTATTCTCATGAGACCGTGACTGATACACAATTTACATGGAATGTATGTGCCTCGAATTTGACTGCTTGATCAACTGAATGCAAACGAAATGGAAGTGGAATGCGTGTCCTGCTGGAGTCAGAGAAAAAGGAAGAAACTGACAATTCAGACTTGCTGTGTGCCAAGAATTTTCCTGCTTTTTAAAAAGAAGTAATCTTCACACTCTTCCTCTGCACTATTATCATTCCAAATCACAGTAAAGAAAGGGAGACTCAGAAAGATTCGTTAATTGGTTTGTAAATGGCAGAGCTGGGATTCAGCTCCGGGTCTTACTGATTCTAAAGCCAAGTTATTGCCACGATGATACAAAGTTGTTTTCTGTATCTCCTCTTCCCCCTTAGTGTTCTATTCTGCAGGGTCCACCATCCCCTGGCCTCCTTTCCTCAAAGTGTCCTATATTTCTAACATTTACTTTCTGTTCTGCCACCAAAACCCCCCACTCTCCTGCTGCGTCACTTTTCTTCCACACATTGCTTTCTGCTCATCTGATAAACAAATTTGAGCGGAGCTATTATTTGATGATAATTGCTACTCTGCCAGAAGAAGAAAAAAATGGGTTTGAAATGTTAACTCAAGCCTGCAATAGTTTCCTACAACCATTTACTTGCTTCTTCTCTTTTCTTTGCTGAAAATGTGCCGGTTGCTGGATCCACAGCACTGAACAAGACAGATTGCAGCCTGGTAGGGAAGAGAGTCATCAAACAATTTTATTGAGTTCTATGTAGGAGAAATGTTCTGTGCAAGCATATGAGAGGAAATTGTACTGTAGAGTCCAGAAATACTTCCCTAAGGAAATGAAATTTGTGTTGACCATAAAGGAGGCACTAGATAAGTAAAGGCAGAGTAAGTGGGAAAGAGAGAAAAATTATATGACAGCATATATATCGGTCCCGGGGCCAAAAAAAAGAGAATGGCCCATCAGAGAAATTTTTTTTTAAAGACCAATAATGTTGGAGTGTAGAGAGAAGAGCAAACCGAGGAAGGAAAGATAGGAGGCGGCCTGATCACGCACAACCTCAAAGGACATATTAGAGATTATGGACTGTGTCTTTTCTATCCAAGGAATAGAGAACCACTGAAGGGTATTTAGCAAGGAAGAGAGACAAATCTTGTTTTCTAAAATGAATTCTCTGGCTATCTTACAGAGAATGAACTGGAAGAAGGTGATGATGGGCGCAGCTAAACCATTTAAGAGGCTCTTCGAGTATTCTTCCTGAGAGAGGATGGTAGCTGGAACTATGGGCTGCTGGAGGGAGTTAGGATGGCTAGATTGAGAAAGATTTAGGAGGCAGAACCAGTAGGATTTGGGGAGTGAAGGAGAAGGAGGAATCAAGAATAACTCCTAGTCTGGGGTCACTACTGAAATGGGGAGAGGAGGAGAAAGAGTAGGCTTGGCACCCAAAAACCATGAGTTGCACTGTTTGGATATGTTGAATCTGTGGGTCTTAGAAATGTAAGTGGAGATGTGGAGTAGGCATTCACATCTACCCTTTAACAGGAATCAAGACTGGATATAGAAACAGGAGGCTCTTGGTCCTTGGATAACGGAAGCTATGGGGAGTAGATACGATTGTCCAAGGAGAGACAATAGAGTAAGAAGAGGGTCTAGTAGTGAATTCCAAAGAATGAGAAAATCTCTGACCTTGGAGAGTAGGCTATGAAGAGAAACAACAGTAAATAACTTCACCATGATATTTTTAGTTCCATTAGGATGGGTGGGAACTCAGAGCTGCTGTTCAATTTTAATATTGGGAAGGGGCAGGTTCAAGAGGAGGGATTATATTGGACAATGTGGATCACTGCAGATACCTAGACCCTATGCGCATGCAAGTGTGCGCTCGCACAAACACACCTCTCTCATTCTGAACCAGTGGGATGGCACACTCACACTGCTCTTTTTCCTAACTTGGCTTTAGTCCCCAGAATGAAAAGATGTTGCAGAAATGTCTTAGCAAAAATGAAAGACATGTTTAATCTTACCTTCAAGGTTGCTGGTGGTGGCCTAGATAGACTGTCAGGGTTTAATCTTAACAAACCAATCTCAATTCTAGGATTTTGCAGTAAATGTGAACAGTATAAATTCTCATTCCCCTTCTTATTTGCTATCACTGTGGGAATAATTTTATTACATCCTTACTTATGAGTCTTTCTGAATTGCAATTTGCTCATTCTGTAGGAACTAAAAAGCTGATCGAAGAAAACAAATTGTTCGGGGTCCTTCTTGTTACCTCTCTATCAACACGTTAGCTCTAAATTCTTTCTTTTTGCTCTTTCTTTCTTCCTTCCTTCCCTCCCTCCCTCCCACCCACCCTCTCTCTCTTTCTCTTCTTCTGTCCTCCCTCCCTCTCTCTATCTCCCTTTCTTCCTTCCTTCCTTCCTCTCTCTTTTTTCTTCTCTGCTGCAGGGCCATAGGCTGACCTACTACAGCTGTTCACCAATGATGGAAGAGACAGTAATGTTCCCAAGACACTGAAGGTCTGCCCAAGTCACTGCCAGATGGGACCCATCAACATCAACCCTTTTCACTGTGCTTTTCATAGCAAGCATTCTTTTAGGTTAAAACTGCTAAATCAGTATCTGCAGCCTGAAACGTTCTCCTGTTTTAAAGTCCATATTTCCAAAGGTTTGATGGACATGCCCTCTTTCCAGCACCTCAAACACATAAAGCCTCCAACAGTACTTATCGTATCCACCCCATCAAACAGCTTCCTGCTGCTAACTGCCTTGCTTCAGTTAATGGACTACACCTTGAGCTGTCAACTGGCTTAAAATCTGGGGTTTTAAATTTACTTCTCTTCAAGTTTCATCATTGGTTGCCAAGTCTGAAAGATGGTTCCTTTCCAACACTTTACCCACCTTTCCTCGAATTTCCCTTTTAATGCCATCACACTTGTTGCAGGGAGAGGAACACTGTCTCCTCCACTCTTTTCACTGCCCCTGTCCTAACCTTCTCTGGCATTACAACCAAAGGATTTTTCCTCATGTAAGATTTCAATGAATTCTATTCACTAAAAACACAATTGTTTGCCTGACATTACTTTCTGTAAACTGTCTCCTTGTCTTGGTTTCCTTTGTCTCTCATGTTTCTCTGGTCAAACTGATCACTTTTGGCTCTCTCAAATGCCTTTCTTTGGGCTTCTGTTAATTCAGTCTGTTTCCAAAACATTGTTTTTTCCCTTTCTAATATGACCTAGTGGCACAAATTTCACAGTACCTTCCTTGTCCATAAAATTACCCTTTTTTCACTCCCCTAAATTATTTTTTTTCTCTTCTGTACTCTATAAGACTCAGTTTGTATGACTTTTATAGCCCATTCATTTGTTTATATATCTTATTTTCCTTAGGAGACTGGAGGAATTGTGGGAGCAAGGGCTGGACCTTATCTATATTTTATCATCGACAGGGAATAGTACTTTGTTTTATTGTATTAGTTTGTAGTAGATATGGTTATGTGTTTTAGAATGACCTCAATAATACTGCTTTAAATGAGACAAAATTTACTTTTCTTTCCTCTGAACAAATTTAGGCCTGGTGATATAGCTAGCTCTGCTGCACAAAGTCTTCAAAGATCCAGGTTCTTTCTATGTTGTTGATCTGACATGCATGGCTTTGAACTTGGGGACCATGATGGTTTCTACACTCCAGAGGAAGCAGAAGGATGGGCTGAAGAATGAAAGAGCTAAGGGTACACTTGTTCTGCATTTTAAAGAAGGTTCCTGAAAGCTGCTACAAGTCACATTCTCTTCTATTTTGTTGGCCAGATTTGAGTCACATGGCCACACCTACAAGAAAGGCTGCAAAATGTGATATCTATGTATCTATGTATCTATCTATCTATCTATCTATGAAATACCTGATGGCTAATTTATAGCCAAAAAATTTATTACTATGGAAAAAAAAGATGAAAATAAAGGCATAATTTGGGTGATAATCACATGTCACTGACAGTTCACCAACTGTAACAACTGTGCCCCTGCGGTATGGAATGTCCACAGTGGGGTGGGTTCGTTGGGTGTGGGGACAGGGTAGACATGGGAACCTTCCACACTCTCTGCTCAATTTTGCTGTGAATCTAAAACTACTCTAAAAAAATAGGGTCTATTCAAAAAAGTTAAGGCACAAATAGAAGTCTCTGCCTATTTCTCTAAAATAGATTGAGACAAGTATTGTGGAAAAATGAGAATGACAATAGCAGGTGAAAGATAGCATATGAAGGTTGAAATCATTTTCCAAAGGAGTTATATTTAGAAGCTTTTTTTTTTTTTTTACTTAGTGAACTTCATGCTTAATAATCCTATTATCCTTAATATAATATTCTGTTTTCTGGGTTAGTGATTATAGTCTTATTAACTTCAGAAAAAAAGTCTTCCAAAATCAGTTTTTAATCAAGTATAGCTTTACTGGATTTATATCTAAATTATTTCTTTTAAAAGAGAGGGTTTTTTTTTTCTATATTGTATTTTTAAAACTTGACAATTATCATTACATTTGCATGAACTTCTAAAATAGCTATTTCAGCTACTTTGCTAGAACTTAAATTCTTTTAGAATATGCACCTACAACTCTAGTAAAAAATTTGTGTGTTTCCAAAGAGCTCTCTCTTTTTTTTTAAATTTATTTATTTATTTATTTGACAGAGATAGAGACAGCCAGAGAGAGAGGGAACACAAGCAGGGGGAGTGGGAGAGGAAGAAGCAGGCTCATAGCGGAGGAGCCTGATGTGGGGCTCGATCCCATAACGCTGGGATCACGCCCTGAGCCGAAGGCAGACGCTTAGCCGCTGCGCCCCCCAGGCGCCCCCCAAAGAGCTCTCTTTAATTGTATATTCTCCCTATGTTTCTGTTGGCAAGTGAACATTAGAAGGTAGTTTGCCTTTTATTATTGGCCAATTTCTTTAGCTTCCACACAGATTTGAAACTTCAACATAATCATTTTCCTTTTCACTCATTCTGCCCCATCTCTTCTGATACCTCGAGAAGATCGTTGGGTGAATGCCTGAGGAAACTAATTCGTTCACTTATTTAAAAAAAAAACAAAACCCATTCATTACCTGAGGTCTTATTCAGGTAAACTACGCTACTGAAAGACTAGTTACTCATCTAACCAGGAGAAGGAGGATGAAGCTGGATAAAACTAGAACCTGTTAGAGTTGGAATTTTCTGGATATTGATCAGAGCTAAATCTTGATAGTGACTGATCGAAAGACTGTCACTCAGACTGCTGGTGTTTGTTTGAAAAGAAACCAGAAAGGAGGCAAACCTCTTGTTTTTCCTTGGCGGACACTCACTGTAAAACATCCACTCAGCCTTCTCTGTTCACTAGCCTTTTCATCACTGGGGTTCACTCTTCCATCTGTGAATCCAGTTGGCCCCAAGAGAAGGCTTTGTACTTTGTGGGAACCTGGAATTGCTCTAAGCAGACATCAGACGCTGACCATGGTATTAAATTAAATAGGTTTTCAATGACCCAGTTTTGAGTGGGATTGTCATTTTTTTTTTTTAAAGATTTTATTTATTTATTTGACAGAGATAGAGACAGCCAGCGAGAGAGGGAACACAAGCAGGGGGAGTAGGAGAGGAAGAAGCAGGCTCATAGCAGAGGAGCCTGTTTTGTTTTGTTTTTTTTTTTTTGGATTGTCATTTTGATTTTACACTGGCAGGAAGGAGTTTTGAGGCCCCTCCCTGAAATCAGTGTCCCAAAGTGAAGGAAAGACTTTGGATTTGTTTTGTACCCTCTGCGCCTCTGCCATATTTTATGATTTAATTCTCTGAATACAGAGTTTTCTTCAGCAGTCTCTGTAAATTCCCTTGATCTTGAGTTCTTTTTCTTCTTAAATGTACTATTGATTAATTGATGTACTGTTCTTTTGTACTCTTTGAGGACAGTTGTTATGAATCCACTGTTAAACTCCTAAATGGGTCGAATCAATTTTCCAATTGCCTGAGAATAAATATCAAATTCTTGTCTTCCAGGAGCCATAAACAAATAAACCTCTCCCTACTAATGAAATAAAGTCTCTTTCAAGTGTTATTGCTGGTAGGAGGGAGAAGTTCTCAGTTATTTGTCAAATCAAATGAAATGTTCTGACTATCTCTTCAAACCTACTTAAAATATGACTTCACAGGTGCCTGTGAAATTTCACTGACCTAAATTGTCTTCTCTTGAAAACTGAAAAATAATGATAAGCTATGAACATCTTTATTTTTTTGTGTCATTAATTTATTTAGTACATATTTTTGGAGCATCTAGTATGTACTGGGGGGAATACAAAGAAAGAAGATGTTCAGTTCTTTTTTCAAAACATTTTTAAATTCTAGTTGAATAAATACAGGAGATTATGGAGAGTGACTTGCGAGGGTCGACACTGGAGGGATAATGGGGAGAAAGATTCAGTTGTGTCAGTGGGAAAGTACAAAGAAAAAGAACAAGGTGAGAACTTGGTCTGAATACAGGACAAGTGAAAGCCTCAGAAAAGACAGATGAGAAATTGAATCCATTGGGTCCAATTTTAGATCTGGTTCAGGCATTAGGATCAGGAAGTATAATACAGTGGACAAAGTTAATAAGAACAAGAAGACAGGTGTCCCTGGCTGGCTTAGTTGGTAGAGCATGTGACTCTTGGTCTAGGGATTGTGAGTTCGAGCCCCACATTGGATGTGGAACCTACTAATAATAAAATAAAAATTTTTAAAAAATCTATAAAAAATGAAAGAAAAAGAACAAGATGACAGCAAATGGGAAACAATAGCATGGAAAATGAGATAAGGACTGATAAGGCACAGGAAACTTCTTAGGAGTTAAATATTATCATCGGAGATGCTACAAAGGTCTATATATAGTTAAAAAATAGTAGCTAACATGTATTCACTCTGCCAGGCAGTTTCTAACCTACACTTTAACATTAAGCTATCAAGGTATTAGTTAATTTAATCACCCTGGTATCTATTCCATGAGTTTGCTATTATTATCCCTATTTCGTGGATGACACAGAACTTACCAGAGTTTTCAGAGTAAGGCTATGAATCCCACAGCTTAGTTGCAGATTTTCTGTTCCCAACCACTGAAAGGTACTGCCTAGATTTGAAATAAGAGGTGTTGGAAGCAGGCCTCCGGGAACACAGATGGAATGGATGGGAGGGTCACTGTGAGCCGGGAGGGAGCAAAGCCTTCTTGGAGACTTGTTCATCTCCCTAGAGAGACAGAATTTTCATAAGTAGAGAAGTGGAGCTTGTGGAGACTAGGCAACAGAAGCAAGAACAGAGCCCAGGTTAGAAATTTCCATGCTGTGTTGGCAAGGTATATTTGGGACAGAATATTTGAAAAGGGAAACTGAGGTATAAGGTTGGAACCAGAAGATGGAGTACTCTGAATGGGAAGCTCTCCTAGGGAGAGAATGTAAAGAGATAAAAACACAGACCAAGGACCCCGCCTGGGGTGATTTCAGCAATTAAAGCCTAGGAGGAAGGAAAGAAGGCTATTCCACGAACATGAGCACGTGACACTGAGGGCTTGACAAGAATGGTGGTGTTGCATATGGAAAGGAATATGCTTGCTGAATACATAAATGGATGTATGGATTCAAGAGCCAACATCGTGATGAAGACCAGCATGGTAAGTGAACCAGCGCAGTGTAGTGGTCAAGGGTGTGGACTCCAGAACCAGACTGCCTAGATTTGAAAGTGGGCTCTGCCTCTGAGCTCTCCTTGCCTTGTCTCATCAAATGCATGATAGAGGATGCTACCAGCAGCACTGGGCTGTACTGAGCCTTAAATGAGCTTCTGTCCTATACTGTGTGGAAGAGCGCATAGCATACTGTAAGCTTTACATAAATATTTGTTATTCAAGAAAAATATCAAGTCACTCTGGGCAAATAACATCCATACCTTTCATTAACAAATTAGATCATTGAGAAGCATCATTCAAATATCTGTCTAGATACTGACTTGTGTTAAAAGCCTTGCATCTCACTTAATAAACACTAGATGTACTATGTACCATAAATACTCCTTGCTTTTGATGTGGGGAGGGAGGGAGGAACGGTATGACTGAAAGCTCTATGATGATCACTACTCTGTGTGCCATCTTGTGCCTAGCACGGTCTTGGGACCAACGTGTTTTAGAGTGAACGGGCACATGAACAAGGAATCAGAAGACTGAATGGGAATTTTTGGAATGTGTAATGAATCATGCAACCAAACCCGAAATAATATCCATAGACACCCCACCAGCACCAACATCCACCGCTATTTTAATACCCTTCCCCACCTGCTCTATGTAAGTAGGGAGCAGTGCTTTGTCTCCCCCCTGGTACGCTTCTGCATGACAACGTGCTGCTCTTGAGGAGGACAAGGGCTATGGCATATGGAGTTTCGCCATCCATGCCAAGGACTCACTACTGAATAAATAAATGAAGAACACTGGTTAGAAAGAATTCTTGCCATCTAGAATTCCAAATAGGAATGTACAATGCAACATAGATACTCTAGAAGGATCGCATTTAATTAGAGAGCAGAATAGGAGAAATAAGCTAATAAATGATCAGATCATGAAGTGCTATTAGAACCCGCACAACTGGGACTGTGTTTGTGCACATGCGTGAGTGCGTTGTGTGTTTAGAAAGAAGCAGCAATTCTTGGAATGCTAAATTTAAACTGAACAATGAGTGGAAGGTATGGTTCTGTTCCTAAACATTACAAAATGACATATTATGTAAAAACAAAAGCAAGCACAAAACCAAAAACTAGACTTTGTTTCCCTAAATAAAGTTCAACTTGAGCCATACGGAAAAGAACATAAAAATTCAAAAACCAGTTTTGATGTTGCACAAGAGTTTTTGGTAGCTTTTCAGCAAAGCTGTTAGAGGTATTTCTCATTATGTCTTCAGCCATGAAAGTTTTCAGGGAAATAAACAATCATTGGTCTGCCCTTCAAATACCCAATACTTGGTGCCCAGAGACAGAGCGGGTTTATCTTTTGCAGCCTTAAATCATGTAAGGTGGCACCTCAAGTGACTTGATGTATGAGACTAGAACTTTAATAGTGTAAAGTCCCAAAAGACAGTAGAACAGCACAATGGTACAGTTTTTCCAAGTCTGCTAACTTGTCATTCTTAAGGGTCCATTTCTTAAGGGCATTCTGCATATGCAGTTGGTGTACCCACTGGAGGAAATCATTAGTATCAAGGTTTCAGAGTACTGTATGTTCATAACGTAGGCACTATGCTTTTTGAATGTTAGCTTTTTTTTTTTTAAAGATTTTATTTATTTATTTGACAGAGAGAGAGACAGCCAGAGAGAGAGGGAACACAAGCAGGGGGAGTGGGAGAGGAAGAAGCAGTCTTCCAGCAGAGGAGCCTGATGCGGGGCTCGATCCCAGAACGCCGGGATCACACCCTGAGCCAAAGGCACACGCTTTAACGACTGAGCCACCCAGGCACCCCTGAATGTTAGCTTTTGTCATGTATGTGTCTTACCTTCCCAGAGACATTGTAAATTACATGAGGTTATCTTGATCCCAATATTTACCTCTTGTATCTATTATCTACATGGTAGCCATAGTGTTCTTAAACAAAATGAAATACATATACCACATTTTGTGCGAATACTTGTGTCTTAGTGTGCTCCATTTGCTATAACAAAATATCATGGACTGGTGGCCTAAACAACAGGTAGTTATTTCTCCCAGTTTTGGATGCTCGAAGTCCAAGATCAAAGTGTTAAAAGATTCAGTGTCTGGTGAGACCCTGCTTGCTGGCTTGTAGATGGCTGACTTCTTGCTGTGTCCTTGCATGGCCTTTCCTTGGTGCATGCTGAGATTGGCAATAACCCATCATTGGGTCCCATGCTCATGATCAAATCTAAACTTATGTTCTCAAAGCACCTCTAAATACCATCAAATTAGGGGCCAGTGTTTCAATATACGAATTTTGGGGGAACTCAAACATTGAGCCCATAACAACCTGCAAGATCACATTCCAGTCTTTCCCTCAGACCTGGTCTTCTTTTCCTCTCCTGCCACATGGTTTCTCTTTCTGCTCCTTAAATACACCAGTATTATTCCTACCTCTGGGAATTTGTGCTTGCCAGGACCTCATTTTTCCCCCGGTCTTCATGTGTTTTCTCATTCAGTTCTCAGGTCAAGCATCACCTCCTTGCAGAGGTAGTCCTTGGACATCTTAGTAGAAATTTGTTTTCTTATCCCTCTGCCATCATTATCACATTATCTACCTCGTTTTTCCTTTTTCGTACTTGTGACTATCCAAAATTGTCCTTGTTGTTATTGTTATTACAGATACTGTGTATTGTAGTAGTGTATGACCTGCATAAGGAAAGACATCTTACCTAGACTGTTTACTACTTTATCTCCAGAATCTAGAACCTAGCATGTGACATATATATGCATATACATATATAATACATTAGCATATATGAATATGCATATATAGTACATCAGCATATATATAATGTTTCAGTATCCATCATAGTACCCCACATCCTTGATGTTTAATAATGTTTGCTGATGGGGGCAATTTTAAGAAGAGTGAAAGTCACTACATGGTTTTATGACTTATCTTTGGCAAAATTGTGCAATATATGTTTTTGAATTTAAATTTAATTTAGCATTGTCTCTCTTCACCTTCAACAAGCTTCTTCCCTCTCCTAGAGTCACTTTTGCTCCACCACCATCAACCAAAGACCGAGTGCTAACTCATCTCCAGTATGGTTCAGCTTACAATACTATACCAAGATTTTGATGGATTAGGGGGACAGAATTTCTAACAGTGGTGTAACAGGAGTGATAGATGGAAAATACTTTGGTTGGGTATGGAACAGCTTCCTGACGCTGTGATTATTATTCCACAAAGGTAATGGGACTGAGAGCTGAGGTCTTCTTCCTGGACCACAGCAACAGAGAGGGTACGAAGACTTGGCCATCAAAGTCAAGTGACAAGCCTTGCAGCACAAGCCTTGCTACATTTGTCTGCTGGGCTCATTGCATTTCAGGATCTGACCTATGTTGTGGAAAATCTTAGGACCAACTCATTAATAACAAGGAGCCTTATTTATGTCTTTTTTCATTGTGTGAAGGGGCCTCACCTCTGTCTCCCATGTCACCTACTAGTTCCTAACGAGTGGACTAAGCCAATATGCCACAACTTTTTGGCATTCATATCTCCTTATGAATAATAAAAATGCAATTCAAGCATATGCCTTCTCATTCTGTGATCCTCTCATTCTCTGCTCTTGCTCTTAATGCACAGTGTTAATGTCAAATCTGTTTGCTTTAATTATGCTAAGAGGTTATGTTGGGAGGTTCTCCATTTTGTCTTTAACAGCACGAAATAGAACTTACATTATCATTGTCACTTTCTGCACATAAACAAGAACTCGATTAACAGTAGCTAACCATGAGAAAATAAATGTTCTCTTAAACGCTGACATGTTTAGTGGATAAGCACTAGGTGTCACTAGTGTCCTCTCAACTACAATTATGTATTATCTTCAGAGGAATCAATGCTGAGCGAGGCAGGCTGATGAAGAAATATAGCCATTCTGAGAAACGGTGGGAAATCATTCTGTTAGCAAATAATATGTATTTGTTCATAACCTAGCAAATATCTTTAAAAATTTTAAGGGATTATGGTAAAATGAGTAGCTAAGTAACTTTGAGAGTTGGGGGAGACCATCATTATACACATGAGAAACGTACCTGAAAATGATGTGTGAATCCAATATTTATAAACTGAATTATGCTTTCCCACTGATTTTTAAAAAAATTTTAGATGTGTGATCCCACCTCTTCTTCCCAATATTCACGGTTTAGCATCATTTTAGAATAAAAATTATTTTGGAGGTGGTGGAAATGCTCTATATTCTTCAATAGGTGCTGAGTCCATGGAAGTATACACATGAAAAAATTTATGGAACCGATCACTTAGGATTTGACATTTTACTGTATAAAAATTAAATTCCCATAAAACACTAGTAAAACTCATAATTATTATCTTAATTTTGCTTCCAATAGCTTTTTACTTTTGTAAGCAGATATTCTGTGCTTAAGTAATCATTCTACGTAACATTTGCAAGTACTTAGTCAAATGAATCCTGAATCCACGTGGTCTTTGAATGTCTTAAAATATGCCTCAGGGCTAATTTTCATGTCTTGGGGCTGCTCTGTACTTAAGAAGGACTGAATTTTTAATATTTAAGGCACCACTTTGATGATTTTCACATTGATAGGGAGCCATTTTGTTGATCGCAGTCACTGACCCTTTCAGTGTGAAGAGATGTGAGGGATGCGAGCAGGTATCCTGTTAACTCAGTAACAGTTGTGTTAAGTTGTGTCCATTCTTTTTTCTTAGAGCAGAAATACCAGCATGCTCCAAAACTATTGCTTACATTCAATTACGTATGTGAAGTTCTCTTCAAACTCGGGTATAAACGCAATCCACTGAATAAATTTGCCTCGACATTGTCTGCCCGCTTAATTATATGAGCCCTAGCTTTTGGACTTTTTAAAATAAAGTGGGTAATTAGCCATTTTATTAAATATTTGAAACCTAAACTTGAAAGTTTGGATAAAATTCTTAAAACAACAGCAACAACACAATATACTCAATTTTTCTATGCTTTACTTTGTTCTTTTTAACCAAACCATTTACCTCTTGTTATCCAAAATGGCATGTCTCTTTCCTGATTTTCAGTTTCCTTGTCTGGGAGAAGGAAAAGGAATGGGGTTCTTAACCTCCTATTACCAACCCACATATTAGACCTACGTCGATCTTTGAGAGCGACTGTAATGTTTTCATCTTGCCTATTGACTTAAATTTCAGCTCACTAATCCGCAGACTCTAGGTTCCTGCACATTCTCTTTCACTTTAAACGTTTTCCAACTGGTTCTGTAGTCCTAAATATGCTTGGAACAACCACTTTGACCTTCTCCATTCCTCTGAGCCTTGGCTCTCCTGACTTTTCGTACTGTATCTGTAATCCACCAGTTCTGAGAACTGGTGTCTTGGTTCTCATCTGAAACTTGATTCCCAACTACTTTGGAGCAAGCATCACCATGGCACAGAATTTTGTATGCTCCTCCTTCACTCTGTTTTTAGAAGCCAGAATAGCTATGCCTATAAGGAAACAATTCAGGGGAAAATATATGTGCCAGGTATAAAACTAAGGAATGGGGGATTCCAATAGAGGTTTAAACATGGGCCCTAATCTTAGAGACCTTGCAAGATTCTGAAGGTCATCTACTCATAAACGAATCATCTTAATATTATAATGAATGCCTCCAATACACTAACCTTATCAATTCCAATAGAAGAGATAGAAGATAATATATTTACCGCAATCATCTAAAAATAAGCAATCTTCTTCTTTTGTAAGACAAAGGATTGAGAAAGGACAGGGATCATACAGCCAGGATGGTTAACTCTCATATGAGCATTCCTATTCGAGTGGACAAGAGATCATGCAAAACTGGGGACAATAAGTCCAAACACAAATGAATACACACACACACACACACACACACAATGACAATGAAGACAGAAGTCAGGTGGCACCCACCAAGTGTATTGAAACCACTTCAGTGAACAGGGCTGGGAAAGATAAGTTTCTCTTTCTGTTTTTCAGGTGCCTGATGACTTTTGACTAATATTTCCAATCCTGTTCTGTTCAGTAATATACGATAGGAGAGAAAAATGCTCAAGAGTATTTCTTTTCTTCCTTCTGCATTTTTTTTTTCCCTCAGAGAATTGCGTTTCCTACAGGATTCCCATTGGTAGTCCACAGCGAAGACACAAAATAGAGAAACATGTGGAAGAACAACTTCCAGGAATGATGAACAAGATGTATTATGGAGTTGGGGGCCATTGTTGTCTGGTATGGCTCGAGATGGAGGCCCCACTCGTGTGTTCTGAAAGGCTGCAGCCATCACTCAGGGCACTCTGGCAGCTCCGGGCATGGCGCGGGTCCCTGAGGCTGCCGCAGCGCTGCACGCCACACGTTATTGTGTCTCAAGGGCAGACCCAGGCAGGAGAGAGAAGCGTCTGGAGTTGGCAATATGAAAGATAAGTTTGCACTTGATGACACAGACCAAGAAATGATAGTTTAATATCAATCATCACAGACAATTGCAAAAGAACTGGATGTTCATACACAGAAGATATATTACCCATTATGAGGCAAATCCATCACAAACAGTACCCCAACACTTACTGACTGAAAACTGAATAAGCAGCATATCTTCAAGAGCAAATAAGTTCAAAAAGATGTGTTTGTCGAGATGAAATTGGATTGACCTTCAAGTGCCTTGTATTTCTGGGGTAGCAACAATAGAATGGCATCATTTAGGGTTTCATTATCATAAGTAGGAAGGAAACTTGGAATTGTCATGAAGTGCCCGTAGTCTTCAACCTTATTTCATCACTGACACGCGTATATATCTTTTTGTTTGTTTTTGCTGTTTGCAAAACATATGCATCTGTGCATCGTAGAATCTGAGCCCTAAACAGAACCCCAAAGATGATCCATTCAGTGGTCCCGAGCCCTGCTCATAGGAGAATCACCACCAGGGAGGGTGGAGTTTTCAAAACAAAGATTCCCTTGTTTTACTCCTAAAGATCCTTGGTAGGGATATGAATTTCCCCAGGCTGCCAGAGCAAAGTACCACAAACTGAGGGCTTCAGAGGAGCAAAAGTTCATTGTCTCACAGTTGTGGGGGCTAGAACTGAAACCAGGGTTCAGCAGGGCCCTGTTCCCACTGAATCCTGTCGGCGAGTCATTCCGAGCCTCCTCCTGTGGACTGTTGGATGCCCGCCATCTCTGGTGGTCCTTGGCTCGCAGAAGCATCCCTCCACTCTCTATCTCAAGCATGGCCTTTTCCCCTATGCTTCTGTGTGCCTCTGTGGCTCTTTTTATGAGGACACCAGTTACATTGGATTGGGCCCCATCTTACACGAGTATAATATCATCTTATGTTACATTAGCAAAGAACCTATTTTCAAATGAGGCCACATCATCAGTCACTTTAACATACCTTTTGGGAAGGACACAATTCAACCCATAGCAAAAGTATTGGAGTGGGGGGCGCCTGGGTGGCATAGCGGTTAAGCGTCTGCCTTCGGCTCAGGGCGTTGATCCTGGCGTTATGGGATCGAGCCCCACATCAGGCTCCTCTGCTATGAGCCTGCTTCTTCCTCTCCCACTCCCCCTGCTTGTGTTCCCTCTCTCGCTGGCTGTCTCTATCTCTGTCGAATAAATAAATAAAATCTTTAAAAAAAAAAAAAAAAGTATTGGAGTGGGATTGAGAATCATTCAGGTGATTTGGCCAAAGCCATCTTTGAGACCCACCGACCCATCAGTCCAATTCTCTTCTTTCACAGGAGAGCAAACCGAGCACTAGATATATCTGGAAACTTTTAAGTGACAGAGTCAGAACATGCATAAACCATTCACATACCCATGCAAACTGTCGCACTCTGGGTTCCTACTTTGAATCATTGTTACTGTGATAACAATGATGTTTCCTTGAACTTGGATTAGGATCGCTTGATATATGTCAACTTTAATAAAAGACTCCGTGACTTTTTTATTTTTCATTTCTATTTTGAAACCTATTGCATAATACTTCACCCAAGAGTCTTACATCTTAAAAAAAATTCTGGTAGCAATCTCATTCACGTATTCAAGCAAGGCTGGTATGAGGGTCAAGTGGATTCGCAATGGGAAACAGTATACAAATGTATAGACATACATATTTTATCTAAAACAGTAAAACATTTGTTTGAGACTCGATGGATTCCTTTCCAGATGTGGATACTACTTGAGGCAACATAAATGGTGGCTTCCATGTCACTGATTTCAATAAAATAGTTCTTAGGCATGTACAGCATATGTATGTAGAAAGTGAATGACAAATGTAGTGTGGACCTGGTACACTTCCTACTGTGCCTGTGTCTCAAAGTTCCCCTCTCCGCTGTGCTCTCAGTCAGGAAGCCTTGTCAGGTGGTCATATAATGGATTCAGAAACTGGGTTTATAGTTCAGAAGGTAAGGGTGCAAAACCGCTTCCTGTTCCATCGGAATCATGCATCACCACTGTCAGGAAAAGCACAAATTTTGGAAGAATGTCACAAAACTTGGGGCAGAAGAACCACTAGAATTAAGGATTAAGAAGGAAATCATGACAACTGCCCCCCCCCCAAAGATGCTGAGATCCCAGTGGCATCTGTAAGGGAAAAGGAAGCCAAGAGTGAGATCTGTGTTAAATGATGTATGATCAAGGATATTGATTCGGAACATAATCTCACATCCTGTTTATTCTCTGCTCCATTCCCAGCAATATATGAAAAAAAAAAACCCATACCTTAAGAATTTGACTACTTTTCTTAGTATAACAATAAAGATGTTGAATAGACAGGATTTTCAATTGCAGAAGCATAAGCAGGGACAATGTACTCTCTGAGGACAAATATTTACAACCAGCCTGCAAAATTATCGGGATTGAAGGGCACTGATTTGCATGTACATACTAATGGTTCTGAATACATTTAATGAAGAGAAATGGCCCTGAAAGAACCAGGCGATTTACACACAAGAAAACTTGAAATTTGTGACATGTAAATTGAAAGTTACCATCTTTTCTGATCACGAGGTTATCTCAAATTCGTTTTTTGAATGCTGAGAAATTAGACTGTGGTATGACCAATTTGTTTACAGAATGGGATGACATGCAAAACAGAATAAAAATATTAATCAAGTCACTTTCGAAATATCAGTGGTTGGCCTTCAGACAATAATATGGAGATAATTTTGAAGTGGAGGAACAAAATTAAATATTTTGAGAGACATTTCCAATTTCAGACAGAATTGAGAGTAAATGTGAAAAAAAGAAAGAAAGAAAGAAAGAAAGAAAGAAAGAAAGAAAGAAAGAAAGAAAGGAAGGAAAATAACGAACAGCACCAAGCAGAGAAGGCAGTTTTACGTAGAGTAGATGAACTCTGCTCCAGAGCACGGTCGGGCAGCGCAGCTCAGACCGAGGTCCGCAGACCACGGAGACCAGCATCAGAGTCTCCTGCCACGTTTGGTAAAACGAACATTTCTGAACCCTACCCTAAACCCACTGAATCAGAATATTGGTGATCTGAATGTTTTATCAAGTCCCTGCCCCGCCCCTCCACACTGCCATTCTCTGGATGATTCTTACGCACACTTACGTTTGAGAGAGAGCATCTTAGACTTTATAAAACATAAAGAGAGTTCAGAGGTGACAGCTATAAGGAATATAAAGAAGCTGTATGGGCTGGGACTGAATGAGAAATTAGAGTGTATTGCTGAAAAGGTGTATATGGACTTCTTTAAAGAAAGGAGAAAAGAGAAAGGGCAAAGGGCAAGTTCACGGACAGACGCTCAATTCCAGGAAAGGAAAATGAAATCAATGATTTAGAGGCGGGTGGTCACAGTTCAGGAAAGAAGGTAGTAGGATCAAGTTTGTAAAGCATGGGGGCACCTGGGTGGCACAGCGGTTAAGCATCTGCCTTCGGCTCAGGGCGTGATCCTGGCGTTATGGGATCGAGCCCCACATCAGGCTCCTCCACTATGAGCCTGCTTCTTTCTCTCCCACTCCCCCTGCTTGTGTTCCCTCTCTCTCTGGCTGTCTCTATCTCTGTCAAATAAATAAATAAAATCTTTAAAAAAAAAACAAAACACTTAAAAAAAAAAGTTTGTAAAGCATGGCAGTGCCTTGCGATGTGCCCTTACAACCGAATTCCACACAACTTCAGAATATTGCTTGGGCAAACTTCAGGGGTGCAGCTTTGAAAGGCACACAGGGAAAATAAGATGAACAAGTCAACATACGAAGAGAACAGTTTCTCAGCTAGTGAACGGTGATGCTTCCCATCCTACCCGAGACCGCCCTTGTTTACTGGCGTTCAGACTCCTGTGAAGGCTCTCGGTGACTTTCGCCCTGTAATTTTAGCATTCACTACTTTATAATTTAAATGATCTCCTTCTACCCTAGAATAATAGAACTGAAATCCTCATTAAACAGTGCCGCTAGGACTAAGGCTAAAAGTCAGGCCTGAAATAATGCTTGAAAATCCATCACTTTGAAATGGGATTTAAATGCAATAAGATGTCACCACGAAGTCCCCAAATCCACTACGATGGGTTCTGTGAGTTTAACAGAGAGGATCTTGTGAAACCATACCAGAGGCGTTGCTGAGCACAGGAATATGGAAGGGGACATATTCTACAATAATTAAACTCTCCCTGCTTCCAGACGCTGCCTCAAGTTTACATTTATTCACCTGGGAAACTTCTTATTACATAAGACTTAAATTTTAAATTTCAGAGCTCTTCAGGAATTCAGCACTTGGATAGCATGCAACTCTTCAGGGTTGCAGGGACATAAAGTATCTGATGGGCAGTTGTAGACGATTCATTGAGAAAGAGGACACACCATGGGGCTTTGCGGTCATATAAAGCCTGTGCAATTCAGCCTCTGAGTTAGAGAGAGATAACTGCAGTTTTTAAAATAGCATGGCACTTTTGGAGAGATTTTTATGGCAGCTGTGTGGAAGAGAGCAGGACAAGAGGCAGGATGACCTATTAGGGGACTAGATTTGTGATTAGGTCAAAGAAGATCGGGACATGACTGGGTCAGTGATGGCAGTTTTGGGGAAGAAAGCGTAACTTGAAAAGTACTGAGCCAGTCAGCCAACAGAAGTGAACACCTACCTCTGCCTTAGGAGGCAAAATTCATAGCACTTGGAGTTTGACTGGATGTGGTAGTTGCCAAAGAGAGTAGCTAACAATCCACTAAAGGAATAGGAGAAAAGGGGAAAATTCTTCTAAGAAGTTGGGCAAAGGCTATTTAGATTAGGGGGAGTTTGAATTTGATCAGGAATGAAGGGAAAACTTTTAAGAAGAGACATTGAAGGCAAGGATGAAGTTGGCCTAGCAGACCAAACCAACCAAACCAAGGCCTGGATGTGGGACGTAGGGGTCAGGTTAGGGAACATGGAGCCAGCGTGTCTAATTGAAGCACTGGGGTCTTACTGATTGTAATGGAAGATTAAGCTGAGTGCGTATAGAAGGCATATATTGGGAAGACTTTTGAGGGACAAGATAAAGCCTTTGGATTTTATTCTGAACGTAGCAAATGGTTACTGCAACATTTCATGACAAATTCTAGATCACACTTAATAGGAAAACTTAAAGCTGAGATGAGAGTCACGTGCTGTAGTTTGAGTCCATCCTTAGTATATGGAGATCCTTGGTTTAAAAACAAATTTCATCCCTATCAGTTATTTAATGATGGCTCTTTTGCATACTTAGTGTTTCTGGTCGACTGAGTACCCTTTTTATAACTTACACAGTATTATTATCCGGGACGTGAATTTTATGCTGTCCCAACACCTGCCCATTTTCTCCTTTGTTAAAGGCTTTGCATGGATGTGACAGATTAAATTATAACACAGTTTGATAGAAATCTACTTTTACTTGCTCTGAACCACTACATTACGTTATTTTCTCTCTCATTGCAAATGTGTATTCCATATCAAGGGCTAGTTACATTTCAAAAGAAATCATTTGCATTAAATCAAATATTACATTATTCTTCCTCTTCCAAAAACATAAAACAGGTATTTAATCAAAAAGAAGACATTGCCAATTTCGGATCTTTCCTGTTTTTTAATTTGCAGCTTATACCTTCCTACTCAGAACTCATTCTGTTTTATTCTAATATAACTAATAATTTAAAAACATTTGAAAATCATTTTAAAGACTAAGATTGAAAAACTCTTATTTAACTATTTCTATTCAATTTTTGCCTAATAGTGTTTGAATCGGTCTCCTGCACATTGTAGTGGGATATGCCTTTAAGCAAAAGGATACATTATTTTTTTTCTAAAACCTGATTCGGAACTTCCTGCCTGTAGAAAACCTTCAAGGATTGATTTTTGGTTATATATTTTTTTGGTCTCCTTAGCGCCACCTCAGAACGTGGTCATGTGGTGAGTTTCCAGATCCCACCTGCTAGTTAGCGGCTCCCAGCCGCACTAGCACAGGCTCATTGGCAATCTGAGACTAACTCCTCCCATTAACACAGGGTGCAAACACACAGAGAATTCCATCACTAGTAACTCCAAGGCACCATCGCTAAAACAAACTTATGGCAACTTACTAGATGGTAAGTTCCTTCTGGGTAAAAATATCCTGTCAATTATATTGAGTCCATTCTAGAACCTAAAGAGAAAACATTTTACAGACTTCTCATGTACTCCACCAAGCCCAAGGCAATCCTGAGCCGGATGATCAGAGTAAGCTTTAGTGGGGACGTGGGGGAGGAGAAATACTCTGGTTACCAGGGAGCAAAGCCTTTGTAACCCGCTCTGAGAGAGAAGGGGTGTGCGTGAGTTTTTGCAGAAGAGCTGCCCAGTATAAATGAGCTCAGGTCCTGGCCACTACTTGGAATCCTCCCCACCCTCCACTCCCAGGGCTGAGTTTTCACTACTCCTGATGGTGGCAAAACTCTCAGCTGTTTATAAAATAGCACAGGATCCTGGAGCTGCAGACTGACTCTCTATTGCCAGATGTATGACTGACTGGAAGCATGAGCAGGTAGGCAGACATCATGGGGAGGGCAGGCTGCCAGGACACCCGTGCCCCCCACCCACCTCTGAGCTCCTCATACACACAGATGGAACTAGACGGGTTACCTTGCTGGTGCTCTTGCCTGCGGCATTCTGCTCTTTTTCTAGGTTTATCAGAGGTGCGTTCTCTTTAGCCAAGTCACAGGTCAATAACTACATAGCCTTATTGATCACTCTATTTTTCTATACGTATGTGATAAAAAATTAAAAACAACAACAACAACAAAAAACCAACCTCCGTGCCGTATGTGTTTTCTTTGGTATTCCCTGCACAAAATGTCAATCTGTCTGTGATCTATATAGACAAAGAATTTGTATTTTTCACTTTGTTAATCTTTTCATAAGATATTGATCCTCCTGTGATCCACTTAGGCAAAGTAATATTTGATGAGTGATGGAAAACTAAGACAGTGCAATAGTAATGCAGCTGCAAAATTAATGCATAGCTGTTCGCAGAAAAGCCAAGATTCCTCTATTCTGACCAGCCACTTGACTTGAACTCATACCCATAGTTATTAGAGCCACATTTCTATCGACCGCCACTCTAGTGGCCATTGTGATATTTTCATGCTGAGAAAATGCCCTTATTTAAGGTAATACACAAAAAAGTCAGTAGTCAGAGTGGAGTGTTAACTACGGTAAGACCATGATGGTCCTACCTGGGAGGGATCAGCCTGCAGACAGAATCACTCGTGATTCTGAGCCACAGTGCTCTAGAACCACTGGGGTGGTGGTAGAAGGACCTCTTTCTTACCCTAGATCACCAGTGAAAGCAATGTCTTAGTAGCCAAGAATCCATAGAGAGAAATTAAGATTTTTTAACTAAACAAAGGGAGCAAAAAAGATAGGAGATGAGTGTGAAGGGCCAGACCCTGTGACTTCAGGTCCTGTAGTCTCTGCAAAAATCAGCCCAGACACCCAACTCAGAGGAGAGATTAGAAAACCAGAGAAAACCAGTGATAAAAGAGCTGCCTGCTAAGCCAGTGATTAAAGAATACAGAAGTCCTCAAAATAGGTGGATCGTTATCTGTCAGTTATGTCTGAAATACAACCTGGCCAGATACTAAGCAGCTTGGGACACAGATATTTCTTAGGAATTACCAAGGGGGAGAGAAGCAGAGCCAATAGTCACCCCCTTCCCTTCTCTAGCAATTACTTGTCCCATCGCATGAATCAACCTGCTGTTCAGCAATCAGCCTCCCCCTTTCCTGACCCACCAGGAACGCTGTGACCCTAGACTTCCGCTAGGGAATCAAAAGTAACTTCTAAAGAAACATCTGATTTATAACTCTTCAGTGTGGGGCACTTAGATAAACAGCGAGGACTTCCTCCTGGTCAAGCCTCAGGGAACTGGATCCCGGAAAGAGAAATGGTCGGGCAAGGCTCGCCAAGTCCTCCAAGACTGCTCAGGGTCAGACAGTGGACCTTTGGTAGCCTGAGAACATCTGCACCCACCATAAAGCTGTCTGTGTTACACGCAGCCTAAATCAATAAATGAAAAGCAAACCGCAAGAGAACTGCCCCCGGGGTAGCCCAGGAAAGAAGGTCCCCTATCCAAAAGCTGGATGAGTGAGAGAAACATGAATGAGGCAGGAGCAAGGTGGAGTTTGGGGCTTCAGGGTGGCTCACAAATACGAATTCGACAGACTCAGTTTTCAGGTATAAACCTGAAGAGGAAATAAAGAGCATGAGAGAGACCAAAGGGGAATAAACCAGAGTACACACATAGCTTTCTCTCGTGGTATCTCTACCAAGTGAACCAGGAGAGGGGACAATTTAGGGCCTCCCTTTAACCCATCACGAGCAGCTGTGACTTGAGCAGTGTTTACTATAAAATATGAAGCCAGTAACTGAAGCTGACCTTGACAGAATTACTTAACAATTTTCTACCCTTCTTTGATGAGTCTCCTCCTTGAAGGAACCTCACTTCTTCCCCCAAGAAACTGCATCTGTTTGTCCCTCAATTCCTTCTCAGAAGGCTGCAAAAACGTATATTTTTAAGGATTTATTTATTTGTTTGTTTAAGATTTTATTTATTTATTTGAGAGAGAAAGCAGGACAGGAGCAGAGGGAGAGGGACAAGCAGACTCTCCCCTGAACGAGGAACCCTATGTGGGACTCAATCCCATCACCCTGAGATCATGACCTGAGCCAAAAATCAAGAGTTGGACACTTAACCAACTGAGTTATCCTGGGCCCTGCAAAAAGATATTTTTTGAATGGGAAAGAGCTATTTGGGGTTTTGTGTGTTTGTGTGAACTTAAGAGCTACTTGTAATTAAATATGGCATACCTATCAATATTCCAAAAAGGAAATTACAGGCTACTTTAGCTCTTTATATAATTGTATATATGCAAAATATGCACTCTAATGACAGGGAAAAAATCCTCATTGTACATACACATCTTAAAAGATGAAGTTTTTGAAAAATTGAAAAGCCATACGTCAAGGGACAAGAATTATTTAAAAACACACTTTTAAAAAAATTTAATTTATTTGAGAGACAGAGCATGAGCAGGAGGGAGGGACGGAAGGAGAGGGACAAGTAGACTGTCCGCTGAGCAGGGAGCCTGACTGGGGTTTCATTCCAGGACCCTGAAATCATGACCTGACCCGAAGTCAGACGCCTGACCAACTGAGCCACCCAGGTGCCCCCCAAAAACTTCTTTTTAATATGAGAAAGAATGAATAGGATGAGCGAGTTAATTAAAATATTCTCAGCTATTACTTATTACATGGCCCTTTGAAAAAGCACAAAACATCGTACACTAGCTCTATGGGAACTAGAGCCCCAAAGCAAAGTATTTCCTTAGACTACAGGACCTGAAGTCACAGGGTCTGACCACAGTCAGACACACGTTGTTTACTGACACTTTCTGCTAAATAAGCCCTACAAATAACCGCTAAGGAATCTTACATGTTGAAACAGCCTCCAATTCAGAATCTGCCAACCCCACAACAGTGAGCTCCTTGGAAGAGTGGGACAGAATATCACACTGAGGTGGAAACACTCAGGTGCACGCATTTGCTGCAGGCAGGCCGGGAGCCAGCACTCCTGACACAACTCCAGGTCAGAGGCATTGTCTTCAGCTAAATTGCTGCCTTCAGGTGTTTGTGATTTAACCCAAGGGTATTTGTGAGTCAGCCAGCTCATTGTATTGAGCACTTACTGTTTACAGTATACTTTTTAGGGTCTTTGGGCAATGAAATGACCGCATTTCCTACAGCTGTCAAAACCAGGGTAGGGCAGCTCTGAGAAGACCTTTAGTTTCTTTTTCTGGTGTCATAAGGAATCTAGAATTGAGGTTTTTAACTTGTCGTGATGAGGGAGGATGGTGTCTATATTACAGACGCATGTTAAGAAAAAAGAATCTTGGGTGACAGGGTGGCTCAGTCAGTTAAGTGTCTGCCTTGGGCTCAGGTCATGATCCCAGGGTCCTGGGATCGAGACCCCTACAGGGCTCCCTGTCTGCTCCTCCCTCTTCTTCTGCTGCTCCCCCTACTTGTGCTCTTTCTCTCTCTCAAATAAATTAAATCTAAAAAAAAAAAAATCTCTGCAGGTGTTCCTAAGATGAAAATGAGTAAGCCATATTTTGTATCTAGTTATAGATTTATCTCTGGGTCTCATATCACATTCTTATCAACAAGTCTTTAAGGAAAAGTCTTCTTTAAATATTCAATCTATTTTAAATTTTGCTACAAAATAGATGTACTGGAAGAAATGGAGCCCCCAGAGACCAGGAAAGTGTTGACAATAGAAAGAGCGAGAAGTCCCCAAGGGAACAGCGTGGAGGATTAGAGTGGGGACTTCAAAGTTCTGTTTTCCCTTTTCATAGTCTTTATCCATGCTTAGGTTTTACCATTTGGGTTTGATTGGACTGAGCGTGGCAGTGGTTTTCCTTATTGCTCTTAATTAGTGTGAAATACTGCACTAGGTCCTTGGAACATAAAATAAATAAGACGTAGTCATTGCCTCAAGAGAGGTCAAATTATTTTGGCTAATTCGACTTACCTTTTTTCTCAAGAGAATTTTGACTTGAAGGATATTAGTCATGTAGCTATGTCAAAATACAAAGTAATTATCCTAAAGCAGCAAAAATATTTGAAGTCAAACCTTACCTCATCTCCAAACTTCTTCCCACTCCTTATGCCTTCATACTCATGGATCAGAAAAGGGATGGGGCCAAAAAAGGGAGGAGAAACTCTCATTTTTCATTTTAAAAGCTTAAAACCTAACAGCTAATTTTTCAGGCCATGTAAAAATAGCTGTTTCACCTAAACGGCTGCATCAAATTGTCTGCATGGAGACCTCTTGTCCTCTTCAGAGTGACAGGTTCTAGTAGAAGTAAGCGGCTTCCAACTGGGTCGTCTGGATTATCCAGGAGAGATTACTTAGAGTAGTGGTTTCCCGCTACGGAGGTGGAGTGCCATTGTCTACCTTTACACATACCCAGCGTTGAAGAAGTTCATGGGAGAATCGACTTTAGAGCTAGAGAAACCTTGGAGAAGCAAGGTATCCACCGTGATTTCTCTTGCTTGATTTGATCAGAATCCTACATGAGACCAATGGCTGATTTGTTGACTCTGTTGATCATTCCTTCAGGGTTACTTTTGGGGCAGATGGCTGTGTGCACTTCCTCGGATTTTAACAGCTAAGAGGGAATTTCCCCTCTTTTGAACCCATGACACCAACGCATGCACTTGGCCACATGGGGGATTATAATCAGCTACCTTGGCAGTTCTTTTCAAGTGTGTGACATCTGCTATCCCTGCCAAACTACTCATCTTCCCAGTGTAGGACTTCCCAAAGAATGTGCTAAAGAACATTAGTGTCTTGGGTTTTAGAGAGCCTCCCATAGAAAACAGGTTTGCTGGTCAAGTGACTATGGCAGAACTTGCTCTAAACAGTGTGAAATGCACTTACTTACTCCAGGAGTTCTCCAAACCCCGAATAAGAGAGTGGAGAAAGTGAACTAACTTTCAGACTTATTTGAATCCTAACTCTACCTCTTACTAAATTTGACCTTGAGCGAGTTATTTCATCTTTCTGAGGTTTAATATACTCATCTGTAAAATTAGGATTCAAATACCAACATCGCAGAATTGGTCAGTGGATTAAACAAGATAAAATACCTAAATTGGTAACATTTTCTATTTGGGGATATAATCTGTATTCTTATGTTTCCACATCATCATGCAATTTAGATTATATCTTTGGCGTACCAAAAATATAGATTCATTTTTAATGCACAGACACAGCAGAGGTATTGTTGATGGTTTTTAATTCTAATTAATCACTCTTCCAGTAGATGCCCCATTGGGCATCACATAGCAAATCACTGGGAATTAGCTGACCATTTCATACCGTGTGTGTGTGTGTGTGTGTGTGTGTGTGTACGTGTGTGTCACTTTAGTGTTATCCTATCCTGATCATTGATTTTTCTATTGGAATTCTATAGACCTTTAAATGGCCCTGTACTAATGATGCCGGTGTATTTTAAAATATTGGAAAGGCACACTGGTGCTTTCGGCACACAATGTATTCCCTTGCTGAAAAGCTAAATCTCCTAGGAGGTCCTGTTCTTTGTTCTCATATTACAGAGAGTTGAGGTACCTGGCTTACATCTCAAGAGTCACCAGGATGTCTGAGCTCTGAATTCCCAGCAACTTACCTTATTTATTGTCACACCATTCATCTTCATCAAGGTGCAAGAAATATCTCTGCAGAGATCACTATCCTGGAGATAGTTGAAATGTTAGTTTCCGCCCTCGAAAGAACTCAAAGTAAATCATACCTTTTTGCTCTTTGAAATCTTTTCAGGCTGTTTCATGAGAGATAACACTTCAAGGACGGAGGGGACATTTTAAATTCTTCATCCAATACTTGTAAGCATATCCTTTGGAAAGAAGAGAGAATCATGACTATAGATAAGCAGCCGAGTGATATACTATGGTTTGTCTCATCTTACTCTCTCTCTTAAAATGATAGACATTGCATTTTCAGAGTTACCATAGGTAGGTACCGAAGGATGGCAGCATGTAAGTATGATTATCTTTTCACATGGGAGATTATATTGGATATGAAACATATGTAAGAGCTAAATAAATATTGTTTGTTGTTTCCTATTAGGCATAAATGATATCAAAGGTGGGAAATTCTAAACATCTGTAGGAGAAACAGGCTGTAATAAAGGTTATCGGGAAGCTATAAGCTCTATGTGGCAGGATGGCTGTCGTTTCTAAGTACACAGTTTATGCCAGTCAACTAATCTAAAAGCAGGAATTGCACACATGCTGTGTCAACTTCATATGCCAAGGTCCAAAAAGTAGCACAGAGCACCTCTGTCCAAAAGTCTACTGTCTAATACCTAGAGATTCAAATGAAGAAAGGCGAATAAGGGGCACTAGATAAAGGCATGGAGGATACTGTAAAAACTGCAGGATTTCCAAGATGAAAGGATGACAGTGGGCTATAGCCAGACAAGATGGCTTCACTGGAAGAAAAGAACTTGGTTGGGAACTTTGAACCAGGGTAAGAGCGCATCAGCCAAGAAGAGGAGGCAAGATTCCTGGAAGTAGAAAAGGAATGGCAAAGAGCAGAGTTAGTGAAGAGCCCGGTGAAATGACTGTTGTGAGTGAAATGAATTAATAAATAAGGATTGTTTTGGACAGGTAGTTTAGAGGAAGTTGAAGGAAAGCTCTGAATCTATAATTTGCCCTTGATGGATAGATCATGGGTGACATTAGAGATTCTTTAGCCCAGAGATGACAGCAGAACAGTGCCACAGGAAAATAAATTGAGTAGTTTTGTGCAGCGTGGGTTGGACCTGAAAAGTGGGAAGGGAGGCAACTAGAACGATCTCAATTTGAAGTACTGATGACGTGAGTGAGGGTCAGAGCAGGGACATGAGCAGGAGATAAACGGAGAAACGTTGAAAGTGAGGTATGGCAATACATGGGTGATAATCTCACATGCAGGTCGATGATATGGAGAAATTATTATATCCCAAACTCACCACAGGAAATGCTATAAAGTCATAGGTTTTAGAATTAGACTTGGATTTTTATTCCAGCTGGCTTCTTGTCAACAGTGTGACCTCAGGAAAATTATTAAACTATTCATATCTAAATTTCCCCAAATCTGAAATGAGATTAAAGTTGTTTATGTGAGACTTAAACACGATAACATGTACAATGTTGAATAAGTGCCAGGCAATTTCTAGGCCCTTAAGAAACATTAGCTCCTCGTTCCACTTAATTAACCCTAAAATATCCTAGAGGCAGCTGGAAACTGGAAGTTAGGTTTAAATTGAGTGGCTGTAATATGGTCTGAATGTTTGTATCCTCCCCCAATTCAAACGCTGAAGTCCTAATTCCTGACATGACGGTACTTTGAGGTGAGGCTTTTGACAGTGGATTAGGTCATGAGAGCCAAGTCCTCATGAATGGAATCAGTGCCCTAATAAAAGGTCCAAGAGAGACCTCTCTCTCTCTGTCTGCCATGGGAGGTTTGATGGCCATCAAGGAGGAAGCAGGACCTCTCCTGCACCATGATCATGGACTTCCCAGCAAGGAACTGCAAGAAATAAATTTCTGTTGTTTATAAGACTCCTAGTTTATGCTATTTTATTACCACTGCCAGGACAAACAAAGGCTGGAAATGCAGTTAGACACCAACCACAAAGAGGTGGTATTTCAAGCCATATGGGAAATGTTCTCATTGACGAAATAAATGAATAAGTAGAAGAGACCCTTGAGTAAGTTTTAGGGAAAAGCTAAGATGAGAAAAAAAGAGGAGCTGGATAAAGATGAGCAGTAGATTTGAGGTGTGTTTAGTACAGCATTTGGAACCCATTAAGCACTCAATAAACGCAAACTGTTATTACTAGAGATGGTCAAGGACGTGACAGTGAACCCTAGAGAGCATGAAGTCAAAGCCACCAACGAAAGAGAAAAGTCAAAGTAAGGTGATTGCAGTGGTCTAAGTGGCAATAAAACGAGGATGAAGACTATAAAACCATTCCATTCAAATGAAAGCAGTTGGTGACCAAAGTGCCTGACCTTTATCATTCTTGTCTCTGGTTGAGGCTCCTTCCTGATTTAGGAGCAAGACTAGGCTCACATAGCTACCTGGTCTGGGAATGATACGTTATTCATTCACCATCACCAAAAACACCTCTTCAGCAGATACTCCCCTTGCCACAGAAGGAAGAGAGACTTGGGTCTTTAAAATAAAGGACACCAGCAAGCTATTTTAACATAAGGGAAAATAGGAAACCATGAATTAACAAAAAATACAATTTCCTGTGATGATTTTTAATAAAGCCAAACACCAAATATTGGCTTCCCTTGTGTTAGAAAATGAATAAACACTTTTGCAATGACCCAAAGGCTTGGATAGAGAGAATAAATAAATTATTGACACATGAGGAGTAGACAATTCTCCATCCACTGTTGAGCTTTTCATTCTTTGTGGAGCAGATGGTCTAAATAAAGCAGCCAAAAATAACAGGTGGGTTTTATTGCATTAAGCTACTGAAAACACTATGCATCTACAGTTTAAATCATGTTTAAAATAGTAAGCCTTCAAACCACCTTTGAAGATAATCTTTCATATTTATAAAACACCTTTGTCCACCTTAAATGGTATCAAAACACAAGGACCAATGAGAGTATGAACACATATTTAGAGACAACAGGGGAGAGACAGATTGGAAGAAACAGCTGCTCTTTATGGAAATGGTTTACTGCAGGGTCGTTAAACCATGTTGACAGACTCTAACTGATATGGATAACATCACCTCTTCTGGGACTAAACAGAGCTTGGGTCTAAGTCATTGCTGCCAGAAATATGGCTATCTCACATGTCCGACATGTCTCCATCAACCATGCGGAAGGTAACTAGAAGAATTCAGTATTTCTTCTATGATTTGCCAAATGCATACATTTAATTATAGAAGTCAAATTGCATTTTATTAACATCTCTCCTCCATCATTCTATGTATTTGTCTTGTATGTTTCCATAAGTCAGATGTGACGTGGGAAGAGATTCATGACTGGGTCATCTATGGAGGAGGTCGCATAGCTCTGCTTGGAGATTATTGCTTCTTATACAGTATTCTTTATTAATTACATGCATTTGATGACTGGAGTTTTAAAAGTAAAAATCATGCCTCCTCTCTCCCTTCCCCAATCTCCCACCTCCCCAGGATAACCACCATTAGAGAGACCTTCAGAGTCTGTGCAGGTACATCAGCAGTTGAAGAAATGCCCAAACCATTAAACCCACATGAATTTTAAGAATCCTTTACATTTATAAGGGGCGCCTGGGTGGCACAGCGGTTAAGCGTCTGCCTTCAGCTCAGGGCGTGATCCCGGCGTTATGGGATCAAGCCCCCACATCAGGCTCCTCCGCTAGGAGCCTGCTTCTTCCTCTCCCACTCCCCGCTTGTGTTCCCTCTCTCGCTGGCTGTCTCTATCTCTGTCGAATGAATAAATAAAATCTTAAAAAAAAAAGAATCCTTTACATTTATAAAGCATCTTCATCCTTCTTGAATAATTTAAAACCACAGACACCTTCCTGGGTATGAAGCATGAATTATAAAAAATGAGATTATGTTTCTACTTACTATTTGCAACTTGCTTTTTAAAAAAAAATTCCACACTGCCTCATGGATCTCTTTTCACTTTCCTACATGGAGATCGACTTTGTACTATTCAATGGCTATGCCCTTTCTTTAGAATATGTCATAGTTTATATAATTATTCCCAAATGGATAGGTATTTGTTACTTCCACCTGTCACTAGAATCAGCTGGAATTAATACCCTTATTTAAATATACTTACATGTGCACTTGTGCAAGTTTTCTATAATGTTTATTGCTAGAGAGAGATTTTGATACATCAAAGGTTTTGTGGATTTATTTTTATTTTAGGTTTTATTTCAATATCTTTTGGAATAACTATTTTCAAAAACTTTCTCATTTTCTTGCTCTTTAAATAAGTCATACGATGCTTTTTTCTTTAAATCTAAAGTGCTTATTTATTTAGGGGACCACTATTTCTTTTATTCTTTCATCTCAGAGCTGGCTGCATCTGGGAATAAATTCAGGGTTATGTACTGTTGTCGATTGTATATGAGACAGGGAAGGAAATACGGTGAAAGAGAGCAAAGAGTCTAAACCGTAAGCGAAGACCTCATTGTTGCCACTGCCACTGAAACATAATAATTGGGGGTAGAGTTTATATTGATAGGTCACCTGATGAATATACCCCTTGGGCTTTGATAGTCAAACAAAATCTATCTTATGTAAGTTCAATACAAATACAGACACTTGCCAAAACTGTAGGGGGGGTTTGGTACTGGAGGTTTGCTTGTTCAAGAAGCAATTTCTGACTGACTGCAGAAAGAAGATGTGTCACAATTTGGCTTTGTGGTAGTTGTATTGACACTACTATAGGAACAGGAAGAAACACAAGAAAGGAGAAATATAAGGAATTCATTCCTTGAAGAAGACCTTGAAGGATCAGAAAAATGAAAGGAGAACTTTCCTTATAATTAGTCAGTATTTCCAGCTAGACTTATTCCTATTGCTGGTGAAAACTCCTGGCAAGGCTTTCTACTCTTTTTCCCCCTTCCAACAGGAAGAGAACCTTTGAAGTGAGATACTCATATCTCGACCCTCTGCAGTAAAAAGTTATCCAAGGTGCAAAACGGCCAAAACTAGCCCAGTCTTTCAGGTACACAGTCAAGCTACTGACTCTAACACACATATTTCAATTCTGTGAGGGCAAAAAAGGTCCTTTTAAACAATGTCTATGGAGTCTTATCCCATGGTCATACTTCTGGTATAAGGGAGACAAGTGATTCTATCCTCCAACTTTCCGAGGTGAACGTGTTTGGAAGAATTGGAAAAATAGTCCTGTGTTCTTAATTCCTTCAGTCTAGTCTGTTCGAAGAATTTACTCATTCCTGGTAAAAGGATACCCCTCCAACTATGAAGGGGCTTCATTGCAACACAGTAGTATAAAACTTTGAATTTAAACTTCTCTGTAAGCTTTTAGGTCAAAGATGGTTGAGCAAAGCCATTTTTAAAATTCTACTCTCCTTTCCTAAAACCCGCAGTGAACAATGAAAAAGAAAAAAAAAAAATAGAAGAGAAAAGCTCTTACTCTCCAGTGAAACGAGGAAGTTTTACAACCTCAAACTATAAGTACACCTACCAAATTATGCAACGGCTATGCTTATATCACAGAAGCAATTACCTTGTTAGGTCTCAAAGAAATTGCAAACAGCCTGATAATTCCTGAAAAGATCTCATAGGGTAGATACAGGATTCAAAGAAGAAATTGTACAACAGTGGTTGGAGAAAAAAATTGAGCCAGCACAACTGACAGAGAAAATGTAAGAGAAAATTAAACCATGATAAAAATGAAAGTCATGTAATGAATAGTAGTAGTAGTAATGAAATGGAAAAGAACAATTATTGTTGGTACGTTTAAAGACATGGAAGAAAGGGAGATCTGGTACACCTATCATTTCTGAAGAAGAGTATGGGACAAATGGGACAGTTAAAATTATAAAGCAGTATCACAGGGGAAAATATCACAGAAATGAGAAAAAAACTAGAATTTGAAATTCGAAAGGGCACATTCTATCTTTAAAAAATTCAGACAGAATTATCCACACATTATGTAGAAGTTACTGTATTTCAACAATTCAGAAAAAAAATATGAGCATGTGACAAGAAAGGCAAAAAGTGTACAAGGGGTAAAAATCAGATTGGCTACAGGTGTCTCCAAGGCAACATTCAATTCCTAAAGACGTGAGCAATATCTGCAAAGTTTCAAGAGAATAATCCAATGATTTATACTGCCCAGTGTCCTCAAATGAGAGGCAACAGCCATTTCCATGAAGTTAGCAACTCTGTTAACAACTTAACACTCTTGAATAGAATGAATACCAGGCAGAGAAGGGATGAAGCAAAATAAAAACTCAGACATGGAAAAAACATGGTAAAAAAAAAAGACTATGGTAAATAGTGAATCAATTTAAATACATAATTATGGGAATTATGGTTTCTAATCAAAGTGAAAATAGATACTATTTAAAGTACAAATATTTTTAAATAAATCCTTTTATATATTAAAATGTAAGAAAATTTTAAAGTTGAGTATCTCTTAAAGAAACTTCTTTTTGGTTTTACTTCAATTTATTTTTCTTTATCTAAATTCGATAATTTCCATTTTGAAGTTTACATACAGTACAATCATACTTTTTACCCTATCACCTATTTATCTCTCTACTAGGAGAGGTACAAAGTGCTGTTCACAAAAGAGTAACTTGAGTAATTTGGAGGTGGTAGAAATTGGTATGGTTCAGATAATTTTTTTTTTTTGCACTTTTCTGAACTGCTTGACTTTTTCTAAACAAGCATCTATTAATTTTATACGAAAAGGCATTTACTTAGCTTCAATTCCTTTAAGGTGGGAGAGAAAGTGAGAGAGGGAAGGGAATAAAGTAATAATTCCTTACACTTATTCTAGAAAACCATAATTCAATCACTGACTTCAAAATCAATTTTGAAATTGGTTACAAAAGGGCACTAGGGAGGCTCAGTCGGTTAAGTGTCTGACTCTTGATTTGGGCTCAAATCATGATCTTAGGGTTGTGAGATCAAGGCCCGAGTTGGGCTCCGCGCTGAGTGTGGAGCCTGCTTAGGATTCTCTCTCTTCAACTCTCTCTGCCCCTCCCCCCTCTTAAAAAATTGGTTACAAAATCATACTATTCTGTCTACTTTTGTATGTGTTTGAAATTTTCCTTAATACAAAATTTTAAAAGACTCAGTTTGTAAGTTACTTTATTTTTTTTAAAGATTTTATTTATTTATTTGTCAGAGAAAGAGACACAGAGAACAAGCAGGGAGACCAACAGGCAGAGGGAGAAGCAGGTTTCCTGCTGAGCAAGGAGCCCAAAGTGGGACTCAATCCTAGGACCCTGGGATCATCTCATCTAGTTTTTTCTCATGACCAGCCAAAGGCAGATACTTAACCGAATGAGCCACCCAGGCACCCCAGTTTGTAAGTTATTTAATAAAAGTCAAACTTGTGGCATACTTACAATCTAAGAACCTCTTAATATTGTGTTGAAGTTTCACCCTGAAAATAAAATGTCCTTTACTTCTGTCTAGGTTAAACTACTCTTTCTTATATTAATGACAAAACTGTTAGGCCAATAAAACATGAAAATTATTAGTGGTATAGCTTTCAACTACAGAAATGAATTTCTCATTTAAAAAATATTTTTCACTTTTTTTAAAAAACCAGAATAGTTCAATGACAAAGTAACAAGGGAATTAAAATTATAATGGCCAGGTTAAATAGGCGGGTGGATTCTGATGTGGTATCTGAAGCTAAAACTATTATAAAACCCAGATGATTCTGTTTGTTCAGTTGAATTACTAAGCCTCATATAAGGCTTTGTTCCTCATATGAGCAAAGTATTTCATTACTGTATTTATAGAGTTTTAGTAACACCCAACAATTTCTTGTGGCTGAGAGAGACAGATAGACAGAAAAAGAGAGACAGAGAAAGGCAACTGAATAAAAATTAAAAGAAAACAAATGAAATATTTTCTCCCTTCTACAAAATCTTTTGAAGCTCTGTTAGTCCCATTCATTAGCAAATCAAATGACAAATAAAAGACAAGAGAGAAGAGCGTAATGTAACTTTATGAGATCATGTAATGATCAGATTCATGAAATGCTGAAAGACTTTACTCTCCCACCTCTCATTCCTTGTAGTTGAGCAATGAACAGCAAGAATGTCAGCAATGACGACTGATGACCTTATTGGGTCTCTGAGTGGTCCAGAAAATGTAATTTCAGAGCAGAGAATGAAAAAATACTCTATGTGCTCTTTCCTCCAGAAGGTTTTATGAAGTGCTTACTGAGTCCCTGAAACTATCTAAGGTGTGATACTCATCTATTTAAGCTGATACAATTCCAATTCCTCTATCCCAGTGGTTTTCTAACTTGGAGACCATGGGTCTATTGGTCTATGAATAAGTTTCAGAGGTTCATGAAGTTTCTACATTTCTACGTGATTTATTGAAGAGAGGATTCAGAGATTGCAAACAATTGCTCTAGAAGCTCTTTAAATGATACTGTAAGAGACAAATAGTAAAAAATATATATTTTAAATTAAAAAATTTTTTTGATATGACAACCCATAAAATTATGGGCTCAAAGGAAACTTCCTAACACACTAAAACAGGAAATAAAGACTTGTTCTGTAAGTTTTGCAAATTCTACATTAGAGTCCACCAATCAAGATGGCTCAGAAACCTGATCTGCTCTATGGGATGACTCAAGAATCACAAATGTACAACCATTCACTGGGCTGATGGACCATGTTTCCTGACTCTCCAGCAGTAGAGACTAGGAAAGTAAGCTCAGTTTGAATTTCAGGCCGATCTTTTCCCAAGTGCTCCACAAACAAAATGAAGCTAACATCTATAGAATAGAATGGTACCATTACATTCTTTGGGAGTCATAGTAAAGCATCATATGAGCCCTGGCACTTTTACTTCTCACCTTCGAACAATGATCTCTTAGAAGCCAAGTAAAAATGTCTGTATTGTCATTTCTTTAAACTCTATAAATCAACTTCAGGGGTTGTAGATATGAAAGGAAAGTTTGAAAGTCCACCAGGTAGAGTTTTTCAGATTCCTCAAGCAGACATCTCTTGGGCCATATCTAAGAGCGAACTGACATACTACGTCCTTTAGAGTAGTAAATCACCGAGTGATGGTCTTGTTTGACCTTTTAACTACCTAATAAAGACCTCATGATTTGATACTAAGGTTTCCAATCTTTTCTCATGATGCTGACATGTCAGAATTTCAAACCTAACCATAAGAATATTAAGTTTTTGGAAAAATAAACTACATCAACTTTAGGGCAAAAAATAAATAAATAAATAAATAAATAAATAAATAAATAAATAAATAAATAAAAGCTGTGATTATGGTAAGTCAAGGAAAGAAACTGGAAGTCATAGAGTTCATTGTTTTTGAAAAGCCTGAACGCTATACTTCCATTTATGGCCCTCAACCAGACATTCCTTACATTTTTGCTGCTCATTCATGATGGGGTATTAACTATAAAAAAACGGCCCATCTTTTTTCCTTTTTTTCCTCCAAAATTGTGTATGATTTGGTAGGAATGGGAGGAAAAAGAGAAGAGAGTTTGTAAGGTTCCTCCATTGCCTGTTTCCTTTTCTTTCTGACCAAATGTAAGAATGCTATCTCTCCCATCCCTTCCTTGAAGTAGTCCACTTCCAGACTCTGTGCGTGTGTGTCTTTCTAAAAAGTAGCTGACATTATGCTACTGTTCTCATCCTCATCCAGAAACATAGGAAACATTCTTCAGTGTGTGAAATTTTTAGTTGAACAGCTATGAATTAGTCAGTTAAAATGGCAGTTCATCTAGACAAAGATGTGACTACAGTTGACCCACCTGGTATTGTCCTATGCCAAAGGATATAATTAATTAATTTTTAAAAATAGTTCTCTACCTTTCCACAGCCATTACTATAAATTTGGAACCAACAGGGCTCCAAGGGCTCAAGCACTGTTCAATACTAATGATGTTGGAGATACTGTGCTCTGCTTTCCATAAGCAATGGATGTGGTTGCTTTCTATTAACATTTCTAAATGTATTACGATATAGATTATCACGTCAAACACACCTATCAGTCCACAACATTGCTAATCACCAACCTGCCTGCAAGGCTAATGGTATGAAGACACAGGCTTCATGTGTCTCGTTGGCTGAATCGTTGATCTTTCCCACTTGTGACTAATGAAGAGACACCAGAGTCTCTAACAGAGGTATGCAACACACGATCAATTTATCACAGAGCACCAAACCTTTATGTTTATGAGTTCTGCACTTCAAAGGCACCTGGTGAACTGTACTGTTTCCTCCAAGGATAGTAACCATGGCACGTTCAAGAAAAGCATTATCTTTATCAACTCCTTTTCCCCCTTCTTTTCTTCCACCCCCCAACCATTATGCAAAGGACGACATTTCAAAACTTTCATCTTGATAGTGTTGCAGTTTTGAACTTTCAAGAAATGCTCTCATAACCAACAAATATGGTCCAGAGAAGGTTGCATGGGTTGGCTGTGGCATGATCGTGTCATGGTATTACATGAGTTTGTAAAACACCTTGCAATTCATGAAGTCCTATCACAACCATTATTATCCAGTATTACCAATAATCAGAGTCTCTGGGAGATTTATGAAATGTGCCCAAGGTCATGCTGGACCAAGTGGCAGATCCATGATTTGGACTATGTCCTTGGAAGCCTAGTTAGGTGATCTGGGCAGCCATTTTGTTCCAAAGACCAACTTGTTGAATAAGAAAAGTAGAGAATTCTTTGAAGCCTGTGTGAGAAGATGACGGTAGCCTGTGATTGGAGAGGTGCTGTGTGACAGCGTGACAGAAAAGCTTACTCATCTTTAAATCCCTCTTCAACTAGACTATAACAAATGCCTCACATTTTAACATTAGTAATACATTCCCTCAAGCAAAGACTTATTTTTCTGGCATAACCATGCTAAAATGCAAATATTCCAAAAAGGCAAAAATTCAAATGTGGAAGGGCGTCCATTTGTTAAATTTACTTTCGGTACCAGGTGAGAAGAAATTGCACACATGCCGGTGAATGTTAAGTTTGGGGAGATTTGCTCTAAATGTGTCAGACTAGTGGGCAGACCTGAGCATTTTAGGATGGTAGGGGTTTTTAGATTAAGTCCTGGGAAGACAACCGCATTCATATGGGTCTCAGGCCTTGGTCTTGAGTCCTTTTATTATTCTTTTCTTGCCCAAGATAGTAGAAAAGGGACACACACACAAAATTGTGAACTCATTCATCTAAGGTGCTTTTCTTTCTACTTTGCCTGACCACTCTTACCCACCACCCTTTTCAATCATCCTTTTTATATGTTTCTTGGCAGTGCTACTCTTCTGGTGGAGAAGCAGATGACCGAGCAGTTTAAGGTAATTAGAGGCTCAGGGTCTGGATTAGGCTGGAGGAAGCAAGACCAAAGAAAGTCAGCTGGAATCTAGCGTTGATGGAATTACAACACCAGGAATTCTTAATCTTTTCAGTTCTCTGCACATTTACATACCTGATAAAGCCAGTGGCTCCATTTCCCCCAGAAAAATGCATGTAACATGACGCAAAGTTCTAAGTAGAATTTGAAAGGATCATGAGCCACCTGAACACAAAATATAAACTGCGAAGCAATCTGTGGAACTCACACTAAAAACTCCCACACTAGATTCCATGATTCATAATCATGAGCCTAACAGTTCTTTCGTTAAGGCAGATTGACGCCAAACATCATGCGTTTGCACGTGGTAGGTACTTGACAACTAATTTCTAAATAAACTACAGTAATAGCATACATACCAGCAAGGAAAGAAGAAACCACTGATTTATGCAAAAACACGTATTAACGTCAAGACAAGATTGATGCTGTTGGCAGATAATTTCCTCTGGATTGCTCAGTGTTTTTGCATGGTTTGGTTTGGGTGTTCTGAGTAAAGGGGACGCTTTGCAAACATGCCTTAGAAGCTAGAGACAGTATCTCTGCAAAGATAGAAACCTCCAGAAACACCCAAGGTAGTAATGTCTCCTTCCGCTCTTCCAGAGACGTTTGCTTACAGCCCTCAAACCCTGCCCTTCCCCTGGAGAAGACTGTTTACTTTGCAGAGTAGAAGTCTCTCTGTTGCAGAAGGATGGCAGGTGTGCCAGCCGCTCTACGTAAGTTCCAAGTCTCATTGTTTAGGGTTCCTCTCTTGTGCTGCAAACCCCGTGCATGTGCAGGTAAACATCTGGCTCTCATTCTGTCACCTTGTGGAGACTGGCGCACAGGGAACAGATGCCAAGATGCTGTCCTGGCTGTGTCTGGCTGAGTAATAAACCATCTGTGTGTCTGACCCAGGATCTTGTTTTTGTTTGTCGGTATATATATATATATATATACACACACACACACACATATATATATATATATATACGTAAAATGATGGCAAGCTAACTTGTTATTTCACGGGGAGGGTATTATGGTCCTTTCACAGCTGCAGAATTAACAGGAAGGAAGCCAGACATTAAGAGAGAAATTTTGTGTGATTTCACTTATATGACATTGAGGAAAAGGCAAAACAAATCTTGCAGTGGTAAAAGTCAGAGTTGCATTTTTCTCTAGGTTCTATTAACCGGGAAAGGAAATGAGAAAGTCTTCTGGAATGTTGAAAATGACCTATAGATGGTTTTGGTTGGTGGTTACATGGAGATATAGAGATACAGATATTTAGTTGTCCCCTCAGATTTGTGCAATTTATTGCATGCATGCTTTATCTCAATAAAATGTTGCATAAAAGAAAGACCAGTAGAATAATGCACTGTGAATTTCAACGACTTAGGAAGGCAAGTCTAAGAAGATGGCATCCATTTCCAAAACCTTTCATGGGGTAGTTGACCCTACTTTTAGGGCCTATTCTCATTGTTGCATAGAATCAGAGTGGGTGGGCCATCACCCAGTTAATTGTTCTTGCTACCAGAGGTAGGAAATCTGGAAGACTTGTATGATGGTTAATTTTATGTGTTAACTTGGCTGGGTCACAAGGTGCCCAGATATTTGGCCAAACTTTATTCTGTGAGAGTGTTCTAAGATGAGATTAACACTTAAATCAATGGACTACAAGTAAAACAAAATGCTCTTTACAGTGTGGGTGGGCCTCATCCAATCATTTGAAGGCCCGACTAGTATAAAAAGACCATCTTCCCGGAGGAAGAGAAAATGCTGCAGCCAACTTTCTTTGGACTGTATCCGCAAAATAGGCTTTACCTTGTTATACAGCAGACAGCTCTCAGGCTCAAACTGGAAGATCAGCTATCCTGGGCCTCCAGCCCGGGGCCCACCCTGCAGATTTTGGGATAGCCACCATTCATAAGTGTGAGTGCCAATTCCTTACAGTAAATTTCCTTCCTTCTTTCCTCCCATCCTTTATTCCTTCTTCTTTCTCTATCTATAAATATAAATTTATATATGTATAAATATAGATTTATACATGTCCCATACACATATATAAATTATATTTTCTATGTATTTCTCCATCCTACTGGTTCTGTTTCTTTGGAGAACTCTGACTCATATAGCTTGTCAACCCCCAAAGTTCTAGACTACCATCACTATCACTAATTCCTTGGCCTTGCCTGGGCTGTCATTACTGCCCCCAAATATTACCCTCCCCACCTCTCAATCCGTATTGTAACCTATCTAAAGTCATCCAAAGTCTATATTTTTCTTGTGATTCATTATTTCTATTCATGCTTGCTTTTTACTTAAGTAGTAGGTGTGTTTCAATAAAATCATGAAATGAATGTGCAGAGGCTATCATGTGAATGGGGACTGAGAAGGATCAAAATCTGGGATGTTTCATCAAAAGGAGTGAACATTTCTTTAGAAATCAATATTTCTATAGTCCCTTTAAATCAGTCTACTTTTTCTCTTTCCCCTCTTCCTTCCATATTGTGTTGAATTCTTTGTTTTTCTCTTGCTAAATGTGCTGACCGTATGACAAGATATAGAATAATTGAGCAGTGGCTATTGACTGGAACATATAATTCTGGCTTTTTGATTATCGTGACCCTTTTCTAACCACAGGCCTAATGTCTTTAGGAGATACAAAGTACAGAATACATTTATTTTAAATTATCATGTTTAGTAACAGTTATTACATTTTATATTTAATCCTACTTGGTCTAGTTCAAAATCCACAAGACTAACCATATTCCTCCGTGTTTGCTTTTTTCTCTTAGGTGACTTTTATACAGCTTTACATTCATAACCACCAGTCACATAAAAGAGGTTTTTTGTTTTTTTTTTAACCAACTGTTGTGTTTTCTCGCTCCTATGGTGATTGTGCTAATACACATTTTAAAAGAAATTTAACAATCAGAGAAATGTCTCTTTAGATGAAGATGTTAGAGCAGCCATGGTGGCTGCTGAAATTTATTGGAATATGCACAGACCTTCTTACCAATAGCTTGTTGAATAGTCTATTTTCCTGCTGAAAAAAATGGATCTCATTTTCACCAGCTCATTAAATGTGGATCTAAAGGTAATTTCTTGAGGCAGCTTTCTAATTTGTCAAATAGCTCACACACTTACATACTCCAAATCCTTTTGTGAAAGGGTAAGGTCTACATTAATAAGGAAATATATATATATATTTTTTTCTTTTCTTTTTTCTTTCTTTCTTCTCCTTCTCCTTCTTCTTCTTCTTCTTCCTTTTTTTTTTTTTCACTTTGCACCCACCATAGCTCTAAGGTTAGTTTGGCGGCCAGATTACACCTCACCGATCTCCAAACGCAGAGAGAATAATTTACTACTGATGGCCTCAAGCTTCTGTACGCTGAGACCCATTTCCACGTTCTGATTGAGGCCTTGCTTCCCACCCGCTGCTCCTAGCCACTAAGCACAGCCTGGATCCTAACGCAGGGCCCTTCCTGGTAAACAGAGGGCTCCTTTGTTGCGTGACGTTGGCTCAGGGGCTCCCCCTGCTGGACGTTCCTCAGAACTGCACCACAGGTTAGCTCCTTCCACTCTAAGACCTTCCTTGCTTCCCTCTTCTCAGGATCCAACCTCCAACGTGGTCTAAGGGCTTTTTTAGTCTCCCCAAGCATCCTCCGCTATTGTCTCCCTCTGGCATTTCTCTTAGTAAGTCATTTGCATGTTTAATTTTTCCTATCTTGTTTTTGATACCTGATTCTCAAAGGACCAAGTGTAGAGTTTGATGTATTTTATACTTGAAAAAGTTTATTGAGATGCAGATTTTTTTTTTTTAATTATGCTTTTAAAGAAAGAACAAACAGGATAGCTGATAAAGGGGAACAGACAAAAGAAGATCCTATGGAAAGGGCCGTGGAGAAACAGAATATCAAAGAAAGAAGAAAGAGAGGAAGAAGGAAAAGCCAGAGGCCCCCGAAAGGGAGGTGGAGGCAGACACTTAAAAAGAGGATCAGACGGTAATTGTGATGGAAAGAAAATCTGACTCTTTTTTTTTGTTTGCGAACTTGGTGATGCTTCCAACTTCCCGCTCCTCCTTCGCCCCCGGGGTTGGTGCGTAAGGAGGTGGAGGAGGGGCGCGAGGTGCTGAAGAGAGCAGGTACCCACACAACAGCAGGTCTTTCCTCTCCGGTTATTATTCCTCCTGTGGTGGTTTCTCCTCATCCTGAAGCCAAAGCTGCTCGAGAGGAAGCAGCGTCTGCACCTGCAGATGTCAAAGGGGCAAAAACGAGCCTTTTTGGGGGGCGGGGTTCTTATCAGCACACGACAAACTTCACGATTCAGAGATACACCTCTGTGAAGCCTGATCCTGTTAAAAATGCAGGATCAACAAATGAAGGAACTTGAAGAATTATTAAAGGCTGAACTATAGCAATGTTTTATTTTTACATCCAAAGGAAATGCAGTAGACCCACGATGAACATTTCGCTCTCCTAATTCTCCATGTTCTTTATTCTGTTTTTGGAAAGGCTTCCTGTTTCTGATTTGACAAGCCATCTGCCTTGCTAGTTTTGCTTCCTTCCTCAATTTTGTTTTAACCTTTTAAAATAAGCTCGAGAAGCAGCCCAAGGTAAGGCAAGGAGAAATAATGAAGAAAAGCATGTGCAGAGGGCTTTGCTGTCCCAAACGTCCAGCCATGGTGTTTTTAATTTGTCCATTTATTTTGCTTGATTGAAAGTCCAGCAAACAGGAACATAAGTTCTGTACTACTGCCTGTATGCAAATACAGTTATTCGCTATTTTTTAATACTAACGTGCGAGATAGCTTACTTTTAGAAATCCTGAAGGAAATACAATTAGGTATTGAAAACAGTTTGTCTTTTCCAGTTGAATGTGTCTTAATAACTTATTTGTATACCATTTTGCAATTGACAATGCAACGTCACACGAGCTGCTTGATTTAACCTTCAGGTTTACCTACCCAGGGATTAAATCCGGTTGTCATTGAGAATGTGGTACGTGGATTGTACTTGGTCAAATTTCTACAGATTCTGCCAAGCGATCCCTTCCCTTTGGTTAAACATCAAGTTTAAAGGAATCCACACAAATCTCTCAATCTGTCCCACAGGCCACAGGTAGAAAACAGACTTAGTCACAGTGAAAAAAACAAACTTAACCTGCTCCTTCTTGGTAAACATTTGGATTTTAAGTGTACTCAATTATCTCTGAAGTTCTGCCTTTGACCTATCAGACTCCCCAAGAACTTGGTGGGCCAGGGAAACATTTGTTATCATGCCACGAGAAGCCTTTGGCAAGTTGCTTAATATTTAAAGGCTGAAAAATAATTACTTTGGCCTCAGTATTAGCAGGTTTTTGCTGTATCCCCTGTGATCTATGAGTAAATTACTTTATTAGAAAATCATTAGAGCATAATTTTCTTCTATATGCTACTGACATCAATTTTCATTTCTTATAATGAAACTACAAGTTCTCATGATATATTATTATTGTAAATAGTATGCTGCCAGATATTGATTCGAAATTGTCATTAACCCTAACACCTATCCTTTCTTAAAATGTGTATGAGTTTACCAAGGTTATGTCACATTTAGGCCCCCTTTACCCTACTTATACACAAAGTGCTCTTTCTAAAGACAGACTGAGATGAGTCTCAAAATGAATTTCCATAAGCACGTCTTTTTGTGTTGTCTTGTTTTTTTCTTGAAAACATGAAAACCCAGCTGAATTTGTTGCAACCATTTTGAATGTGTTTCTTCCTGATATCGGAAATAAAATCTGAGCAAAGGCAAATCACAGAATTTCAGAGATGAGGGGAAGTATATAATTATGTTAGAAGGAAGCCTTGGAATCAGGACTTTTAAGGAACAAGGATGCACAGAACCCCAGACTTCAACGTTCCATTAGAATCCTGGTCTTGTCATCAAAACATGCCATACAAGACAGAGGTGTCTTGTTTTCCCAACTCAACATAGGCCAAAACTTTTACCCAACAGAAATTTCCAGGCTGTTTTATCCTCAGTAGCAGATTATAGCTCTCAGAAAGCTGAGCATAAGAACCAGTTCTGATGCTTAATGGAAGGGATTCAATGATCAGTAACTTGAGAAATAGGAATGTGAAGAGGGGGAGAAAGTTTATCATTTCAACATAAATGTATGGTAAAAAGCATGTGGATATGATGAGTTCAGGCTAAGTGGTAAGTCTTCTCCTGTACTATGCTTTCAAAATAATTAATTTATTTAAGGTTTAAAAGTCATTTTGCACATGCCCCTTTTCTTTATTGGCCATGGTTTCATTTGGCTATAGTCAGGTAAGAATTGATTCACTTGCCCTCTTAACAATAGAGAACATTTGAGAGTAGAAAATGTCTTTAAATAAAATATCTGATCATCTCAATTACTTGGGATTTAGTTGGTGCTCTGCTTTGGAAAATCTTGAAATTCAGCAAAGAGTTCTTGACAATATATTAAAATCCCGGTAGCCTCTGACAGGCAATTTTAACTTCTATCTTATCATTTTCTTAGAAGCACATGATTTTATTCCATGAAGTTTTTGTTTTTCATAATAGGAACCTGATTTTTTATTTTAAAAAAATTTTTAAAGATTTATTTATTTTAGAGAGAGAGAGAGAGAGTGAGCATGAGCTAGGGGGGGGACAGAGGAAGAGGAATGGGGGTGAGAATCTCAAGCAGATTCCATGCTGAGCTCAGAGCCCCATGTGGGGCTTGATCCCACGACCCTGAGATCATGACCTGAGCCGAAACCAAGAGCCAGACACTTAACCAACTGCATCATCCAGGTGCCCCTAGGAACCTGATTTTGTAATGCCTTCCAGTGGGTCCCTTAGTTATGGAAATTATTAGCATAATATTTTGTGGTCCTCAGACTCTAGATGATAGATAAAAGTAAGTTTTCCGTATCCAATACTGTCTTTCTGTGGATGAGGAATGGGCATAATGATGGGCATCCAGGAGTTATTGGCTGAGCTGACCTAAAATTTCAGGGTTCTTACTCTGAGAATATTATCCACTACACCATGCTGTCTCGGAAGTTTATCTCCTGGAATGGGACTTCCAGGAAAGGAAAACTGAATACTGTGGTATTTGAGAGAGTGAAAAGATAAGACCTGTGACCCATTTTTGCCTTGTTGCTCCTTTCCCAGCCTGAGAACAGGCAGGTGGAGTCCAAGCAGAGAACAGCTATCTTGTGGAGCAGAGGAGAGGAGCTGGGGAGTACAGGTGGAGTCCACTGATGCAGGACACAAGAGGGGGTGATCCTGCAGATGGCAGTCCCAAAAGACAGCCTTGGGTGTCCCTGTAAGAGCCTAGCGTGTCCAGGAGCAGGTGTTGCACAGAGCCAGAGCTGCACAGAACCCTGAGGCCATGCACTGTTGGGAGAAGTTATTGGACTGGCCTGGCTACACCATGACTGAATTGTGTTCTGGCAGGTCATGAGATTGCCGCTGTATCCTGTCAGGTCAATCAGGCTTGGTTTTATCTTTGGCTGAACTAGTTCTATAGTGTTTTATTTTCTTTGTCCTAAATTATGGTCCTTACTCTAAGGCATAGTCCTCATTCTCATTACATGGCCTCTCAGGGGCTCAACTGAATACCTTCCCCATACAAAGAAAACCACATCTATGCATATCGTACTCAAACTGCTGGAAACAAGAGATGCACAAAAAATCTTAATAGTAGCCAGAGAAAGAACATGCATCATATCCAAGTGAACAATGACACAAATGATGGCTAACTTCTGTTAGACATAATGGCAGCTGGAAGCCTGTGAAACAGCATATGTGAAGTGCTGGGGAAAAAACTGTCTAACCAGAAATCTCTTCTTCAATAATGAAGGTGAAATAAAAAGATATTTGGTTAAATAACAGCTTAGAAGAGTTGCCTGCATACCTGTACTACAGGAAATGCTAAAGAAAAGTCTTCAGGCTGAAGGCAAATGTTATCAGATAGAAACTTATAACTAAGTTAGGAATTAATTGAATCATAACTAAGTGAGGAACTAAGAGAAGCGATCAATATGTGGGTAAATGATATGTCTTTAAAAGTTAAAAGGTTATTTCAAGTAAAAATAATATTTACTGTGTCCATATAGAAATAAAGTATATGACAGTAAAAGCACAAAAGATGGGCATAGGTGAAATTATATTGTTATGAGATTCTTAGATTTTACTTAAACTAGTACAATATTAACTTTAAGTAGACAATGAGAAGTTTGGGAGGCATATTATAATTCCTAAATAGCACTAAAAAGTATATAAAGGAATATATCTAAAACACAATGGAGTAAACAAAGTTAAAACCTTTGGAAAAGAGATAGTATATTTACATATAAAAATAAAAATTAAAAAATACGTGTATATTTTATATTCTTATATCCATATTATATATATATAGTGAGAAAAGAAAGCAGGCAGAAGAGCAAAAGAACCGAAAAGAGATAGGACAAATAGAAAACAAATAAAAAGTTGGTAAAATTAGTCCAATCATAGCACAACAACTGCATTTAATATAAATGGACTAAGTACTCCAATTTTAAAAGCAGTACCTAACCTCATGCTCTCTGCAAGAGATGTATTTAATGACCCTGATAGGTTGAAAATATAAAGGTAGAAAAAGATATAGAATGTGAACAGTAGTGTAAACAGCGAGCAAAAGAAAGTTTGGTGTATTTGGTTTAACATCAGATAAAGTAGATTTCAAGAAAAAGAGTATCACTAGTGCTAGAGACCATCACTTCATATTGATAAAATGGTCAATTCACTAGAAAGACATTGCAGTCCAAACATGTACGTACCTAGTCACATACGGAGCTCTAAGGTAAAGTTCTAAAGTGAAGCCCAAGAGACCCCTGATAGAACTAAAAGGAGAAATAGACAAATCCATAATCATGTTTGGAAATTTTATAACCTTTTTTATAGTGATAAAGAAATCAGACTCCCCCCCCCAAAGGTAAGAACATGGAACATTTGAACATCACAATAAACCAACCAGACCTGATGGCTATTTATAGAGGTACACCCAACAACCACAGAGTACGTATTCTTTTGAATTTTTTGAAATAAAACTTAACGATGAGTCTTAAAATAAGTCTCAATCAGTTCAAATGATTGAAATACCACAGAATATTTTCTCTGACAAAAGCAGAATAATCTTAGAAAACAATACAGTATTTAGAAAATCCCTACATTTTTAAAAATGAAACAAGATTTCTAAATAACTCATGAACAAAAGAAGAAATAAAAAGACAGATTAGAATATATTTTGAGTGAGTGATACTGAAAACACAACATATTTAAATTTGGGGGGATCCAACTAAAAGTGCTTAGAGGAAAATTTGCTCTAAATGCATGTATGATAAAAGAAGAATTGTTCTAGGTAAAAACAAACAAACAAACAAAGTTTATACATGGAGAATCTAGGGAAAAAAAAAAGAGTAAACTGAACCCTAAGTAAGCTGAAGGAAGTTAAAAATAATGAGAAGAACAAAAATAAGAAGGAAAAAAACCCCTGAAGTTTTAAACATCAAAATTTCATTCTTGGAACAGCTTAATAAAATTGATTTTAAATAAATAAAATAAAAAAAAAATAAAAAACTATTTGTAAGATTGATAAGAAAAAAGGGGAAAATACTAATAAAAAATGTGAACCTCAATACAGATCGTATAGACATTAAAAATAATAAGGGGGATATTATTAAGAACTTTATGCCAATACATTCAAGAATTTAGATAGAATGGAATCATTCATTCAAAACACGACTTACCAAATCTGACACAGAAATGGAAAACAGAAAATCTCTTTATGTATAAAAGAAATTTAATTTATAATAATAAAGAAAAAGCCCATTGAAAAGAAAACTCCAGGCCTTGCTGGATTCACTGGTGAGTTCTTTCAGGTATTTAAGTCTGAAATAACACTGGTGTTGCAAAATATCTTTCAGAGAACAGAGGTGGAGGGAATAGTTCCTAACTCATTTTACAAGTTCATCGTAATTACAGACCAACATTACTCATAAGCACAGATGCAACAATTATTAACAAAATACTCTTAAGTTGAATCCTAAAATTCAACTTAAGTAGCATAATTCATTTTGTTTAATTGAGGCTTGTCACAAGAATGTAAAACTGGTTTGTTACTCAAAACATTTTCACTATATTTCATCATGTTACCAGGAAAAGAAGAACGATCTTATAATTACTTTTATAGATACAGGGAAACCATTTGACAAAATTCAGAATTTATTCCTGAAAGGACAGCAAGCCAAGATGGGAGGTGAATTTGTCAATCTGATAAGGACTGCCTATGAAAACATACAGCCAACATCACATTAAATTGTCAAATGTTCAGCTCTTCCTCCATAAAATAAAAAACAGCATAAGGACATTCATTCTTAGCACTTTTACTCAACACTGTATCATATGTCCCAGCCAGTGAAATAAGGTAAGAAAATTAAGTAAAGGGCACAAATATTATAAAGAAAAAATAACTTCTGTTTTTTAAAGATTTGTAGGTGAGGTTGTTTACATTGGAAATCCTAAGGAATCTATAAAATCTATTAGAATTAATAAGTAATCTGAGCAAAGTTGCAGTATACAAGGGGTGAAAAATTGGGGTGCCTGCATGGCTCAGTCGGTTAGGTGTCTGCCTTTGGCTCATGTCATGATGCAGGGGTCCTGGGATCCAGTCCCATGGCAGACTCCCTGCTCAGCAGGGAGCCTGCTTCTCCTTCTCCCTCTGTCCCCTTCTCCTGCTCTCTCTCTCTCTCTCTCTCTCGCTCTCTATCTCAAATGAATGGATAAAATCTTTAAAAAAGGGGGGGGTGAAAAATCAATACATTTCCATATTCTAAGAAAATAACGATTGGGGAAATACAGCTAAAGTTAAAAATATTATTCACCACAGTTTCAAAAAATAAAATAATTCAGGACAATTTAACAAAAGAGGTATAAGACTTCTATAATTGAAAACTACAAATACTGCTGAAAAATATAAAGGCTTAACTACATGGAGAGAGACATCATAACATGGATGGAGAGACACTATATTGTTAAGATATAAATTTTCTCCAAATAGATCTATAAATTCATGCAATTCCAATCATTCAAAGGAATTCTGAATCTGATTCTAAATTTTATAGGGAATAACAAAGACTCAGCCAATACAATCTTAAAAAAGGAAAATAATGTTGGAGCGCTTATACTACCTGATATCAGATTTATGACTTACAAAAATGAAATAGCCAGGACAGTGTGGTAAGAGCAGACAGATAGATTAATAGAACTAAATAGAGAGTCCAGAAAAAGATCCAATTGATTTTCAGCAAAGGTCCCTAGGCAATTCAATGTAGGAAAGAAAATCTTTTCAGTAAATAGTGATGAAAAACTGGATTAAGTGCACAGAAAAGTAAACTTGATCTCTTTCTTGCAACATACGCCAGAGTTTGACAAACTTTTCTGTAAAAGGTATGATAGTAAAATAAGTATTTTTAAATGGCTGGGCCATACAATCTGTTACAGCTATTGAACTTTGTCATTGTAGTGCAAAAGTAGCCATAGATAATATGCAACCACAGGAATGAACCAGTGTTCAATAAAATTTCATTTAAAAAAGAGCTGGTTGCACCTACTTGGTCTGCAAGCTCCAGTTTGCCAACTCTTGCCATTAAAAAAAAATTAAATGGATCACACATCTACAAGAAAAAGCTAACGCTACAAAGGTTCCAAAGCAAAATGTAGACTATCCTTGGAAACTTGAGGTAAGCGAAGATGTCTGAGATAGGACACAAAAACTCTGAAAGAAAAAAAAATTGAACTTATTCAAAATTAAAAAAAAAAATCTGCTTATTAAAAGAAACCACAAAGAAAATATAAAAGACAATCCACAGACGAGGATAAAAATTTAGCTAAAATTAAAACACTGACGACATCGCCGCAGAAAAGCCATTTGCTAACATTTGCCAATACTCATTGACAAACACTTGAGATTAGTGCATTTCATTATTTGTAAATTTTTTAAAGCACTCTGCCTTTCAGCCTTTACATTAAAAACAAATTGTAACCTTGAATCCACAGCTTCCTTTATCCACTCCCCTTCCTTAACTTATGATTTGGTAGCTGTGGGTGGAGCCATAGTCAGGTTTGACTGTAATTTGGGGGGACCACTACAAAGTGAAAATGCATGGTACCCATGTTCGGAATTATTAAAAATGTCACTATGACAACAGCAGAGCAACTCAAGAGGGAGCTTTTCCAAGCATGGCCCTTTGTGACGGCAGAGACGGTGTGCCCATGAAGACAGCCCTGGCCACAGAAACCTTATTTTGTAAAAAGCTCTCTAATGTTTCTCATGAGCAAACTGGGTTGAGATGCATTTGGAGAACACTGACCTGCAGAGTCACTTGGAGTGACCTGTAAACTAGTACAAATTCCAACAATTATACGCTTGACTGGAATTGACTACTATTTCAAAAATGAAGACACTGTTGTAATCAGTAAAATACATTTTAACATTCCTAAATTAATATACATTTTATCATTTTGTGTGAATGAATTCTAAAAGCACACTGCCTGATGATCAGAGGGAATGCTTGCACTTAAAAAGGTTGGGATTTTCTGCTTTGTTTATTACCTATGACCATACCTAGGTCATAACAATGTTGTCTTCTGACAGTAGGCACAGCAATAGGAATGGAGTTCCTTTTCTACTAAAACACCCATTCACTACATTACATCCCAAGTAACACAATTCAAAAAACTACTGGGTCATATCCTAATTATTTATTTTCTAACGAACATCTTTATAATTTATATTATAGACAAAAGGCTATTGCAAAACCCCGAATATTCTAGATCAGCAGGTGATGGGAAACAGGCAAATGTGTACCAGAAAGTGGTAAAATGGCCAGAAAAGGTAGCTCAAGAAAAGCAGTGCTTTAAAGTTGCCATTATTTAAATAACTGAACCATATGCAAGTCATTTATTTAGGAAAGAATTTATTAGAATGTTTAATAAAAGCATAATAAAACTTCCATAGTTCACAAATTATGTATTAAGTAATTTCAAATGGCTGAAAAAGAAAACCAGGAGATCTGTAAACCTTGTAAAACCAGGAGAATGTGTAAACACATTCATTTTTTTATTCAACCATGTGTTTTTAGCTGTCTATGATATGTCTGGCATTGTTGTGGCTGCCGAGGGATTTTATCAGTAAATGACAGTGCCCTCCTGCCACGGGTCTCATGTGCCAGGCGGGGGATTAGGGATGGCTGGTAAAGCATATGAGGGTTTCACATTACTGAGTCCTAGCGCTCACAAAAATCATTTAAATGGAAAAGTCATACAAACACCAATCCAGGGAAACCAGAGTGAAGGGAAAATATGTAACACCCAGGAGAGGTTCATATATAATTTTAGAACTTAAAAAGTTTGAAAAAAAAATGAGACTAAACCAAAAAAAATTATTTTGATTTTTGAGTATTTCATCAAAATAAGGCAAACAAGTTCCATGGGGCAAACGAAAATGAAGGCCGAATTGCATGTATCAAATGTTGGGAGCGGTGGGAAAAGTGAATCCTAGGAATAACCTATTTCCTTTGAAAATGCTGGAAGTTCTATTTGTGTGCCTACCGCCTTGTATACTGGGGATAACCGTTGCAACGCAAAACAGATGATGAGTAAGTGGGTTATTATTTTTCCAGTTGAAAGTTTTTCACTGCCGTTAAAACACATTTTAAATCTTAGGAAAATGCATATGGTATCAAAATTATTAATATTTGTTAAGTGCTCACCGTTTTCTAGGCACTATGATAATTGATCTATGCATATTACCTTTCTGTCCTTCTGACTCATCTGTGGAGGAGTTTTATTGACTGAGAATTGGAGGAATGTTTACCCACAATCCCAAAGCTGGGAAATGGGAGAGCAGTGATTCATGCCGAGATTACTGTGACATTAAAACGCTATGCTGTATATCACATTTACATGCTCACCAGAGCCTGTGGTTGATGGCATACATTCATTTGTTTGCTCAACAAAAATTTAATTGAGCATCTACCATATATATTAAACGAGTGCTCTGCAGTCTATCCTATAGCTCATTTAACCATCTTGACAACTAGAAGTACTTTTCTGTATCCCCACCATACAGATAAGAAATTGGCTAAGAGGATGTGACTTACAGCTAGTAAACAGCCTTGGCTTAACCCCAGATCTGTCTTACCTCACAGTTTACCATTATATCAAAGCTTTTCATTATACAGGTTTTTCCTGCTATCCCGTAGTGCAGCGTTCCCTTGAAATTTTTTGTAAGCTGAAATGGCATAAAGTAAAGAAGCAATTACCATTAATATATATGGGAAATTTTTTGAGTGTTCCCAGACCCAAAAACTCACTTCTCTTAGGCTTTTCTGATGCCTTAGGACACATCTTGTTAAGAGATGCACAAAATAAATGGAGATAAAGCACAGATGTTCACAGACACAGTTCAAAGCTGTGGGGGCTGGATGCTGAGAAGTTGAGAGCAGTTCCTGGGGAAGAAGCTTGGCAGGGCCACGCTGGCTGTTCTGGGGGTAAGCTGCCTGTGTAGTGACTCACTGTAATGCAGTGCTGAATGCTACTTCTGCTTTTCTCTTTTTTGGGGGGGGGGGCGGGGAGTGGAAATCCTCCTCGGATTTCTTTTTGTTAGCAAAAATAGGTACTAGTGTAGGTCTTGCATGAAAGCAAAGTGGCATAAAGCAAACTTCAGAAAAGCTGGGGGATACGTGTGTCATGTTTCCTCCCACACTTGGATAGTGTTAAGGGAACATAATTTCTCCTCTTCTCTTCTATGATTCCATTTTGGATGACGTTCGACATTTTCACTGTGACTTCATCTTTGTATGCTTGTCTTCTTGTTTTTCTCGTGTGGCTCTGGAAGACCAAGTCCATGTCTTTTTCATCTCTGCATTCCAGCATCCAACACATTACCAGGCACATGGCTGTGGCATGTCATGTTTCATGACTGCGTTTGGTGAATTTTCCCAATTTAAAAATTATCAGAAAAGGTAGGTGAATAAATGTTTCTGGAATATTGGGATGAAGTGTTTTTGTCTATTGGGTATCTGAAAAAGATACCTAGAATGTAAATTAGTACGTGAAGCCATCGTCTTAACAGAATAATAGAGACGCGATGAAAAGAAATAGAGACTAGCATCCAGGTTGATTTCAAGACAGTGGTCCCAGGAGCCCAGAGATAAACAGGTCTCACCAAAAGGCAGCTTGCTTTGGGCATTTATAAGAAAATTTCTGAGGGACTTACAAAGCACCGTGGCTCTCCTTTCTTCCCAGGAGATGTGAGCTCAAGGGATCGGAATGATGGAGGTAACAAGCAGTCTGAGCTTTATGTTTCCCTTTCTCTCCGAGGCACTCATCAATTTTGCGTGCTATAAATGCAAGCTGGTGTCTCTGACTGAAGAGAAGGTGAAAAGGTGAAAAGGATTGAGGAATGCCTTTCAGTACTCTCATAAAATAAGAAAGCTCGGAAGGAGAAGGTTCTGGGGAGAAGGCAGGAATAGAAATGGGTGTCAAAGGTTGTAGCTATAAAAATGTAACATAGAAGAAAAAGAAAGTTCTTCTACAGCATGTATAGTATTCTTCTTATGGTAGGTAATTCTTGGCATACTAAATATAAATAGTGTGACAAACTCCAGGGGAAAAAAAAAGCAAAAAGAAGGTGATTCACTACCGCTGGGAGATGTAAATGTAATCTAAGTGCAGTGAACAGTGAAGGTTAAAGCAAAGATTATTCTCATCTTAGATTGTAAGCCCTTTGGGGGCAGAGACCATACCACAGATGACTTTCTATCTCCAGGAGCTTACACAATGCCTAACACACTAGTGTCTGTTGGAGAAAAAAGTACACATACACACAAATACATACAAACAGGAACCAGGGAGATAGTAGATATCTCTGAAATACATGATAGCTTTGTCATTCTCAGAGTATTTAAAAGAAAAGAAGCAGGAAATACATAGATTTTTTTTTTTCCTGCCTGAGGAGATTATTCTTGATGACACTGATCAGAAGTTAGACTATTCCCATCAGAGAGAACTAGTCAACAGTTAAAAATAGAATAGAAACTGGTGAGCTCGAGTGAGCAGCACCCAGTATGAATGATGACAGCCTCGGGTATGAAGCCAGTGATCCGAAGAAAAGGACACAGACAGAGAGAACCAACATCGGAGGGTCCCTCCAAAGACTTACACCCAGAAGTGGGGAGCAAATACTAAAGGAGGTAACGGCTGGCATGTGGAAGGGGCAAGAAAAAAGAAAGCTTACAAAAGTAGGCAAAAGATAGGATGTACAAGAGGAACTGAATTAACAAGGGATGAACTGAGTCAACTGCAAAGGGATTTTGCAAATTTTTGGTAATGAATAAAAGAAAGCAACAGATCCAAACGTAGCAAATCAATATTGAGACACTGTATTAGGCAGCCGTAATAACCCGACTACCGATGAGGAACCCAAATTTAACTGGTTACCAAACTCTAGCTGACAGAGAGCATGGGCTCAGTAAGTTTTTGAAGAATCAGTGGAACTATAATTAATATAATTGTATAAATTTAACTATCTAAATGCTTAACTTTATAAATGTCTACGCTCATCAAAGTGTGGATCACTTTGCCTATATGCACAATACTGGAGCTCGAGTCGGGCAATTCAGGGCGAACTGATTTGATGACTAGTGATCATATTGTTTCCGGGCAGCGAAGGACTAGGACCATGTCTCTCTGGGTTTACCTGACTCTCTAGTTATCTGGCAGAGAGGAACAAGGCATTATATTCCTGACACTCTGAAATTCACTTCAATGAATCCTTTTAATCAGGAACTAGCAGTTTGGGGGAGTAGAAATTGATAGGTCTCTGCTAAAGGACTGCAGGGATCATTTATCAGGAAGCAAAAGCATGAGGTGGGATGGTGAGAACTTTTATAGACTTATCAAACTCCTGAGATGTTACCCACTTTTCAGAGAATCAGATTTAAGGCTATCCCCATAAGAAACTTGAAATGCATTTCTAATAGGATGGTTAATATTTTTTAAAGTAATAAATCCTTTGAAAGATTTGAACCCTCTCCCTAGAAAAATGCACGTAAACAAAAATTAACAAACAATTTTGTGGGATTCTGCAAATCCTTTAAAGTGCATCCATGAAGACATATGGAGTCTGTAGAATTTAGGTTAAGAAATTGCTCCGGTGACTTTCATGTCTTGAGAAAAAACCTAAGGGACTTGGGAAAGAAGAGAACTTGAATTTTTGGCTGTGTTTTAAATTTAAAGTTGTGACTTCCTAAGATATGAGAATTTAATGGTGTCAAAATTACAGTTTAACTTATGAGTCCAGGGGAAAAAAATTAAGTTTTTTATAACATTGAGATAAACTTTTTCTGAGCATTTAACTGATAGTTTTGAGTCTCAGGTAGACTAAATAATTAAAATATACTGCCTCCCCCAAGTATTTAAATCACAAATTCTGTGTTCTGTGTTATATTAGAAGACAGAACTGAGTCATTTCAAAATAAATTAAAAAGAATAAAATGAAGATCAGAGAGATATTTCCTCCAGGAGCAAGAGTCTGGAATGGGTAACAGAGCCAAGAAACATTGAAGACACTGACCTAAAGAGCAGTGAAAAGGAAACAAGTAGGAAATTATCTCAAATAAAAATGCAACGATCATCTGACAGAGACAGAGACAGAGAGAGAGACTCCAGTTTGCCTTATGTTCTTCAGACAATTTTCTGTAAACCTATTAACAAAAGGAAAGAAAAGAAATCATATCAGAGATATCAAAATCACCATGGGAAGCTTCCATCAAAGCATGAAAAACTAAAACGTCTTCTTACCGTTGGTGAGTTTTAGATCCCCTTGAAATACAAGCTTCAACCCCACTGACTCTAATGCGAACTCTATGTGCCCCTAGAGAAGGGACTCACCCAGTCAAAAGCTTCACAACTAAGCACCATAAATCACATTGGAAATGTGCCTAGGAGCTGAATCCACCACCAACAGCCGTGCAAACGCCCTCCGACTGAATAAATCTTGACTTCGTAGAAGGCTGATTATCAGGAAAAATTAGGGGCTCATTAAAAATATTCTGTATGGATCTGGGGAGCTACCTGGGAATGATATGCATATCAGAGTCTCATTTAGATGCTGTTGTTTCAGATCTAAACCTCTAACACACAAAGAGAAGCCAAGTAGTTTGTTCCTCTACTCTGAATGTAATTTTGAACGTCAAAGAAGGAAGTCTTTCTTCAAACCATGGAGAGAAGGCATAGCCTGAGGAGTAGAAACAAAAGCAATTTTCTTAAGTTTTTGTATTTGGTAATATACCAACAAAATGGACAAAACTAAACTGTCCTCCCCATAAACACTTTAGAACCATTGCGCAATGATACACAGTCTAGTAGTTCGCTGAAATTCTAGCTATGGCTCCTCATTTACCTGTGGATGAAATTCCATCTCGTTTGCTGTTTTGATTTCAGCAAGGTTGATTTCTTTGCCAGAACCCTCGGTGCAAAACTCAACAGAACCCACTCAAGGTGGTGAGGAGTTTAGAGCTGATCTTGTGTGGGGGAAGCCATACATGTAATTTCAAACCACTGGCCCCCTTGCTGAAACAGTGACCTGCTCATCCCACTCTCTGGTGTTTAAAATGTTGAAGTTATAGCTCAATTTCTTTGGTTTGTACCAAAGAGAAACTTTGCTCCTTAAAAGACAAACATCTCTTAAAAAGAGAGGACTTCTTAGTTTATCAATCATTTGCGATTTACTGTGGTTAACATGTAATATCCTTTCCTGAAAGTCTCTCTTAATGGCAGAGTTACTACATTGGACATTTGCATGTACTACATGCAAGAGAATTAGCAGAGTCATTTTTATTTTACGGTGTAGAAGAGCATTAAACATTTTTTCTTTTGACATTTATGTTGACGCTAATTTATGTCAGAAAAAGTTGCTATTTTTAACAGATCAAGTGCAGTCGACATCTGATTACTAAGCCAACTGAAGTTGGATTATTCATGATATAGCAGAAAACAAACTTTTAACATACTAATTGAAAAATATGATTTCTGCCAGTAATTGAGCATGAGTATAAAATATTCTCCCAATTCGCTTTAAACATCTTTGAAAACACACATATTTACATTAGCCTGAGCAACTGTCCACACTTTCATATTGAATCTGCTATAGTTCTTCCTGGGCTCCCCTCAATTCAAGGAAAATAGCTTCTTAAAGAGAGGAGTGAATATCGCAGCCTAGGCTTTCCTCCACTACTTGTTCTCCAGTCTACTATAGTCAACCCTCTTGACGTTATTAACAGGTTAAAGTTACCCCAAAAGATTTCTAAGGTGTCTGGGGTTTTAAAAGTATAAAGTCTCAGAAGGCCACTTCCGCCTACTAATATGGATGCTTAGGAACTCCAGCAGCCAAGTCCGGCAGTGGGCAATAAAAGCAGGAAAAAACAGGTGTTAAGTGCTCTTCTTTAAACCCAGGAGGCTTCTGGACCAAGGGAATCCTGAATGAGGAATCCTGGATCCTGTATCAGATCTACGGGTAAGAAGGCCTCTGCAGGGAGAGTGAGTAGAAACACGACTGAAGTATGCATGTCACGATCACTGTGAAAATGGTGTTTGATTTCTTACAAAACACAAAAAAGAAAACATGAAATCAACACCATTGATGGTCTTATAACCATTAAAGAAATTAAATTTTAAATTAAAATTCTCCTACAAAAATTTTTTTCAGGCCCAGATGGCATCACTTGATAATTCTACCAAACATTTAAAGAATTAACACCAATTTCACACTATCTTTTCCAGTAGTAGAAGAGGAACACTTCCTAACTTATTTTAGTATTATGCTGATACTAAAACCAGACAAAGATAGTTTTTTTAAAGAAGGAAAGAAACGAAAGAAAGCTACAGATGAATATATTTCAGGAATTAAGAGGCAAAAATACTCAATTAAATATTAGCAAATCAAATCCAACAATATATAAAAGGAATATAGGTACTAAATATATATTATTTATGTAATATATAAAAGAAAAACCAAGTGGGATTTATTCCAGATATGCAAGGCTAATCCAACATTCAACAGTTAGTGTAATCTACCACATCAACAAGGTAAAGGAAAAAAATCATATAATCATATCAATTGATACAGAAAACGCAGTTGGCAAAATCCAATACACATTCGTGATAAGAACTTTCAGAAAACTAGGAACAGAGGAGAATGTCCTCAAATAGGAAAAAAGCATATGCAAAAAACCTACAGTTAACATCACACTTAATGGTGAAAGACTGAATGGTTTCCATGTAAGACTGGGAAATACTATTCAAAATAGTATTGGAAGTTCTGGCCAGCATAATAAAGCCACACACACACACACACACACACACACACACACACACACACACACACAAAACCCCCCAAAAACCCTCTTCATATTGGAAAGGAAGAAGCAAAACCATTGCTATTTATAGACTCCATAATCTACAGAACACCTTTTAGAATAAGTGAGCTCAGTAAGAGTGAAAAATATTAGATAAAAATACAAAAAAAACCCTCAATAGCATTTCTATCAACTAACAATGAACATTTGGAAACTGAAATTAAAAACACAGTATGATTTATAATTGCCCCCCAAAATAAAATATTTCAGTATAAATCTAAAGGCATGTATACAAAATCTGACTTTCAAAAATTACAAAATACTGATGAAAGAAATCAAAGAAGACCAAAATAAATGAAGACAAATACAATGCTCATGGATTGAAAGACACAACATAGTTAAGATGTCGATTTTCCCCAAATTGATCCATAGGTTGAATAAAATTCCTATCAAAATCCCAACAAGCTTTTTTTTTTTTTTTAAACATCAACAAACTTACTCTAAAATTTATATGTAAAGGAGCCTGGAGGTTAAAATAGCTAAAACAGGGGCGCCTGGGTGGCACAGCGGTTAAGCGTCTGCCTTCGGCTCAGGGCGTGATCCCGGCGTTACGGGAATCGAGCCCCATGTCAGGCTCTTCTGCTATGAGCCTGCTTCTTCCTCTCCCACTCCCTGCTTGTGTTCCCTCTCTCGCTGGCTGTCTCTATCTCTGTCGAATAAATAAATAAAATCTTTAAAAAAAAAATAGCTAAAACAATTTTGAAAATGGATAATAAAGTGGTAAATATTATTTACCTGATGAAAAGACTTATTGTATAGCTACAGTAGCAAATATCAACCATAGACACATGGATCAATGGGTCAGTATAAAGAACCTAGAAATAGACCCTAACAAATAGGCCCAACTGGTTTTGACGCTGATGCAAACGCAATCGAGTGAAAAAAGACAGTGCTTTCAACAAATTGTTCTGGAGCAGTCAGACATGAAGCAGCAGCAGAAGAACTTTCATGTGAGCCACACGCCTTAAACAAAAATTAATTCAAACTGGCTCACATACTTAGGTGTAAAACATAAAACCACAGAACTTTTAGAAAAAAACATAGGAGCAATTCCTCATTAATTAGGGCTACACAAAGAGTTCTTAGGCTTGACACCAAAAGAATGAGTCATAAAAGGACAAGTTGATAAAGTGGATCTCATTAAAATTAAAAGCTTTTGTTCTACAAAAGCCCCTGTTAAACAGATAAAAAGACAAGCTACAGACTGGGTAAGAAGTACTGCAAACCATCCATTTTGACAAAAGAATTGTATTTAGAATATGTAAAGAATTGTTAAAATCAGTAGTTAGAAAATATAGTTAGAAACTAGGCAAAAGACATACACGGACATTTCACTAAAGTGGACGTATAGATGACAAATAAGTCCATGAAAATATGTTCGACATCATTAGCCATCGGAGAAATAAAAATTAAAAACAAATGTATAGTTACACAGCTATTGGAATGGCTAACGTTAAAAAAGAAAACAGTAGTAACACCAAATACTGGTGAGCACGCAGAGAAGCTCGGTCGCTCAAACATTGCTAGTGGGAATGTCAAATGGTATAGCCACTCTGGTGGAAAAAAGTTGGCAGTCTTTTTTCAAAGCTATACATATGCTTAAAATGTTTATCACAGTCTAGCAATTGCATTCTTGGGCATTAATTCCAGAAAAGTGGAAACTTATGTTCACGCAAACACATATTCTTGAATATTCATAGCAGTTCTCTGTGTAATAGCCCCAAACTGGAAACAACCCAAACGCCCTTCAAGGGTGAGCATGAAACAAAGCTTGGTGCAGCCATACCATGGAATGCTACTCAGCAAGAGAAAGGTGCAAGCTATCCAAATGTAACTTGGATGGATCTCAAGGAAATTTGAATGAGTAGGGACAAAAAGCCAATCTCAAGATGTTACATATTGTATGATTCCATTATATAGTATTCTTGAAATGACAAATAATAGAAATGAAGAACAGATGAGTAGTTGCCAGGGATTTGGAAAGGGTAGGGAGGGAAGTGACTGGTTATGAAAGGGTCAGATGAGGGATCGTTGTGATGTTCCAAAACGAGGTGATGTTCTGCACGTTGGCCGTGCTGGTGGGCACTCAGATCTAGACATTGATGAAACTGCATAGAGCTACATACATACACGCACATGTAAATGCATGGAAAGCTGGCAAAATCTTACTAAGTTCAGCAGACTGTAAAAACAAAACAAAACGTTGAATTTCAGACAAGACCGTTCCAAGACATTATTCTTGTCAGTAACAGCTGCTACCACATTGACCACAACACAGCACCAATTTACAGAGACACATTAACACAAAAGACTTGGTAGGTTGACTCATTTATTTCAAAACTTGCATCTTCAGCTGTAATGAGCCTCGTTATTGGAGACACTGACCTCTGTCTTGAAGGTGCTTCTATTTCTTAGTCATTTAGAATTTAGAAAAAATAGGGATATGGGCAGAAGGTGCTTCCATTTCTTAGTCAATTAGAATTCAGAAAAAATAGGGATATGGGCAGAATTAGTGGGTTAGTAAAATTTCAGAATCTTCAAGGTTCTTGATTCCATGTTAATAGTAATTCCTAAATTTCACCTATGTAAGCAGAACCTGGGTTACTATCGGCTTCCCACCCCATCCATCAGGTGTTTTTGAGAACTCCCAAAGGATATCTCATGTGTGTCCATTAACAGTTATTTTTTTTTCTCCCACTCTCCAGCTCCCCGGATTGAAATCTGCTGCTCTTGATGGCCCTGGTGGAGAGCACCTCACTATTGCTAAAGTCTTCCTTTAGATTGTTGACATCTCTGACAAACATGGTGTGTTCAGTGCCACAAATACACAAAACTAAGTGCAAAAGGGATATAATATATATGTTATTATGATGAAATCATGGCCTTCTTTCTGATTCTGCCATATTTATCACCTGGGCAGCAGAGCATATCTACGGTGATGCAGTCTCTAGATAGTTCCTTGAGCCTCTGCCCAGAGTCCCTCTTTGGAACTTAGGTGATCAATGTTGGATCTAAGGCACCTAGCTGAGACCTACAACGTTCTGTAGTCTCCATGGTAACTAATACCTGATACTCATCCCATGCTGTCCTCCCCATTTTCGGCCAGCCTCCATGCACCCATGAAAACCCATTTCTTAATTATTCTTTCACTAAAACAAAATCTAGAATGCTTTCTGCACTCATCACTTTTGATATGCTCTTTCTTATGGAAATCATGACAAGGACTTAAAATTAGTATTTCAAAGATTTGTCATTGCTAAGACTCTCTGAGGCATCATAGTTTATAGAAATCTACTGCTCTAGGAAGAATTTTACTAGTGTCATATAGACACCAAGAATGGTGTTGAGATACCAGTATAGTAATTTATCGAAAATCCTTATTTAAAAAAAAATGTCGATTACCTTCAAAATGAGTATATATCCAATTTACCTGGAGAGTCAGTTTTATTGGAAGCAAAATGTATAAAAGTAGATCATAAGGACGAGTACATAAATAATATCTAATAATAAAATCATATTTTAGAGATAGATGGGATTTTTTCATAATAGCTTTATCGCAGTATAATTCACCCATCATATAATTCACCCATTTAAAGTATAACACACAATGGTTTTTAGTATATTTAAAGTGGTCCAACCATCACCACAATCAATTTTAGAACATATTCATCACTCAAGAAAGGAATTCTATACCTGTTAGCAGTAAATCCCCTTTCTCATCCTTCTACTCTTCTCCCCAGACCCAAGCAACAGCTATAATTTCTTTTTTTTTTCTTTTTTTTTTTTTAAAGATTTTATTTATTTATTTGACAGAGATAGAGACAGCCAGCGAGAGAAGGGAACACAAGCAAGGGGAGTGGGAGAGGAAGAAGCAGGCTCATAGCGGAGGAGCCTGATGTGGGGCTCGATCCCATAACGCCGGGATCACGCCCTGAGCCGAAGGCAGACGCTTAACCGCTGTGCCACCCAGGCGCCCCCAGCTATAATTTCTGTTCCAATAGACTTGTTTGTTCTGGGCTCCCATGTACATGGAATCATGTAATATGTGGTCTATTGTAACTGGTTTCTTCCACTTCGCACAATATTTTCTAGGCTCATTCATGTTATGGCCTGTATCAGTACTTCATTACTTTTTTATGGATATGAATATCTCTTTTTAGGAATAATATCCCATTTTACGGACAGACTGCATTTTGTTTATTCATCAGTTGATGGAAAATTGGGCTGTTTCCACTTTTGGCTACTAAGAATAATGCTACTATGAACATTCGTATACAAGTATTTGTGTGGATGTATGTTTTCACTTCCTTCGTGTATATACTTAGAAGTTGAATTACTGGGTCACGTGATAACTCCATTTTTAACATCTTGAGAAACTGCAAAACTATTTCCAAACTGGCTGTACCATTTTCCATTCTTACCAGCAAGGTATGAGGGTTCCAATTTCTCTTTATCTTCATAACACTTGTTATTGTCTTTTTTGTTACAGTCTTCCTAGTTGATATGAAGTGGTATCTCACTGTGATTTTGATTTGCATTTCCCTAAAGACTAAGAACAGTGTTGAATGTCATTAGTGATGCTTATTTACCATTCATATATGTTCATTTGAAGAAATGTCTATTCAGATCCTTTGCCCATTTTTAATTGGGTTATTTATTTACTATTGAGTTATAAGGGTTCTGTATATATTCTGGATACAAGACTCTTATCAGATATATGATTTGCAATTAGGATTTTGGCATTGTTGAACATAATCTGCATCTTTTCTAACTGTGGAAACTGAAGGCTAGAACAATTAAGAGATCTATTTAATGATGGCCAGTTGTTTTGGGGCAGAAACAAAACTAGGTCAAGATGTCCCTACTGCCAGGTGTGGAATGATGCTGCCATTTTAAAAAGCAAAAGCAAAAGAAATGAAAAAAAATGTATCTTCCCACGTTTTATTTCTATGCATCAGCTCAGCACTAACCTAAATTCTCTTATGACCCATGAAGTAACAGGTCTAACTCCACTGACTTCTACATTAGGAATCACAAAGGAACTCCTTTGTGAACCTCATTAAGCCCTCCTGACCAAGGAGATTTTTCCACCCAAGTAATATCTAATAGCATTTCCCAAAGTGCCTGTTATTGAATTCTATTCAGCAAGAGATCCATCCTGACACATATAAACCCCTCAAAAGGAAAACATGTATAAAATAGTATATTACTAATGAAGATTGAATTTAATGTGTAAGACCACGTGAGTGTTAAAAACCACAAAAGCGGTGTTGGTTTTATTTCTAGGTGTTAAGAAATACTGTGTCATTAAAGTGTATGTGACAGTCTGGTTTGAAAATTATAACAAATTAAAGTGGGACTTCTCAAGAAGGATTCCTTTCTGTAAAGGTCAGCTATAAAAAAGGGAGAAGAAAAAGGATTTCTTACTCCCAAGATCACCAAAATAACATCATTTACTTGTCTTGATGCCCATGTGTGAAGTTTTATGGTGCTCACCACTAAATGTAACAAATGTAGTTAGAAGACAATAAACTTAGAGAAGAATCAGTAACAATGGTATAGGTATTAATAAGACAGAAAATTGAAGTTTTTTTGCCCTTTTCCAAATACATATTTTACTTTGTTTTTAGGTCACTTTAGGATAGAAGGTAAAATGGCTTTTAGAAAGTGTACTTCATTGAATATGTATAACAGAGGTGTTTAAAATATAATTTTTCCAGAAAATGAATGGCCCACTATTCCTATGAAATTTGCAGGAGTGTCTTTGATGAATGTTTCTCATTCTATATACCTAATTGCCCTTCTCATGTATCTACTTTTAAAAATAGAATATAATGAAATCTATTTTAAAAGTTCCTTTATTTTTGCAGAGGACTTTTGTAAATTACTTGGGTATCAATTGAAGAAATAGATAGGAACACATTCTTATTTTAACAGAAGGGGTACAAATTTGCAGATGAAAAACACTGATAATGGATTTGTAGGATGGGTTTGGGAGTTCTCTAAGAACATACCAGATCTTGTCCTCCCTGGCAGATGTCTTTTATAACACAGACAAGATGGCTTCAGATTATTGCACTTGAGCTCAGAGGGAGCTCTGGGCTGACCTTAGAAGCCTCAGTCCTGCCTGACTTTTAGGTCCCACTTTACAAGTTCCTAAAATCTGAGAGCAGTTTCCATTTAAATGACAGAGCGTTCCAGTCTCTCCTTCTATCCCTCCTACTCATTTCTAGCGTCTTCCCTGGTTCTACCGTGAAATCCAGAGTGAAAAAAATTACTGATGTTCTAAAAGTTGCCAACAGCCATTACTCCAGCTCATGAAAGCAACATTTTGGGAGAAGTAATATACTTTCAGGGACATTTGGTTCCAGATTTTGGTAGAGAGGGACTGAAGTAATTTAAAAGAATGTATCTAGAGATAATACAGAAATTTTTTTTCCATGGGAAGGATAGGGGTTGAACTTTTGTGGAGAGATTTCTTTCTTTCTTTCTTTTTTTTTTTAAGATTGATTGATTGATTGATTTAAGAAAGAGCAAGAGCACAGAGGGGGAGGGAGAAGCAGACTCCCTGGTGAGCAGAGAGCCCAACGCGGGACTCGATCCCAGGACCCCGAGATCATGACCCCAGCTGAAGGCAGGTGCCCAACTGAGCCATCCAGGCCCCCCTGTAGAGAGATTTCTTGAGATGTATGAAAGGATGTGGAGTTTTCTCTGGTGGCCCCAAGGACTAGGACAAAAGAGCAAAAGAGAAAGGCTGTGCACCTAGGGGTGAGGGGACTCTGTAATGTGCCAGTGGTCATTCAATGGGGGATGGCCAGGAGACCTGTAGGAGCAAAAGAAATGGGCAGCTGAGTTCTGAGTTTTGCTCTTTTGCTAATTCCTTTTTGATAGCCTCAAGTCTTTCCTGAAGCTTTTTAAGCACCAAAGCCTAGTTCAATGGTGCTTAAGGGAATGAAAGGTGGGGATTCGCAGGACCAGAGGGAGAAACGCAGCACAGGAAGATTCCTGAGCACGGCAAGGAGATGAGAGGAAAAGCCTGGGTGGAAGCGTGGAGAGAGAGGAGACAAGTAACACCCAGTTTGTAAGAAGCACTCCCTCAGCATTCTTAAAGATTCCTGGAGAGAGAAGGCGTGGGATTCGTTCAGTTCTGCGAAATGGTGACTGGAGTGATTTTATTTGGGAATATTAAAAGAAACAAATAACCCAGAAGACCAAGTGTCTGGGGAAACTTAGATTGTGTTTGTAAATTCTGGATTTTCCTCAGAAAGCTCGGGCCTTCCACCTCACTTGAGAAATGCCACCCAGTGATGTGTTAGCCTCATTTCAAAATGCAGAAGAAATAAGAGGTGGATTAATGCAGGTCCCTTTGTCTGAATTTTCTGATTTCTATTTTTATCGAATTATCTTGGAGATAATTCTTGGCCATGAGCGACTTTCTCAAAGGGGTGATTTCATGGTACAGAGTTTTCTTTGGCCGAAGTAACGGGGGCTTCCTGTAAGTTGGATAGACTTCATAGTCAGCAATCTTCGAATTATATTAGAAGATAATTTCTTGCTGACTAAACAAATCACTGTACAATATGAGTCAGACACCCTCTGTGGGATTAAAGCAGCTCTGGCTGCCCTCCGTATATGCAGAGAACATTGACCTTTCAACACTGACCAAGACAATGCAGGAGCAGCTCAGCTGAAACATCTGCAATTTGCAGAACAAGGAGTTGGCGTGGCTCCACTGAACGATCATTCACTACATGCCATGAATCTCAAGTCACGAAAGGATCTCCGTTCAGTTGTTTCTGTGGCTATCAAAGTAAACAGGTCAGATGAATTATTGATAGCCTTTGGATCAGTGAGGCACCACTGGAATAACAAATGATAAGAGCAGTGAAACTGTCATATTCCTCATCCCCCAAATACTCTTCTTCACAAATTCCTCCCACCTTACCTTACTTAGACCACTCTCTGACTCAAAGGCCTTCCTCTTCCACAACCCCTAAAGTCATTTTTTTAACTTCCATTCACTCTACCCTGTCTTATAGCTATCCCATGAAGCCTTTTCCAGGTAATCAAACTCACAATAACTCTCTACCTTTTCAGCACTAACTTCTAGAACTTCTGTTATTTGTAGCATTAGTTAAATTACCTTAAATCGATAAAGTTCTCATACAGCACCTAAAACACACTAAACACCTACCCTCCCTTTTCTCCCACGTTCCCCCGCCAAAAGAAAAGACCATTGGGTTAAGGTTAAAAACCTTGGTGGAATGGTTAGGTTCCTTCCCTACCTCACTACCCTATGGCACTTAGCTCAGGTTGCCACACATGTGTATTCTAGCTGGTTAAGAATCCTCTCTCTTAGCCTTTTTCTTCTGTATACTGACGACAGGACCATGCACTTCATAGGCAGAGTGCTTTAACTATCCATGTACTAGTTCCTCCAGGTCCTCTATGCTACTGGATTACAGAGAATTGTAATGTACTAAATGTCCCTAGAGATCAGTATTGTACAAAGGCCCTTTCCTTCCTCTGATGCCACCAGTGAAATAGAACAACTAGTGAGTAATGTGAACGTTGGCATTCACTTGTGGGCTGTGCCCTTGAAGTATAGAACTCTATGTAAAATGTAAACTGTGTTTCAAGCGTGCATTCACCTTTCAGATATATTTTATTCAAATTTACCTCTAGGTTCTTAGTGTAGGACCTTCGGGGGTAAGTTTACAAATCCTTATAAAAAAGTATATTAAAAATTCCAGTAGTAGATCTATGACAATGTCAGACTCAGTCCTGAGAAGGACCTCTTCAGAAGCTTCTGAGGGATTCCAGCAGAACCAAGAGTGTCCCCTTTTATTCTTAGTGGAAGGCTAAGATTCACGAGAGTTAGCGGGTGTCAGAAATTCTATCATAACCCACTTCTATCAATAACCTGAGTCGTAAGTTCCTTAAACTGTATGGTGAACAAAAAGACAGGGGAGAAAGGACTGTTTGTTTAATGGAGAAGAATCTCCATCCTCCACCCCTAGTTTGAACTAAATATTTTAAAGAAATGTTTTAGAGTAGAGAATTTGCAGAATTTAAGACACTACTGTATTTCTTTATAAACTAACACCATTTTTTTACATTTAAGGAGCTAATTTTAGTTATATATGCACATGGGCTTAGTGAAGTAGAACGAGAGAAAACTATGTACTTGTAGAGCTGATTCGCCAGAAAATCTAGATCATTCACACACACACACACACACACACAACCCATCAAATTTATTGGTCTTGCTCTTGAATTTTTCACATGATGAAATCTGTGTAGACCAGGGCTTCATAAAAAATAAAAGGGTACAATTTATCAGCTACAGAACAATTATAAAGACTGATAGTCTCCAGGTATAAATATCAGATGGGGACGCTTCTAAATTTATAATTGCACTGTTTCAGCCTCATTGATATTCATTGATTAAAAATTTTTCTTCCCCATAAATGGTTCTTCTTAGTTTATATCCCTCTGATCTCAGATAATGTTATTGGCCTCCGCCAATCACATGTTCTCCCAATGCCATCCCTCCAAGCGTGAAGCTCAGTTAAGGGATTTGGTGCTTCTGCATTTGTGTAGCATTTTAAACCTACTCCCTCTTTACACTCTGGTCTTTAGAGGCACATTTGTTGATACACAATTGAATAATGACACTGAGCAACTGCTTTTCTAGAGAATGCAGCCTATAACAGAATTTCTTAAATTCATATTTGCTACAGAGACATACAGATTCACTTTATTACACTCTATTAACTACCCCCTACCACGCCTTTGGCACTCTAAAACCTGCTTAGCAAAAGAGAAATTACATCCATACATTTAAACTCTCAGTGTACTGGGGAGTTTCCGAGTATAAAATGTATTTTTTAAGTACACCTTTTAAAACAACTAAAATGTGGTGAAATAGTCTTTGAAATGCAACATGGCAGATGGACAGAAAACTTTACTAGCATGATAGATGGGTCCTTTATTTATTCCTCTGTGAATGGCTGCTGATCATAATCACTTTTATAGCTTGACTGCAACAAAAAGGATTATTTCTTTTGTCCTGGAATCTCAGGATGAGCATATTTGTTCAGAGGATGAAGGGACCAAATTAGACTGAGCTACTGGAGCATAATAAATTCACAGCAATCACAAGCCAGTGTTCTTTAATTCTTAAGACACTATCAACTTTAAATATTCTGATCCTCTCATAGTTAGCTTGCTTATCCTTTTGTCCTTATTGAATTAACTGCTTTTTCTTTTACATTGTCTCCTGAGGGGACTTCATTTTAAATCTTTTCAGTTTAATTCCATTAATTGGCATATTGTCTGGTCTCATCTTCTCCTCCTGGGTCTTGAACTTATGTTCCCCTCAGTTCTTAAACTCCTTAGCTATATTTTGCAGCTTTGAATGACAACTTGCTCCATCTGTAGACAAAGCATGTGCATTCTTATCTTTCACTTCCAGACTAATGTTTAACAATGAACTCACAGTCCTGGCAGTTTATCAGCCCATTAAGTGAGCCCAGGCGCAGAGTTCCTTGATTTTAAAGCCATCATACTGAAATCCAGGGGTATTTGTTCACTAATTTGAGCATAATTTAAGAGCTCACAATTCTCGATTATGGGAAATGGATCAAAAGTAGATATAATTTGTCTTTCAGGTGCTCCTGTTGAGAGCTGAAACAGATCTGGGGTCATACTACCTTAGATCTATATCCCATCTTCACCCTTTATTATCTAGGTAATCTTGGGCAGATACCTCTCTGACCCTCAATATTCTCTTCTGTAAAATGGGGGAGTGAAAATTAAAATTCGCTCTAAAACATGGTGTCATGATGAAGATTTCATGGGATAATCTTTGAAAAATGCTTACTATAATGTCTGGCCCATGGTAAATAATCGGTGGTAGCTGTCATCCTCATTATGATTAAAGTCCCATTGCACCGGTGAGTGGTGTATTTATATCCTTCCGCAAAGCACATCTCAGTCCCACCTTATTCTAAACTTCAGATTCCATGTGGTGAATGTCTTCTTGTGAGACAGGCTTTGTGCCACTTATTTGTCATGCATTCTATACCTTCATTGTAATCATCCCTCCTTTTAATGAAACTGCACGTCCCTTAAATAGAGAGACCATATCAGACCTCTTTCCAAACACAGGGACAGCACAAATGCCTCCCTCTCATACAAAAGTTAGTATAACTATTTATCAACAATAAGCACATGAGAGGGGTGCGCCTGGGTGGCTCAGTCAGTTAAGCATCTGACTCTTGATACTGGCTCAGGTCATGATCTCAGGGTCCTGGGATCCAGCCTTGGGTTGGGTTGGGCTCCATGCTCAGAGGGGAGTCGGCTTGGATTCTCTCTCTCCCTCTTCCTCTGCCCCTCCCCCCACTTAAGCTTTCTCTCTTTCTCTAAAATAAATAAATACATCTTAAAAAAAAAACTGTGGGGCGCCTGGGTGGCACAGCAGTTAAGCGTCTGCCTTCGGCTCAGGGCGTGATCCCAGTGTTATGGGATCGAGCCCCACATCAGGCTCCTCTGCTATGAGCCTGCTTCTTCCTTTCCCACTCCCCCTGCTTGTGTTCCCTCTCTCTCTGGCTGTCTCTATCTCTATCAGATAAATAAATAAAAATCTTTAAAAAAAATAAAATAAAATAAAAAAATTAAAAAAAAACCTGTGCATGAGAAATCAGAATTTGTTTTCAACGTATTTTTATGAAGAGGCCAAACTGGAGGCAGATTCCCACAGGAGATATAGGCAAGATTATGGAGCTAATTAGAGGGGAAAGCTTAAGGAAATAAGAGGAGAATTGAATCTATCTTTGGGCCAGTCTTGATTATCTGTAGATGATAAAAAGAATTATTAAGTGATATGCACAGATCATAATGACCATCTTCACAATATTCCACTTAATAATTGGATGATCCCATTGCATTCAATTATCAAATACTTTCTAAAAGGATTTGGAACATAATCTGACATATATTTCAGAGAACAACCCACAACAGAGATTGATGTTTAACCCATTGATAATTATTAGGTACTTTACTAATAACATATTAAAACAGGATGCTAAGCTGTTTTTCATCAGTTGGACTATAAAAATGATTTTAGGATAGTGGCCCTAAGGAGTTTACATCCTACTTGGATCAAAATGCTCAAGAAGTCCAAACTCACCCACATTCTTAGGGCATCTCTGGTGATGATGGCATGGGACAAAAGTGGACTGATAGGGCTGCTGAGGAGTTCAAGTGTTCTCTAATCTGAAAATTTAGAGGTCGACCTTAGTTCAGTTTATCATGGTTCAATCTTATTTCACCTCCATTTCTTCTCCTTAACATATGTCTTTCAGTATAAAAACAAGAACAGCAAAAATGAATTCAAAGGTTTCATATCATCTACTCAGAAAATCATGCATTTTGGGGGCACCTGGGTGGCTCAGTCAATTAAGTGTCTGCCTTTGGCTCAGGTCATGAACCTGGAGTCCCAGGATCGAGCCCCACATTGGGCTCTCTGCTCAGCAGGGAATCTGCTTCTCCCTCTCCCTCTGCCCCTTACCCCACTCTTACCCTTTCTCTTTCTCTCTCTCCCTCTCTCTCTCTCTCTCAAATAAATAAATAAAAATCTTTTTAAAAAAGAAAATCATGCATTTTTGATTTTATAAGTATAAGTACTTGAATGGAACTGGATTCTGGCCCTCAAAATCATATTAGATAGCTTCTTACAACTTTGAATAGATGGCAAACAACTTTCATATAAATTCGGAGACTGTAGAAGGAACAAGTAGCAATAAGTATATCTTAGGCCAGGCATATCACAGAGTCAAGTAACAGCTAATGCAATTAGCATGTAGGACACAATCCTCAGGGAAGCTAGTCACCTTGATTTTATTTCAAATCCAGGGGGTCATCTTAACAATACCCACAAGGGGATCCTATGTGAACAATAAAGACAGACAGGAAAATCTACTATCATGATTTAGAAAACAACTTTCAATGCAAGCATCAGAAATGCCAGACCAAGATTGCTACCTTTGGAAATGAAGGAAACAAAAAAAAAAAAACAAGTAGAGGGCTGGGGATTAAAAAAATATATCACTGAAGCAAAAATTATAATAATTAAGATTTTGTCTGGCTCCATATAACATAGCATAAATGGTGTGTCTTAACTGAATAGATGTTTATTTTTCTCATACCATGAGATGGTTGGACTAGGGAGCCCAATTGTTGCAGGTGTGCCTACAATGCCATAAGGAATCAGACTCCTCCTCTCTCTGATTCTCTGCCATCAATGAACAGCTTTCATCCTCATGGTTGTGAGCTGTCTGCTCCATCCCCAGGCATCTGCCCCTCCAGACAGAAGAGTAGGAGACAAAGGCAAAGGGCAAAATGCAAAGAGATACCTGCCATTTGAATGTTCCTCCTTTCAAACTTTCCCACAAGTACCACCCAGTAACTTCTACCTACCTGTTGTATGTTCCTTGGTGGGTATGTAGGGAAGCTGAGTTATTCAGGTAGGCCCACTGCCACCCTAGGAAAGAGTCAGCTAGGGGAGAGGAAGAAGAGAAAAGATCCTGGACAGACAGTGAACATTATCTATCAAAAATGTTATTTCATCAACATTTTTTCTTTCAGCGAATGTTTTTAAATTATTTTACAAGCCATACCATCTTGTGAGTAAAAGATTCAGAGACACAAATGAAATTAAAGTTGAAGGCCCCCAACTTACTCATCCCCAGGAGTTACCTGTCCCTTTAAAGAACAACTTAAATGATCAAATGTCTCTCCTCTCACTCAAACCTTTGTCCAGTACTCCCATTTTCAAGGATGCCTTCTTTGATCACTTTATTTAAAATTACTTCTCCTCATCCCACCCTGTTTCTCATCTTTATTGCACTTCCTATACTTCTCCTTTGCTCCACTCCACACTTTATTATCTTCTAAAGTTCTATGTGACTTTCTCGGTTATTATCTAGCTCCTCTCCCCCTTTGAAAGTAAGTTGCTTGCAGGCAGAGACTTTTTTTTTTTTGGTCTCTTGTTCACTGCAGTCTAAGTAGTTCTGGGTTTTGAGTTCATGCTTACCAACAAACTTTTGAATGAATAAAGGAATTAATGAATGGATTACAGTGATTACTAATATAGTAATTACTTTAAATGGAGCAAAGACAAAACTGAGACAATCTGAGACCTTGAGTACCCTTGGTTTATAAGCACTACCTTGAAACCAAATGAGTTGCCTTTTTCCAGGAGATGGATGTTGCCAGGCATTGGACGTTCAGAGGGCTGAATTCAGTTAGATGATGTATTAAACCCATGAAATCTATACTTTTAAATGCTAGTTTAGAAAATCATCTTAAGACATAAGATTTTTTTTTTAGGGAGTTCATATGTAGTGGATGCTTCTGAAAAGGTTTTGTGATGATAAAATCTCCAAGAGCATTGTGCATTCAGTTTGATAACTCATCTGAACTTGACCTTGCAGAAAAGGGCATATTTTAGACCATCTAATAAATAAAATGTACTTGCATTTAAACTTTTTCTCTACAAAAACATTAAAAGGAAAGGTTTCAAAACATAAATCCAGCACCCAAATGAATTGGCTGCAGTTTTATGATCGACAGTAAGAGCTGTCATCTGATTTGTCAATTAGACACAAATTAGAAGGCCTTCAAGGAGGTCTCCACACAAAGGACTCTAATGACTCACAAAAAGTCTACATTAGAATTTGTGTCAAGGAACAGCTAATTAATAGGTGTCTGGGAAGGAAAGACTGACATTAATGTAAATTAATGACATTATGGAGGATGGTGACAATCTGCAACTGAGGATTTACATAATCAGTCATTATAGCTCCCTGTTGTCTCCCAGGTCAATAATGTGCAGTTTGAAGACATGCTAATACATATTTACTTATTAAGTTACAATGCCTTCTAAGAGAGAGTGTGGGTCTCTGGTTGAATTAATTCATATTTAAATTATAAAAGCAGATAACTGCTTCACAGACTGGAAGTAAAATACATAATTTCAAAAATGTAGATTAAATATAGGTCATGTAGAAAAGTCTTTGTGTTTCTCATTTGTGTTGTAAAGACAGTTGATGAGCTACTAAAACATCATAATTAGAGGCTCAACTGAGACAGGGTCTTAGATTTATATTTGCCTTGGAATACCAGAAAAGACTATACAAGGTATCCTTGGCAAGCATGGAGGAGGCAAAGGGTGGGACGTCGGGAAGAAGAGATGAATTTGTTACCTTTTATTTGGTCATAAAAGCCCAGCAGAGTCTCAAAGCAAAATGCTAACTGTGATGAAAACAAATTATTCCAGGTCCTAGGTATTCTTTGTGACCCTTAAAAGTGAAAAATCGCTAAGTGATAATTATATTTGATACTTTGAAGTAACTAGTCTAATATATATATCTTTTGCTTCTAAATTGCCACAACCTATTGCAAAAATGAATGCAAAATGAGGCTTGCTACTTTGATAAGGCCAATCATATTGACCTACTTGTTTATATAAATCCAGTACTTCCTAAAAATGTCCTGGCCAGAGAGACTTACTTCTACTTATTGCAATAGTGAATTTCCTATATACTGCAATATGTTTTCCTGTTTTCAGAAATGTCAAGGAGCTATGCTTGTGGCAAAGTCTTTACAATCCAACATGGAACATGAAAGATATGGTCCCTCCATATCATTCCAAGTCACTGCCAAAGTCACCTACACGCAGAGGAGCGAAACACTGGCTTATCTCACTGCTAGCGATGGAGGCCAAACTCCTGCCTTGAAAGTGTACATGAGATTAGGTACATTTTTCTCTTAGGAGCCAAACAAAACGTATTCGGGTTCCCAAATGGCTGTATCTTTTTGGATGGATGGCCTTTCCTGTTTTAGAGAGGTTGCATCACCCAATGTGGGGGGCAATTTATCACATCATGATGCAAATGCCTTTTAAATCAGCTGCAAGGCAATGCTGTCACAGCATTTGGCTGCACCAACACTTCATTTAGGGATCAGCATTAACCCCTCATTTGCATGGACACTGACTTCTCTCCTCAAATGACATTAATAGCCATTATAAATCTACTTTTTACTTGCTAGCACTATGCCAAGATATAATGCTATGGGAAAGAATTATATGAGAATTGCTTTGGACATCCAGCCTATGTGTAAAGTCAGCATCATTCAATGTCCCTGCCAGTCAGAATTTGATAACTCAAAGGTGGGACATAGAACACACAAAAATAATAATAATGAAAATTTGCCAAAGTTAAGAAAAGGCTGATGCCTAAAAACAGATTATCTCAACTGACTGTGATTGGGAAAGAGAGCATAATATGTCTTCATATTGTCTGAGACCTTCAAAATCTGGTCAAGAGAAGAAATGGGGGGGAAGTGATAAAATGGGATGAAATGTGTGATAATGAATGACTTCTAGAAAAAAATGTGTGTAGGGTCAACAGCATTAGATCATTTTAATTAGTAAATTCTATAAATTTGAGGGCTGTGCCCCAGATGAAATGGTTGTAGTCCATAATAATTAGCCATTTTAAATTGTAAAGGAGCACACGTTTAGGACCATACTTTCTTAACAGACAGTAGAGAAAGGAGAACACAAGGTAGATTTTGGCCTAATTCTCACTGAAACTTTTTACATAGGCATTGAAATATGTCACTAAAAATGAATCACATAAAAATCAGCTGGAAATAGATCTAGACTAGTCATTCACGGTGGCCAGCCTGTGTTAGATAGTCCTCTTTATACTTAAGAGTTTGGGGTTATTTCAACTTTGTCACACTTCCTTAGGGTGTATCTTGCCTGAAGCCTCCTTTTTAAAAAAAAGAACTGTTCTCTCAAATAGGTCTAAGGAGTAGTTCTCAAAATCCATTGATGTTTCTATTTCCTGGTTAGATGGGGTAGTTTGTGGAAGGCCAGTGCACACATTAAGTAAAACCAGAAAAGCTATATAAAATACAGAAGTCATCTTTTGAAAGGTGTCAGACAGCTCCCTAAGCAAGGAGGATAAGGGGAGTTAAAATTTCATAAAGAAAACTGCAATCTGTAGTTAGTTTTGCTTGGGAGGCACTTGGCATTTCTGAGTGTGGGATAGAGACACATCTAAGATCTATCTGCGTAGAAATCTCCTCCTGGGGAGAGAGAAACCATGAGGGCTTTTAAAGAGCTTATGGGGCTGGAGTGAAAAAATTGGAGACTTGAGTGTCCGCCAACTCCTGACAGGTTTCCCCCTCAAGTCATTTGCTGAATTCTGAAGGTGCACAGTTGTAGGGGAATAAAAAGCTAAGCCACAGACCTCTGAAAAGCAGAGTGGAATTTTCTTACTCTTGTCTTTGCGCAACAAAGGTGAGAGTTCAGAACCTGTCAGTGGGAAGGACCTCAAGAAATGCACCAAGCTCTAATTTGAAAGCTACGGAGGGCTATGACATACGAAGGCCCTGGAACAAGATGTACATGTATTATTCCCCAAATGGCAAACCGGCTTAACAGTTTCTTGATTAGATTAAGGTGATTAACTCCCTAACCTCACCTGTTGAGAATGGGAAACTTTTATTCATGTTTGGAAAAAGGTAATATCATTTGTAGCCACTGTAGTTATTTTATACAAAATGTCTATTATTCCATATAAACAAATACTAGAAACGCCAAGAGACAGGACCATATAACCAAGAGAAAAAATAAAGGCTCACAAGTACCTAGATATTAAGGTTACTACACAAAGATTTTTAAATAACTATAATTAATATATTCAGGAAAATAGAGGAAAAGATAGAAAAATAGTTGAAAAGATAATTTCACCAGAGAATCGAAATCTTAAAGTCACACAGAAATTCCAGGCCTGAAAAAAATATCAAAATTAATTGGATGATTTAACAGCAACAGACACAGCAAAAGACAAGATTAATGAACTAGAAGATGATGTCAAACATATTTTCTACTAAGATTGTACTAACATTCCTAATCAGTGCGATAAGGCAAGAAATTGGAAGAAAAGGCACAGAGATTGAAAAGGAGGGTATTCAATGCTCATCAATTGCAAATACCGTGACTGTATACCTAAAAAATGCAAAAGGAATCTACAGGTAGCTGTTAGAATTAATAAATGGATTTAGCAAGGCCACTACACACAAGGTATTATATAAAACTGAACTGTATTTCCACATATCAGCAACAAAACAACAGAAAATAAAATTTTAACATTTACACAGCACCAAAAACATACAATATGTAGGAATAAATCAAATGAAAACACTATAACTCAACAGAAGCTATACAGAGCTTTTAAAGATCCAAGTAAATGAAGGGATATATCATGTTCATGGATTAGATTCATTATTGTAAAGACATATTTCAGGTTAATTTATGGAGTCAAAAAATACTAATCAAACTCCCATTAGTTTTGTGGTGTGTGTGTGTGTAAATTGGCAAGTTTATTCTAAACTATATGTGGAAAACATGGAGGCCTAAGAATGGTCCAGGAATATTGAAGAGAAATCTAGAAGATTTACACTACCAGATCATCAGATTTTCTATACAACTATGACAAGTAAAATAGTGTGGCTTTGGTCTAAGTTTAGATAAATAGATTAATAGAAGAGAAATAAAGTAGAAAGCCCACATGTATATGGTTACTGGAGTTATTACAATAGCTACATTGTACTGCAGTGGGGGGAAGATGGCCTTCTTTCCTAAGTGATGCTGAGTCAGTTCAATATCCATATTTAAAAAACATTAATCTCTACCCTCTACCTCATAGTACACTCAAAAATCAATTTCAGATTGATTGAGGGTCTAAATGCACAAATAATAAGGCTTCTTCAAGATAACACAGGAAAATCCCTTCTGACCTTTGGCTCTGGGGTGATCTGGAAAGATAGATATCATTAGCAGAATCCAGATAGAGCTCTAAGAGCACAGGAAGGCCTCGCAGAGAGATGGCTGCATGACTTGTCAAGGCACACGAGGTGTCAGGCAGCCCCATTGAGTCCCTCTGGTCTACCTGTGGGTGTGTCTGAGAGGCGGGGAAAGCATGCAGACCCCAGATGTCAGGTGGGTCGGCTAACAGGAGAAATGATGGAGTTCATAAAATCCAGGAGCAGAATTCAGGTCCATACAGAGACTCAGCATCTGAGGTGCAGACCTGCACGTGCCCTTCCCACCAACTTTCAGCCAACTTGGAACGAACACATAATAATGATAAACAAAACGAGCTAGTGTTTATTAAAGGGCTCAATGTGTGTCAGCCCCATTATGTGTTTTCCGTGGTTTAATTCATTTGATCTTCCCTAAATTCTGTGATGGAGTTACTGCTGTTATAACCCCTTTACAAATGAATATGTCGAGGTACAAAAGAATAAAATAGCTTGCCCAAGGTCTTAGAGATAATTGCAGATGGAGACCGGATTGAAACTCTGGCAGTTTGGTTCCCAGGAGAATAGTTTTCATTGCTTCTGAAGGATGGGCTCAGATGGCAATTTCTACCACTCTAAGGAACTAGGTACTCAAAATTCTGGAGTTCACCATTGAGTACTAGAAAAATTAATAAATCTACATTATGTTTCTTGTATATCTGGGTTTGTGGACTAATGCCAGTACTCTTTGTTCTAGAAGGAAAAGTAGAGAAAACACTCTGAAAAGTGAATACACTGTATGTTCGATATTTTTGCAAATGCATTCTTGAATTAGGGGTAGCTTTATGTGAATTTTATCCATGAAGAAACTAGAGATTTATAGACACAGAGTTTCTATGTATATAAAATGGCAGAAATAAGATTACATTTTGGGATTCTTCATCTGTGGTTCGTTGTTTTTCTCACAATGACCAGTCCCAACCCATTCTGAAAATGAGCTCAATGAAAACCGAATGCCATTAATTAGTAGATAAATTCTATGAATTCTACATTCAAGTCTTTTTTTGGTTCCTAGTTCTAGGTGATTAGGAGAAGAAGCATCAGTGAATGATCAGCTAATTATTTTCTAATTTAGAGGTGTCTGTGAATGAGCCAAGGAACAATAATCAGATAGGATTTACTGTGCTTTCTAACCCACCTTACGGATGGAATGGTGATGCCTAGAGATTTTCTTTTGTCCGAGATCCCAGTCTTTTGCAAGCTTCCGAATGCTGTCATCATTGTAAACCATGCCTTTCCAGAAAAGAATATTTCCACAGCAATACTAGCCTTGTGTTATTAAGAAAAAGAAGAAGAAAGAAGAGCAGGTGTGGATGCCACCAGGAGAAAAAAGACAGCATTTCTGACCTTCATGCAGTCCATTCCTGGGTTTCATATGCTTCACTCCTCTACAGCAAAGAAGGTATACATTTTCTCAGCCAGATCAGTCTTCTTCCTCTAGAAACCTAAGTGCAGGTTTGAGGCTTCAAGGCAAATCCTGAGCCTTCCTGGATTGACAGGACTCTCTGAGATGAGGTGTCCGAAATTTTCCAATATTAGAGATGATGCCATATTACTGATAATTTTAGATAATCTCTACCCACACTCTTTATCTCATTTGGTCTCCACAGTAAACCAACAGGAAGGTATCCTTCCCCATTTACAGAGGATAAACCCAAGGCTCAGAGAGATCTGGTTGCTTCCCCAAGGTCATAAAGTCAGCAAATGGTAGCATGGAGATTTTTTTTTTTTTTAAAGATTTTATTTATTTATTTGACAGAGATAGAGACAGCCAGCGAGAGAGGGAACACAAGCAGGGGGAGTGGGAGAGGAAGAAGCAGGCTCATAGTGGAGGAGCCTGATGTGGGGCTCGATCCCATAACGCCGGGATCACGCCCTGAGCCGAAGGCAGACGCTTAACTGCTGTGCCACCCAGGCGCCCCTGCATGGAGATTTGAACCTGAGTGTCTGCTGACATCAAAACTCATGTTTCAGGTTCCTGACTTTTTGGGAAATTTCTCCTCTAGTTTTACAAGGTAACAAATAGGGATTTAGCGTATTGATATATTGAATTTTTTTTAAAGACTCAAAGAAACATGAACTTTAAATAGCGATGTGAAACTGCTAACTCGATGAATGATAAATAAGGATAGGACATGAATTCTATAGCACCTATTCATAATTTTCTGAATAATCAAATAGCTCTCATTCCTTATCTTGGTCCTTCCCACACCCTTTGGGTATTCCAAAAGCACAGTGCTTCGAGTCCAGCCATGTTCAAGTTAACAGAATCCCAAATCACCTAACAGAGCTCCACAGGGAAAGAATGGGCTTCCCTTTAAAAAGACTAGAAATCTTATGTCTTAAGTTACCTGAACGTATTCAATCTTAGTCGATATTTTCCATTTCAAATGAAACGTTCACTCCCTCTACTTATCTAAGGACATTAATTGTTGTAAGGATTCAGGTTGATGCCAGAGTATTAGCTTCCTATTGCCGCTGAAACAAATTACCACAAACTTACTTAAAGCAACACAACTTTATTATCTTACAGCTCTGAAACTGAAATGGATTTCTCTGGGCTGAAACCACAGTGTGGGCAGGGTTGCACTCCCTTAGAAGGCTCTAGGGTGTTAAAATAAAAATTCAAGTGAGTACATTTTAAAGATCTTATTGCCTTTATTTAAGGATTCATGAATCAGGCAGCATCCGGCCTAGCAGATAGAAAGGAGCTCCAAGGAGCTGCACACAAAGAAAGACTCTTACAGGCAGAAGGGAGCAGGAACTAGGACGATACACTAGGCAAAAAAGCTGGTTGGTTATTGCAAGGTTTCTTTCCTTTCAGGGGCTGGCAGCGGTCTGTCCTGTCCGGTTACCTAACTAGTGTTGAGCAGGCGATTCCTAACTGGCTGGTTTAGGTTCCCATTTCTGGGAGAGCTGAAATTGTAATTAAATTGAGTCTCAGTTTGGTGACGAGGGACTTAGCTTAAGCAACGCCATTTGGGGCCTGCTGTCTTGTTTTTAACAAGGGGAAAACCCTTCTTCACCTTTTCCAGCTCATAAAGCTGCATTCCTTGACTCACGGCCCCTTTCTCCGTTTTCAAAGTCAGCCGTGTGGCCATCTTCAAATCTGTTTTCATCGTCCTGTAGCCTTCTATCTCCTCTGATCTCCTGCCTCCCTATTACAAGGACCTCTATGATTACACAGGGTCTGCCCAGGTAATTCAGGGTAATTTTCTCCTCTCAAGATCCTTAACCTCATCACAGTTGCCAAGGTCCTTTTTGCCATATAAAGTAACATCTGCAGGTTCTGGGATGAGGACATGCACATCATGCTGTTGGAGGCAGGGGTCATTATTCAACCTACTAGGACCAGAGAGTGTTTTCTATTTTACATTGTAAGACAGTGGGAAATAGATTATAGGGCATTTTATCGATGTTGAACTATTTGTAAGCATTTTAGGAATGGTTTATTTTTCCACCAAGCTAATTGTAAATACTCATTATCATATTATAAGTACTTTCTTTGGAAAAGCTAACAATAAACTAAAGCAACAGAAATGAATTAAGCTTCATTTCCTTGAGAATTGCACGGTAATTGTTCTCCAAAGATGTATTGCTATTCACCTCACTGGTGAAATAAATAGGAGTCTCGCCCACAAACAGTAAAGAATAATAAAAATAAAAATAAAAACATTTAATATGAGCCACTTGTGATTCGGAAGGGTTTTGGTTTACAGTTTCAAAAGCTTTTCACAAGACTAGGAAGTTGCAATAATATTTGAATCAATGTCATTCAGATGTCTTTGCAAAGCAAACAAAGCTCTATCAATTGAACAACCAAACCACTGTTCAAATCAATCCGTAGGAACTTGATAAATTCCACTGATGTAGAAAATTAGCACTTTGCATGTTTCCCAGATTTTGATTTCATTTGGGCGTCTGGTCATGAATTATAACCACTCTTCTTGGACTCGAGCTATTTCACTTGAAATCCATTATTTCGAGCAGAATTATGAGTCTTGTTAGGGAAATGCCAGCTATTTCCATTTTGAGCATCTGCACTGCAGTTCTATTATTAACATAGAGCTCATTTTAAAAAGGGGGGAAGAATTAGATTTGTGTCTTTGGGGCAGTGCGGGAGGGGTAGGTGGTGGGGACTGAGGCTTTAGTGAAACAAACAAGCTCACAGGGCTGCTTGCAATTGACACAGCTGTCATGTAAATATCTGTCCCTGCTGTATAGCTAAGGGATCCTGGGCTTAAAGACCTTGTAGCCATATGTAAACAATGCAGGGCTGATGACAGGTTTACAGCACTAGAGACAACATGTGCAGCTGTTTCATCCTCCTTCCTATAGTGAGATACAAATGTTCAGAAGGCAGATCACAGATGCTTAGAACTGAGTTCTAGAAGCTCACAGGGCTAGTCCTACTTTTGTGATAGGCTTTGCATCAATGCCTTACTGGCCAGGTTCTACAGCCAGGACTTGGACTCCTCTGTGCAGACTCCCTGCTGGGTCTCTCCCTCACTCTGCATTCCTCTCCACCAGCCTCAGCCCACTGCTCCTCCCCTCTGCCCCCAGGGCCAGTTAGCAAAGTATCTCAATGCCTGCCTCACACCTCTGTGCTCTGCATTGACTAGAGGGCTCTCCAGATCAAAGATCCAAGAGGCTAATGCCCAGATAAGTCATTCACTCTGTTCCCTGCTTTTCAGCCTCCTCTCTTCACAGCATTCTTTGCAGTATTCAGCAAGGCTCATTACAAAAGAATCAAACAGGAAACAAAGTATTATTTCAGCCAAGTTTCGCTTAATACAAGGGGAAAGCTCCTGTAGATGTGACCTGGACAACAAGTACTATGCGTGAGTCAATCTGGAGAAAAATGTTTTTGCATTCTCTTTCAGCTCTTAGAATTAAAACTGGGGGCGCCTGGGTAGCGCAGTCGTTAAGCGTCTGCTTTTGGCTCAGGGCGTGATCCCGGCGTTCCAGGATCCAGTCCCACATCGGGCTCCTCCGCTGGGAGCCTGCTTCTTCCTCTCTCACTCCCCTGCTGTGTTCCCTCTCTCGCTGGCTGTCTCTCTGTCACATAAATAAATTTAAAAAAAAAATCTTAAAAAAAAAACTGGGGTGACTATGCACAATTTTCAGGCCAATAAACCCCTCTTTTTGGCTTTTGGATCGTTATTTGGATTCTTCTGCTAAGTATAGTATTTCCCGATCTGAATTATCCAGAGCCCCAAATTATTGTGTTTCTCATCACATCATGCGTTTATGCAAAGAAGCCCAATAAAGGCTGATACTGAAACTTCTTTGTCCTTATTTGAGCCATTTTCTTAAGAAATACATAGCAAATTCAGATTTTTGAGGTCTATTATTAGACTCAATTCAATCAATTTAAATCCAGGCATAACCACTTACTAAATCTGTGATTTTTGGCAAGTTACTTAAGCTATCTAAGCTTAAAACTTCTGTAAAAGGGGTTAATAATAGTACTTATCTCTTACGGCTGTTTTGGGGATTAACTGGACAATCCATACCAAATCTTTGGTTCAATTTGTGGCACATAAGAAGCAACCATTAAATATGAGCCATAATTATGATTCTCATATTTCAAGAATACTGGCATAAATTAGAACCTCTTATCCAAAGAATAATAAAAACTTACCAAGCCCACCCATAAATAGCTTCCCAACTCCAAACCATGGAATCACCAGAGATTTACTCTCAAATGAAGTCTTCCCCTGAAAACCACCACTGATTCTGGGTCTAAGATACGATATATTTCTCAGGGAGCTTTCCCTTCTTTCCCATCAATATGGAATCTCTACCCTATTTTTTCGGAAGAAATACTAAGGCAGAGGCCCCCAAATAAAAGCAAGTCAGAACTTGGAGAGTCCCTATTTTTACGAGAAAGTAATAGAAAGGTCTAATTGATGGACCAAGCATTTTACATTGTGTAGCAGTATGAGTACACACGCTCAGCTACACACTGGGCTGAAACGGCTTTTGTAGACAGGAATAGAATTTAGGTGCTCTGGGAATGTTATTTCTTTGGAAAAGCTTCTTCTAATTTCCAACAATCGACACACAAGTCAATTGTTCTCAGTATACTAATGTAAACAGTATTATGTTTTAAATTTCAAATACTGATTTTTCATTGCTAATAGAGAGTAAAGCAATTGACTTTTGTATATTAACTTTGTATCCTGCAACCTTGCTATAATCACTTATTAGTTCCGAGTATCTTTTTGTTGTTGTTAATTCTTTGGGATTTTCTACATATTTGAATGTATTTTTATTGTTATTATTCATCGTCTAGGCTCTGTGCATTTGCCAAACCCAATGTTCTTTATAGTTTGCACAATGTATTAATAAATTAACATTAATAAATAGATAATTTTTTGGGGGGATACTTTGGGTTAAGGAGAAAGCAACAACTTGCTAAAAATACATCGTTAACAGCTTTCTAATGATTGCTGAAACCCTTTACTGACAATATGAAAATGATCCTTGAGCCTTGATCAGGAACTACGGGAACTATAATACCATACACTTCTGACAGATGGTATTAATTTTCCACTTACGGTACTAATTTTAATTTTACCTTTTAAAGAAATGTCTTTAGGTATAAATGATAAGTTGATACAAAGAAGGAAATAATAAAGTAAATAAATAATCATGGATATGTGATTTGGTGAACATCTGGAAGGAGGTATATTGAAACTAAATGTTTGAATAAATTAGTCAGACCCATAAATCAGATTCCAGAAGATAGTCAATGGCACTGGCCAATTATTAACTATGATGATCCCAGGTAAAATGATTAAGTAGATAACAATTGTTGGTAAGCAATCTGTCATCACTTCTAGGCTGTGTAATCTTGGTGGCTTGGGTAAATATTTGCTCAGCTGAAAGTTGAATTCAAAGAACAGTTGTGGGACAAATGAGTGAACAAATAAATTCTGCCTCCCATCTCCTATTCGGTGTCATTTTCCCAAATCCTGAAATCTCTTCTCTACCCACCAAGTCCCTACCTTCATGGTTCTGCCCCTTGGGTTGTCACAGTGCCTCTGAAAAACCACATCGGCACCAACAGTTGAAAATTACCTCACCCTTCTCCCACAGCCAAAGTCCCCTACCAACTTTAGCTTGCTATTAAAAGGATGAGGTTGTAAAATCATTCATACTAAGCTATGGGAGGACTGATACGTTTAATTGCCTCAGAATGGATTACATTTTAATAGAAGCCTTTATGAATCCAAAATAATGTCTACTTGATAAAATGCATTAGTGAAAATCATCTGAAAACTAGATGTGTGTTGGGGCGCCTGGGTGGCTCAGCAGGTTGAGAGTCTGACTGTTGGTTTTGGCTCAGGTCATGATCTCTGGGTCTAGAGAGAATGCCCTACTACCATGGGCTCTAAGATCAATGGGGGTCTGTTTCCCCTCTCCCAATGCCCCTCCCCCCACTCCTGTTCTCTCTCATAAATACATACATACATACATACATGCATGCATACATATGTATTGAGGGGAAAAAAAGAACTAGATATGTGTCTTTTACATGTTGGCACTCTGGCAGGAAAAAAAAAGAATCACATCATTCATTTAATCCCCTACTTTTGAAGTTTTTGCCAGAGTACAAGAGAATGGGAAAATCTGCTACCAATCTTCTTAACTCTGAGTGGCTCTGTTTTAGAAACACCTTGGGAAATTTTAAAACTGCAAATCCTTGGGCCTCACTTCCCAGATATTTACCTTCTATTCTACATGACCTGGTGAATTTAAATGACCTACCCAAGGTCTTGCAGACATCTAGAGGCCACCTGGAACTAACTTTCTTAACTCCCAGTACAGGGGTCTTGGGTTATAGAGACTAGAAGGATTGAAAACAACTCTAAAAATTTTTCTAGATCACAAAAATTCTTTAAGAAAGGGAGACATGTTACTAACAAGAGATATTTTGAAACGGCCTATATGTTGATGTGTTTTGTTAATGTGTGTTATTAATAGAAAAATATCTCATCCAAAATACATCTATATTTCATTTGTTCATCCATGGAATAGAAGTTTCATGGCCTTGAGGATTTATCCATTTTAGTCGACAGTTTTACATAGCATCCACCTATCCATAATCTATTCTAATTATTGACTAACTTAATAATTAAATTAATGCAAATAGTAATAACTGACATTTACCAAGCTCTAATTATCTGCCAATACTATTCTAACCCCAGGTACATGTGTTACAAGAAACCTAAAGGGTAGATAACATTATTATAAAAAAATTAGAAAATGAAGAAATAAATGAACGAGGGAATGACAAATATAAGTAATTCACTCACTATTTGGGATTCAATAAGTACAGATTATTGAAAAGTCCACCAAACATTCTAAACACACAACAGAATTTTCCTGAGATAAATTTCTAGCAAAAGGCTTCACAAATAAATATCTGCTCAACTGTGATAAAAATACAAACCAGTCTAACAGCTAGGAAAATGAAATGTAGTCTACAAAGCAATAATTAATGTGAGGTTGTTCAAAAAGAGGAATAATTAATAACTCAAGTTATGATTATGAACTTTCAAAGGCATCCAATTTTGTCACTTTTGTGTGTCTCTGAGAGATCTAATGAAACTAAAATATTGTATCTTTCATCTCTGAAGGAAGTATTTACCTTTAGCTGAATAAATCTGCTAATAATGTCAAAATCAATTCACAGTATTAGAGATATCTTCCTTCAAGAGCTGGAGTTTTCAAATATTTCTAATTGTAATGTTGTTCTAATGAAAATGTTATAAGCAATGTGTCTACCTGAGAGGAAATTCTAAAGATATATTATATTAAACTTCATAGTGTGTATAGTTCTGGCTTTACATTTGATAAATTTATAGTCTCTCATTCATTGTGAAAGAGTGGTTATTTACTCTGTTTTATCTTGTGACTTTAATTTGAAGGTTTCCATATCCTTGCTGATACTGGTAATTTTCAGTATGTGCTGGAAATAATGACTGTGTTTATGACACACTGAATATTTTTATACCCTACTCTCTCTCTAATGAGGTCACAAAGTATTTAAGCACAAAGAATTTGCAGTCATTCTGCTATCTACAAACAAAACAGAAAGCATGGAATTTTAGTGTGAAATCTTAATAAATAAGTATTTCTTGTCCCTAATGCCAGATACAGGTAGCGGAGACAATTTGATGTGATGATTTGAGTCTTTTTTAATAGAAGGACTTTTCCTGGAACCAGGCTTTATATATTATGGATTTACAAAATCAAGAAAGAAATATTTCAAATTGCTAATTTATTATGTATGCATTATCTTATATTCTATAGCTCAGTGGCAGCAGACTATAGGCCTGCCAGCCTCTGCAGAGTGCCATATGCTCCCCCATGGAATGAAGTTTAGAACAAATCTACCAGTTTTGCTATGTCTCTACTAATGAGATCTACTTGGTGAAATGCTTGTTCATTAAAAACCTAAGAACAGAAATAATGGGATACATGGGAATTGAAGTTGCAGGATGTCTCAACACTAATACAGTACAAATCATAGTCAAATCATATTTAATAAACAGTCCTGTATACTCAGACCATTTAACCATCATGTAGCGAGGGGTCTTGCAGTGAATAAATTCTGTCCACCTCACTTCTAGGACATGAAATCTAGGCAATGCCTTAATTAGATAGTGACTGGGGAACTAGAAGTGACAGCCAGTAATGGATTCACAGCAGAGGCAAGCATTTTGCTATCTCTCCAATATTGCCACTATATACAAATTAGTGCCAAACCCAAATAAAAGAAATATTCATTTTATTTAGACTTTTTTTTTTTTTTAAATCCAGATCATACAAAAAGCACCAGAGAAAATTCCCATATGTTTTCGGGGATATTTGAATACCATCTCCCCATCCTGTAATTTCATTGTATTAGAAATCATTCCTTACTACATTCTCCAGGAGAATAGGTTATGTCAAAAGAGAAAAATAATGCTTACTTTGTTTTGATCAGTCAGGAACTACCTGGGAAAGAAAAAGGAAAAGAAGAGGAAAGGAAAAATAAGTTTATCAAATGTTTTCTAAGTGTTAGATATTCTCATATTTATTATTTAATTAAGTAGGTATGTGGGTATGTTAGGCATTATCATTATGATTACTTCCACTTTAAAATGCAATGTGAAAAACTGAGGGCCAAAGAAGTTAATGAATTTGCTTATAGTCATGGGCTATAATTCATTAGTTTAAATAAATACTTAATAAGTAGTTACTCGGTGTCAGGCATTATTCATAATGCTAAAGGAGTGGTCACTCACAAAGTCCTGTCCTTGTAAAAATACAATTCTAATGAAAAGACAGATAATTAGATTGTGGTGGATGCTAGAAGACAAATCAAGTGGGTTTGTTGCAGTAGAGTGTAACGGAGTGAGGAAGTTCTTTGTTAGTTGGATGGACAGTCTAGGCTGTTTTGAAGAGGTAATATTTGAGCAAAGATGAAAAGGGGTAGAAGTCAATCATAGGTAAAACTCTGGGAAAATGTTCCAAGATGAACAATAAATTCAAACTCCAAGAGGCAGGGTGTTGTTTGGTGTGTATGAGGAACAGGAAGGTTAATCTTGTGGGAATTAATGGGTTAAGGAGAGATCAGTGAGGGGTCAGGTTGTAGAAATAGGCTGTGGCCAGGTCTTGCAGAGCCTTGTACAGTGTGATCACGTACTTAGAATTCATTATGAATGTATTGACAAGCTGCTGATTTTTTTGTTTCTTTTTCAATTTTTAAAATATTGCCGAAGTTGATCTTGGAAAACAGATTGCAGAGCTTCTGTTTTTGGTAAGGACTGACATATTAACCCTCCTGCTAAGCACAAGAAAAGATGGATAATATATAAAAATCATCTGCTTGAATACATTTGAGAGCTAACAAAGCATGAGAAATTACAGGTCTGGAGTCCTTTTAGAAGGAAACCTAGGTAAGTAGGTCAGACATCTGGGATCCCTTTTCTGCAAGAAGTTTCTGCTAAGCCAAAAGAAACAAGTGAGAGAGGAGTTGAGCAGAAATTTTAAAGCTTTCTGGGGTAGGAGAAAAAATATTGTACTTAAGTGTCTGCCAAAAATGGGGCCAGGGGGCTTGAGTAAATGCACAAGATTTTGGATTGAGACATAATCTACAGATTATGTCTTATAGATAAGTGTGAATGAGAAGTAGACCAGTTGTTTACCTTATAAAGCCCAGTTGCCAGTAACCTCAGTTCCTATGATGGGATTAAAATGATCTGTGACTGCTTAGTAGCCCAGAATGTCTGCCAGAAGCAAATGTAAACTTTCTCTAGGTAAAGAAAACATAATCCAAGGCTTCAAATTGTTTTACGGCTTCTCATATACAGGTCTATACCAGACACACAAGGAGACAGTACACATAACAAAAACTATGAGAAATAACAGACAATAGAAAAAGAAATATTGGGGATTCAGATAATGGGGTAATCAAACAAGGGCTTTTAAAGAAACAATGGACAATATTGGAACTTGGCAAAGAACTAAAAATCCTAAAAATAACCTAATGGAAATTTTAGAATTGAAAAATACAATAAATAAGATCTCAGTGGGTTGAGGAGAGAGTTGGTTTAATAAATGATTAGACACATAAAAAGAAAGTAGGTAAAGAGAGAAGATGATTAAAAGAAAGTATCAAGAATAAAGGAGAAACAAAAGAATGGAAAATATGTTTAAAAAAAGGTTAGTGGTATAGGGAATACATTTAGAGAACTGAAAAGATAAAAAATAAAGATTCTAATGTAAAAAAAAAGTGTTAGAAAAGGTGGCATAAGCAATATTTGAAGAAATGATTTTCTGAAACTGATAAAGGACATGAATTAAAGATTCAGAGGAAACCTTATTAACTCCAAGCAGGAAGAAAATAAAGAAGTCCACACCTATATGAACACAAAAAAACCATAAAAATAAAACAAAAAATCCCCTAATGGAAATTACAGAAAATGCCAAATAATCTTCAAAGCTGTATTAATTATACTGAGAGCTGGTATATCAGCATAAAAAATAAAATTCAGAAGACAAGTAATGATACCGTCAAAGTTCAGAAAAAAATAATGCTAACAATTCTTTGCTAATCTAGTTTTAAAATATCCTATAGAGTGGTGCCTGAGGGACTCAAATGACTGAGAATCTGACTCTTGACTTCAGCTCAAGGCATGATCTCAGGGTCGTGAGATTGAGCCCTATGTGGGGCTCTGTGCTGGGGTGGAGCTTAAGATTCTCTCTCTCCCTTTCCCTGTACCCCTCTCCCCACCACTCATGCTCTCGCTCTCTCTCTAAAATAAAATAAAATAAAATATCCTACAGAAGTAATGAAAAAAAGAAATTTTCAGACAAATGAAATCTAAGAATTGTTGTCACCTCAGACTTGCACTATAGTAAATACAAAAGTGTGTTTATCAGCAGAAATAAACCTATCCTGGATAGAAGACAGGAGAAAATAGGTAAATCCAATATTGGTCGTATAAAATAATAATGATTTATGAGATTTAAATGTATAGTGAAATATTCATTAGAATGCTAGCATGAGGATTTCCATAGACCTGCTTCCCAGAGAAACTACCATACTAGTAAAAATTATATTTAAAGAATCCCTAGTTATTTAAAGTCTCTGAAAATTGTTCTAAGGGCACAGATCAATAAGGACAAATTATGCAAGAAAATTTACTAAATGTGGGTAATAACAGTGGGAGTCCGTGGCCCTTGAGCCCCATACTTCCCTTCCTCCTCCTACAGCTCAGTGTGACAAAAACTCCACTCTGGATGGATGTGACCAAGAATGCAGGGCTCCCATGTCCTCCAGCCCAAGTTAAGGTATCTCTCTGGGAGGGGCAGGCTGCTACCATTTCTCATGAGCCCCTACTCCATGGCGCAGACACTACGTTTCAGGCAAGTACAGCTAGAAGGTCAGAAATTCCATTTCTTTACCCAGCCTCCACTGATAGAGCAGAAGCTCTACCCCAAGCATGTCAAACCCAGAACCCTGGAGCCCTGGTTTCCTTGCCCTGACCTTTCCCCAGCTTGCTCCTAGGGCAGAGATTCTGTATTAGGAGAGGCAAGAAAAGTAAATGGAGGCTACCTCCCCTGACTTAGTGCCCTGTTTATAAAGCAGGGGTGTCCCTACCAGAGAAGTTGACCATTGTCTCCATCTCTAGCCCCTAAAACTGAGGAAAAGAGAAACGTGTAGTATTAACAAAATAATAGACATATTAATCAGTGTCAAAGAACTTTGAATGGAATAACAAAGAAAACAACCCAACAAGAATGAATCAGCCTAACAGCTCTAGAGAGTGAAAAAATGCAGAATGATTTTGGAGGGAGTCAAAAGGCGGTGTGAGGAAGCTTCCTTGCTTTTGCAGTGGCTGTCTGAGTGTGGACTATAGTTGCTGTGTGACTTGGATAGTTGAAGCTCCTATAGAAAATTGATCTTTTTACTGTCTGGGTTACCAGAGGCAAGTGCCCCCGGCAACTGCAGCCATTGTAGAGGGAAGGGTGGAATCCTTCCAGTTATGAGATTGTGAGTGTGGGACTATAAGCTGAAATAATCCATGTCCTTATAAGAATAAGTACGCTTGTATGAAGAGGAAGAGACACCAGGGATTCTTTCTCCACCACACGGGAACAAAAGCCATGAGGAGACACAGAGAGAAGGCAGCTAACTGTCAGCAAGCTGGAGATCTCACCCACCATCAACTCTGTTGGCATCTAGTTCTTGAACTTTCAGCCTGCAGGACTGGGAGAAAACCAATTTCTCTTGTTTAAACCGGCCAGTCTGTGGTGTTTTGTTATGGCGGCCCGAGACAATGAATACACCAACATCTTCATGTAAATTCCAACAAAGTCTCTGGCTGACCAATAAATCACACGTGGAGGTACGGTTCAAAGACGTTTGCGGTGAAAGACTGGCAAACAGAATTGACACTGGAGTTGCTGCTTACCACTGGAGAGCTTTCCACACCTTGAGAGATCTCTCACACCTGTTGTCGCCCATCTCTCTCAGCCCTCGTGCTCTGCTCCCAGTCCCAGGCCAACTGCTGTCTTACACTCAGAGGAAGGTTTCACACACCGCACAGGTTCAGCGTATTCCCATGAGAAGGAGTGTGTGTGTGTGGTGGGGTGCTGACAATTTCTGTGACCTCACTCTTCTAATCTCTCATTCCAACCCACACACCCTTAAGAAAGTTTTAGGAGATAATGCTAAGTGAAATAAGTCAAGCAGAGAAAGACAATTATCAAATGATTTCTCTCATCTATGGAACATAGGAACTAGGAAGATCGGTTGGAGAGGAAAGGGATAAAGAAAGTGGGGGTAATCAGAAGGGGGAATGAAACACGAGAGACTATGGACTATGAGAAGCAAACTGAAGACTTCAGGGGGAGGGGGTGGGGGAATGGGATAGGCTGGTGATGGGTAGTAAGGAGGGCACGTGGTGTATGGTGCACTGGGTGTTATACGCAACTAAAGAAGCATTGAGCTTTACATCGGAAACCAGGGATGTACTGTATGGTGATTAACATAATAAAAAAAACATTAAAAAAATAGAATATGAAAAAAAAAAGTTTTACAAATTTCTCCTTACCTCTCTTTCCTTCATTGCCCCAGGGATGAAAGCAACCATGGGACTCCTTTCTTAGAAATTCTTTACTCCACCATTTAGCTTTCTTATTCTTAGCTTTCTAATGAGTTTTTAAAAAACTTCTTCTTTTTTTTTTTTTTTTGCTATTCCACATTGCTCTTAATGTTAGCCTGAGTGTGCTAAGTTTAATTGTTTTGTACTTTATAAAACAACAATTTTGGAGTTTATACTACGTTCCTCAGAATAAATACCTCATGCTTCTTCCCTCTATTTGTAGTAAATAATGGAGGAATAAAAAAAGTTATCTCTAGGAATTTAGGTGATTTCATGCACATTATAAAGTTTTTTTTTTTTTTAAGATTTTTTATTTATTTATTTGACAGAGATAGAGACAGCCAGCGAGAGAGGGAACACAAGCAGGGGGAGTGGGAGAGGAAGAAGCAGGCTTATAGCGGAGGAGCCTGATGTGGGGCTCAATCCCATAATGCCGGGATCACGCCCTGAGCCGAAGGCAGACGCCTAACCACTGTGCCACCCAGGCGCCCCACATTATAAAGTTTTAACATAGGCGATTTTTTTTTTTTTTTGAAAATAGAAATGAAAATGCACTGCAGGGGCGCCTGGGTGGCTCAGTCGTTAAGCGTCTGCCTTTGGCTCAGGGCATGATTCCAGAGTCCTGGGATGGAGCCCCACATCAGGCTCCTCTGCTGGGAGACTGCTTCTTCCTTTCCCACTCCCTCTGCTTGTGTTCCCTCTCTCACTGGGTGTCTCTTTCTCTCTGTCAAATAAATAAAAATCTTTAAAAAAAAAAAAAGAAAGAAAGAAAGAGAGAGGAAGAAAGAAAACGCACTGCAGTTGCAAAATTACTTTCTTTCACAATGCTTAACTTTGGTAGGAATGAATTTACAATGTAACATATTTTCAAGCTTTTAATAATTTTTAATCATTTATGTAGGAATGCATCATTATAAAGCTACCCCAAACCACCAAAGGTATTGTTACACTGAGATAGCATGGCAGGGAGGAGGAAAATTAAAGAAAAAATATAAGAAATATAATGTCATATAAATATGACAAATAAGAAAAATAATGTCAATGCTGCTTTCGGGAAGACATGGTCTAAGCATGATTTTGGTGTCACAGCCTCTGTTTTGCTTGCTTATTTTGATGATAAAATGAGAAGCTCAATACTGAAACCTGGGGAAAATCCCAAGTACATAATCTGGGAAAGGTGGGTACAGCTGATGGTTAAATTATTACTAGACCAACAAGTACAAAAGCCTCTGATTTTTAACCTTTAAGATAGACTAGAGCAAGTATTTGTGTTCAAGATTCTTCCTGTTTTGTTCACTGTTGTATATGTAGGGCTTATTACAATTTCTAGGACATAGCGGAATTTCAAGTGACTGAAATACAATGACAACATAAATGTATCAATTTCTCACTCTGAGTTTAGAATCAGCTCTTCTTTATAAAACATCTATGCTACTGCCAGTGACCTGAAATTCTACTCTAAGAATTAAAGTCAAGATATAACAAAAAGTTGAAAATGTTTGGAGTTATAGGGGATCTGAGTTCATATTCTAATTATGTGTCTGTGTGTGCACATTAAGGCCCATTGAGTTGATGTGATTTGCTCAAAGTAACACAGTTAGATGATGGCGGAGGAGAGTTGAGAGCCTATTTTGACACACAATTCTGTGTTCTTTAAACCACACTAGGTAAGAAGGTAGGTTTTGGAATTAGACAGATAAAAATTCAAATCCTGGCTTTGCCACTTACTAGCTGTATGACTTTCAACAACTTAATGATGGTCCCTGCACCTCAGTTTTCTTATTTGTCAAATGGGAATGATAATAGTATCTATCTATTTGGATTACTGTGAGGATTCGATAAGCAAATAGGTAAAGCTCTACACGCTCTCATGCAGCAAGTAATGAATAACCATAATAGTAGTCATTGATGTTGTCTATTATGCACTATCTTCACCCAAACACAGGCAATGAGCTTGCTTTTTTGTATAAGGGATGAATAATAGCTGATTAAATTCCCACAACACAATGAATCCGCAATCTTGAAGCAAGACATTTGCTCCCTCTTCAGAGATTAAGGAAAGCTTTGTTGGTAGCTATCGAAAGAATGGCTTCTTTCCTTCAGAGAGTCAAAGTTCTGTTCATTTTAGTCCTGAGTACTGTGGGTAGTAGTGCAAGATAGGCAATATTTACCACGTCCTGGATTAAAGCAGACACCACTTTAGCCAGCGCACCCACTTGAAATGGATCTCTTTATTTTGTGTGAGGGATTACTGAAAAAAAAATTCAGGTGTTTGCAAAAGATTTTGAGAATGTTTGGATGTAAACTCAATAGCTCTTGAATATAAATAAGAACCAGATTAAATTCATGTAGCATTGCTACATGCTAAAACGTATTATGTGTATTTTTGTTAATAAACCATAAATCTGTAAATCACCTTAACAGGCATTTGAAGGATAGCGGTATTTACATAATCTCTTATGTGTATTTAAGGCTTAATTGGAAATAGAGTGAGGTCAGATTTGAAGTTGACAATATAGGAGAGATTAAGATAAAAGTGATAATTGGAGTCAAAGAAATGAATGAAATTATCTCTAGAGAGCAAAGAGTCCAGGTCAGATCCTTAGAGAAAGCCTAAATTGGGGATCTATGAATACAAAAAGAACCACAGAAGGAGACAGCAAGAGCAGGCTTTGAAGCAAGAGGAGGAGAAGAGCTTCATTTTGGAGGCAAGGATGATTTTCTAGAAGAAAGTAGATAATCAGTAGTGTCAAATACTATAGTACTTATACCTACAGAATTTTTATGTACTAGGTACTCATGGATAAGAAGGAAAGCTAGTAGTGCGTCAGCCTCGAAACTGCATTTATCAAGGAAGAATATAATTTTCATTTAGGTTTCACTGTATTGGGTAAGTTGACCAGGGTTGGGGGGTCATGGCAGAAGTCATGGGCTAATGACCTCCAAGCCACATTTGGTGCCACAGCTATGCAATGGAAAAGCTGAGTTACATGTAAAATAAGAAAGGACCATCATATATTCCAACAAAGTGGCTCATTTTTCAATGAGTAAATCAAAGAATTATATATGGTAATGAAATAGAAAGTTTGTTAGAAAAGTCCAGAAAGAAGAAAGGTGGCATGGAAGCTCCATGGGGGTGGGGGTCATGGAGAAAGAGAAAAGAGGGGGGCAGGAGAGAGTGAACAGGAGTGATAATATGTGGAGTCAGAGAGGTTTACGAATGGCAGAAATCCACATCAGTTGCCATTGACTGTATCACTGAAGTAGGAGGCAAGGGCAGCTGAGCGTGAGTGCACGGAACTGCAATTATGGATTTGAAATAAATGGAAAATGTTCAGATTATCTGCCACACAGGATAAACTAGAGAATTAAGTAGGGGTGAAGAAGAGGAATGATGAACATACCGAAGGTCTGGCTGAGGTTGAATAATAACTATAAATGGCATTGCACCAAATTAAGTGGTATGATTTTAACAAATGACCCAATAAGGTAGAGTCTATTATTATGTTGAGCAATAAGACCTCACAATGGATCATTGAGTTGGAAGTTAATCTTTGAAAGCATACCTGAAGTTCCTTTCATAACTTTAAATGCTGCTTCCAGACAGCTTTTAAACAGGGATAGCTAGGAGATAGATGAAAATATTTATAACATTCAATCAAAAAACTATACTTTGTTTTCACAGAAAAATAATATAACCACTTCTTGAATTCAATGGACTTATAATGTATACAAAGATGTCCATATATATAATGCATAAATGCCTAATTCAATTAGATCTACCAATTAACTGTTGCTGAATATTTACAAACCAGGACGTGGTTTAACTTCTCTTAAATGGAGAGCTGGTAATAATTATCACTAAATAATGATTCGTTTTAAATTCCTTTGCATTGGCTGAGGGCCCGTTCTACGCCAGGTCTTATAGGAGACTCTGAGGCTTTCAGGGTGCGTAAGATGGAATCCTTGCTTTCAAGGATCGCACGGTACAGATAATATGATAAACTAAAAAGGATAACATATGTGGGGCACTCTGATTATGGTGTGCCCTAGAAACCATGCAACTTTATTCTAGAATGAATCATTTTAACACAACATTTACATGGATCAGGGAGATTTGGGAGCCGTGGTAGGGAGGAGAGAAACCTTTCTAACAAGTGTAGAGTACCTTCTTTGTGACAGCACCGGGCAAAACAAAGGGAATAAAATAAATAAGGCCCAGGTGGTTTCGGCCCTCAAGAGGCTTTCAGTCTGTTGAGAGGCACAAACAGATAAACACATTTTTTTAAAGGTTTATTTATTTATTTTAGAGTGGCAGGAAGGGCAGAGGGAGAGAGAAAATCTCAAGCAGACTCCCCGCTGAGCTTGGAGACTGACCTTCCCCACCCCAGCCGCTCTCACGACCCTGAGATTATGACCTGAGCTGAAATCAAGACTCAGATGCTCAACCGATTGAGCCACCCAGGCGCCCCCATAAACACATATTTAAAGCACTGTGATAGGTGCCATGATGGCCATGGTGCTGCAGGCATGGAAATACAGAGAAGGCACTCCCAACCTACGGGGCTAAAGAGAATGGGCCTACAGGAAGAGATAGCTGAACCCTAACAGATTTAGGGCTGAGCCAGGTGACCTGGTGGAGAGAGAGGAGGAGAACATTTGAGGCAGAAGGTACTGCCCACAGGCACAGAAGTTACAAGGAACATGGTTTGTATGAAGAACGGCAAGCAACTTAATGTTTCTGGCACCTAGATTTTCAAGCCGGGAGGGGTGGTTGTGCCCCACAGGGCCTACGTCCATTTCACAGACGAGCGAGGTAAAGCTCCCAGAAGCAAGGAGAAGTTAGCATTGTCACACAGGTAACAGTGGGACCAAAATTCCAAACCCATCTGTCAAATTCACAGCATTTGCTTTTTACATTTCTTCAGAATTAATTTTTACAGATCTGTATTTATAATGGTTACATCATAACATAGAAAAAATATATTTTATCTGTTTTTGTTTGAAAAAAAATACTTCCTCAGAATTACGAAGATATTCATGAAATAAAAACTAAGTAACGGAAGAGGGAAAAATGACAAAATGCATATATGAGAGAAATGATGCAAATATATCATATTGAAATAGCTAAATTAGTTGTCCATTTGTTAGAAATAACTATCAAAATGATAATTATTAGGCAACAGATTAGTGTTGTGATAAGGCTTGTGGCAATATTCTCTGGATTGAAAATATCATGGACAAATAGAAATAGGTCTTTGAAGACTTTCTGGTTGTCATTTCTCTGCCTATATTGAGAACTGCCTTAGTTCATGATGAAATCATTCCATCTCTTTAAAACATTAAAGTTCTGGATTTTTTTTTTGCCTCGCTTCGTCAGGCTCCCAAACTCACAATCAAGTAACTTGTCATCAGCTGCTCTTCATTAGCAAATTGCTATGACCCATCCAATTCTGATGCTCAGAAACAGTACTGAAGGACCAGGGCATGCTTTTCTTCCCTCCATTACAGTAGCTAACAAATTGGGCATGAATAGAAATGATGGCAATGTGATGAAAATAGGAACAGGGTAATTAAAATGAGATAATTTAATAGTGTATACCTTAGGTGAGAGGAGAATGAACTTCTAAAATGTAACCCATTAAACCACAGCAGAAGCAAAGGAAGAAATAACATTCCACAAATGCTACCTAACCCTGGAACCTTCCCTGTACAGCCAAACAACAGACCCCTTGGTGAAAAGTGATTTTTACAAACATCGTGAACGGGACACATAAGCAGAAAGGCAATTATAATACTGACCCATCGTACGGGATAAAAACATCTACCATCAAAAATAAATGCCATAAAGGAAAGAAGGTGTGAAAATGTCTACTCAGGTATTTTCCAGTAAACAGAAATTGGAAGAGAGGCATTTAGAGAACCTATGAAAAAAAGCAAGAAGATGAGGAAGGTCATTATTGACTAGAGTCTACCTAAAAGGCCTGGTTGTTAAGGAATGGGATTACAGGTCAGGGAGAGTTTCTTGGTTAGCATAAATGCAAAAGCCCTAAATACACAGAGTTTATTTAGTTTCTGGTTCTGTTTTTCTTCCTTTTCTATAGGATGTTGCAACTGTAAGAGAAGAAAAAGTCAAGAAACCTCAGGCACAACACATAAGAACCCAAGTCCATCTGTCTAGTCACCCAATGCATGAAATACACCATGACTGTATTGTGTACATTTTAATGGTCAACTTAGTACACATTTCAAAAGAGTTTTAGATTTCTTTCTAATCCATGCTGAATGGGAAAAAAAAATTCAAAAGAGACTAAACTCTAATAACACAATTGGAGAGGGGACCAGCCTAAATGAATAGAATATCACTTTTATGGAGGGTCTTAAATTGAATTTTATTTCCTGACTGAGAGTTATATATGCATACAATTAATAGCTAATGAATGCTGGAAAATAGAAGTTCTTCCAGGCTGGATTTAATGGAGAGAAGAGGATTATTTATGAATGGATGTATTATATAAAATTTGGTATGACCAAAATGCTTAAATAGATTAAAATTGTGTGATTAAACCTGTAGATTTAATTTGTGTGCACTTAATACATACCATAAGAGCAAATGGTAGTTAAGGCCTAGTCTGAATTCATACACATTTTGAATTTGTGAAATTGGAAACAATGAAGTTTTATTACATAGAACATAAGTATTTGAACTTTCTAATGTTTTAAGGAGACACTTAGCTGCAACAGGAAATTATGTACCATAAAAATTCTTGGAGGTGGGAAGTAGGGTGAAGAACAGAAGATATCTTTAAAGGATTCCAGGACACCTGGGAGGCTCAATTGGCTAAGTGACTGCCTTTAGTGCAGGTCATGATCCTGGAGTCCCAGGATCCAATCCCCATCGGGCTCCCTGCTCAGCAGGGAGTCAGCTTCTTCCTCTGACCGTCCTCCCTCTCCTGCGCTCTCTCTCTCTCAAATAAATAAATAAAATCTTTAAAAAAAATAAAGGATTCCAAATGAAAAGATTTGGGAAAGGAAATTCCTCAAAGTAGTAGAGACTAAGCTGTTTACTCTTTATGTGGTATGCATTAAATCACGTCAAGTGAATAAGAATGAATGAATGAATGAATGAATGGAAAACAGAAATGGAATTTTAGTATTGGTATATATTTTACTCCCAAAGACTAAATAAACTATTGGTTATAATAAATAAAACCTCTTCAGGAATTTATTAACACTGTGACTTTTGACTCTGTGGACGTATCACGTGACAGCTCTGAAGCGTGAACTGTTCTGCACTCTGTAAGCTGAATGGGTTGTGAAGGGTCTGTAGGTACCCCTGGCATTTGCCAAAGTCCTCTCCTCTGTTTCGTAGACAGTCATCACTCCCCACTCTGGACTTAGCTCTAAATTTAAAGGACTGAGGGGCGCCTGGGTGGCACAGCGGTTAAGCGTCTGCCTTCGGCTCAGGGCGTGATCCCGGCGTTATGGGATCGAGTCCCACATCAGGCTCCTCTGCTGTGAGCCTGCTTCTTCCTCTCCCACTCCCTCTGCTTGTGTTCCCTCTCTCGCTAGCTGTCTCTATCTCTGTCAAATAAATAAATAAAATCTTTAAAAAAATAAATTTAAAGGACTGGGATATGCCATAACAATACGTAGTTTCTTTGATTTCAAAATTAAATAACATGGTGCTTTAATTAAATTCTAAGCAATGCCATTTAGTGCCCACTCCCTATTTTCCAGTCACTACTCTGGGAAACACAGCCTCAGCCGTTTCCAACTCAGCTCAAAGGATCTTACTATGAAATGTGTTCAAAGAATCCTACTTTGAAATCTCTTTTCGTGTTGCTTTTCTCCATTGGCCTGTTTTTCATACCATTTCTCCCTTCCCTTACATTCCTGCTATCTCCCATCAAGGCCTATCTGAGCTGGTCCTTCTCTGTTCCGCAAGATTTAGCAATATGAAAACTTAATTCCCCCACGCAGGAGTATAAAAGAGTACTAATGATTAATTAAACTCGCCTTCCACACCCACAAAACAACTTTTCATGGTTAAATCTGAATATTGAGATGCGAATAAAATTTAATGAGCATATGTTATGTAGACAAGAATATGATGCTATAAGACATCATCTTCCTAATTTTATAGCATTTGAACAGACTTAGATTAAAATAAATTGCTCAAAGACACATAGTTCAGAGACTGGATTCAAAACCACCCTTTGGGACAATAATGTAATCTAATATGGTCATCTAACTGAATCTAATAGAATAGGAATAATCTAAGAATAAGCAGGCAGATAGAAAAACTATAGGGTAGATATTTTGGCCAAATGCATGCCGTGGTAGCACTGAGATAGGTGGATACTGACTTCACTGATACATCAGTTCATGCTTGTCGCTGGAGCTCTTGCAGTGAGCAGTATGGTAGCCACAAGGTCCACGCTGCTACTGAGCCTCTGAAACATGGCTAGTGCAAATTGACATAAGCCGAAGTGTAAAATATACTCTGATTTCAAAGACTTTTTTTAAAAATGATACAAACGATCTTGTTAACATTTTGTATGCTATTGACATGTTGGAATGCTGTTTTGGATATGTAAGGTGATATTTAAATTAGTTTCATACCTGTTTACCCCCCTTTCCTTCTTCCCTTTCTTCTCCTACCGATCTTCCTACTTCTTATGTTTCATAAATGAGTAAAACCATATGATAATTGTCTTTCTCTGCTTGACTTATTTCGCTTAGCAGAGGGGGGAATGAACCATGAGAGATTATGGACTCTGGGAAACAAACTGAGGGCTTCAGAGGGGAAGGGGGTGGGGGATGGGATAGGCCAGTGATGGGTATTAAGGAGGGCATGTATTGCATGGTGCACTGGGTGTTATATGCAAATAATGAATCATGGAACATTACATCAAAAACTAGGGATGTACTGTATGGTGACTAACATAATAAATTATTATAAAAAAATTAGGGTCGCCTGTTTCTTTTTACTTTTTTAATAACATGGCTACTAGAAACTTACTACTGAGGTGGCTCCCATTATGTTGCCATTGGACAGCACTTCCCTGGACCTTGTGTTCAGTGTGACCCCTGACTAGCAGCTGACATCCACTGGGGCTAGTGAGAAATGCAGAACTTTGGGCCTCACTCAAGAACTACTGAATCCTAATCTGCATTTTAACAAGATGCCCAAGCTATTTGTATTCATATTACAGCTTGAGAAGAAGTTTCTTGGCTCAGGACAGTTTCAGCACAGACACGGCTGTGTTTCTCTATGCTTTTGCAGTCCTTTGCGCACAGGGTCCATGGAGGAGCTAACACAGTTCTTTAAGCACCTACGATATGTCTTCTTTTGAGGGCTTATTCAGGGCTTACTAAACACTGATTTCAGTAAATAATGAGATATTCCTTTTCTGCTGCTATAAGTGCTTTTCCCATACTGGAATGACGATGGCTGCAAATACTGCCTGTGTGCCCAGTCAGTCCCAGTGAGAGTTAAAACATTTATATGTCTCACACACTAAAGCCAACAGGAGACAATAGCCAGATGAAAACAGTAGGACATATGAATTTCATGTATACAATATACCTCTTCTTGAAACAGAAAGGGAAAACTGGGATTGGCACAATTGTATGAGAAAGTCTAGCAATGCTGTGAGAGTCTAATTGTCAGCCAGGTCTCCTTTGGGAGCAGAGTATATGAAGGTTATTGCTCAACGGTGCAGGCAGACAGGCTGTTGCCTTTGTCTGCTTTGCAATTTACAGTTTGGGGATGAAGGGAAACCAAGCAATATTCTTTTCTGTTTCCTTTTTCCTTGTTCTTGTTACCAATAGTACTCATTCTGGTTCACAACTCTGCCTATACTTATAAAGGAATTTAGGTTGCGTTTGTTGGTTCTGAGAGCAAAGTATCATGCTAATGAATCACTAAAAAGAAAGCTGGTCTAATTATAGCCAAATGGTGCAGAATAATCTCACTTATGATTGCCCCTGATTAGGTGTAGGCTGCTGTGTTCGCTGCAGGGGACTGCAGATTATCACCGAAACGCAAGGTGCCCACTGACTGCCAGGAGGGGAAGGACTTGGAGAAAACAAAAATACTGCAGCTGTACTCTATTATTTTGCTGTTACAGTTATGTCTTAAAGTTTCCTATACCTGTTATCTTGAAACTGGCATTGTTCAATCAACCCTTATTAGTGAATTGATCTCACGTTCAATAAATAAACATTAGTCACCTGGTAACTAAATATGCACCCATAGGCTATCATAACATTACAGTCATGTTGCATTTGTCTATGAGGGATACTGATTTGTTTAAGCAACTGCCAACAAAGGTTGATTTAATCTGAGTGGAATCCCATGGAACTCTGAGGTCAGGGATCACAAGAGTGCAGGACTCAGGTTGCTAAGGATTATCTCCAGATTTGAAATGGTCTGAAGAACTTACTAGACTTTCTGAGACTTTCCTTCCAGTGACCTGCCATTGCTTCCCAGGTACCCCAAATGGGAAGGTGTTGGGCTTTTTCCCTATCAGCTCCCCATCCCTGCTCCCACCCTGTCTCTTCAGCTTGTACTATTCTGTCAGAGTCTCCCCAACCACAGTCCTATTTCACGATCTCTCACGTTGAAGCCTTCATCACTTTTTGGCAATTCTTTCTTTCTTTTCTGATTCAGATTTTAGAGGAACTATAATTTGCTGAAGTCATTTTTTCAAGTCAGTCCAGCTCTGTGACAAGGTGGCTATGCTCTGGGGACATTTTCCAAATATATGTTAGGGGAGGGCCAGACATCATAGCTGAGAACGTTCAATGTGTAGGTACTGCTCTAGGGACTGGAAATATAAAAATGAGTAAGACAGACACAGTCCCTGAAATTGCCAGTAGTAATAAGTGCTATGGAGAAAATTACCATACAGGAATGGGAAGAAGAGCAACTGACAGATTGGTTAAAAAGAGCTGAACAGAGAAGGGTTCTCACTGCAGATAGCATTTAACTTGGCACCTGAAAGAAGAGTCAATCATAGGAAGATCAGGGTAAGATGATTTCTGGCATAGGACACAGCTGGTGCAAAGGCCCTGCAGCAGGAAGAAGCCTGGTATGTTCAAGAAAAATTTAAAAGGTCACCATAGTTGAAGATCTATGGCCAAGAAGGAGACCGATGTGAAATTAGGTCAGAGAGGTAGGCAGGGCCAGATGGTACAGAGCTTTGGAATCCAAGGTAAAATGTTTGGATTTTATTTGTAGTGAAATGAGAGTCACTGGAATAATATGATCAAATAATTTTAGCTCACAAAATTGTGTTTAATAATTATCACATTTTTGTTGACTTTAACTCGATTTATACGCATCAAAATGGCCCATAAAACTGAGAAGATGTTCAACTATTAATCACTAAAAAAATTGTACATTAAAACACAGTGAGATTGTACTGCGTATCTACCAGAATGGTGAAAATTTAAAAAGATGAAAAATACCAAGTATTGGTAGTGCAAATTGGTAAACTTCTTTGAAAGACTGGCAATACCTACCTATACTGAACACACACACACACACACACACACACACACACACACGTATACTTAATATCCCGTCACCCAGCAATTCTACCACCAGGGATATACTCAATAAAAATGTGTACATCTGTACACCAGAAGATTTGCACCAGTGTGTTCCAAGAGCCCCAAACTGGGAACTACCCGCATGGATAAATATGCTGTTGTAGACCCACGCTGCAACACTCTATGGCAGCGGTCGGCTAACTATGACCCGCTGGCCAAACCTAGCTCAACGGCTGCTTTATTACTGGCCCCTGGGCTAAGAATGGATTTTATATTTTTAAAGGGGTTGTAAAAGCAGCAACCACAAAACAAACAAACAAACAAACAACAATAACAACAACAAAGAAGAATCTGTACCAGAGACTACATCGGGCTTGCAAAGCCTAAGATATTTACTGTCTAGTCTTTTACAGAAAAATGTGCAAACCTTGAACACAGCGAAGGAAACGAACAAACTATAGCTAAAAACAACAATATGAATAGATTCGCAACATGTTGAGTGGAAGGAGTTCTGTCCGCAAAGTGTACCTGTTATATACACAGACAAAATCAACCTGCGGTCTGGCACTTTAGGTTAGTGGTTATATATGACCAGACGTGGAAAGTTTGCCAAGCTGCACCCTTATGATATGCGTAAGCATATATTATTTGAACAAGTTACATCTGACAGATTATAGGAAAATGCAACTTAAATTCTTGAAGTCCCCCCTCCTCTCTCTCAGGTCTTGTAAAAATCTTGGGGGCTTCTGCCGTAGCCAGAGAATCGAGGAGAGACTTTTCATCTTTGCACTACTGTAGTCACCAGCGATGGCCTCATTTTCTGAACCATGTGTTTCTTTCTGGCACTCCTATTTGCATACAAAACTAGGATTTTTTTTCCTGATATTAAGATTTTGTAACTTCGGCCCTTGGTTCCTTATTCTTGACTGCGGTCTTTCTCTCCCATCTCGTATCCAAGTCATTTGGCAATTTGTGGGCTCTACCTTCCACACAGTCCCACAGTCCAGCCATGTTTTTCTGCCGTCGCAGCTATAAACATGGTGTAAGCTGCCATCATATCTTTACTGGTTTAGTCTCTGAACTAGTTTCTTGGCTTTCACTCTTGAGTCCCCTGTGTACGACCCAACCAGTGTGATCCTTTGAAAACAAAGACTGTGTCAAGCTCAGGTCAGAAACCTTCAACAACTCTCTTTTTCACTCAGAATAAAAGCCAGAGTCCTCACAATGGCTAAGGCAGACGCTATCTCTGGGCTCTCTCCCACAAACACACATTCACTCCCCTCAGCCACACTGATCTCCTTCTCTTCCTCAAAAATGTCAGGAGCGTTCTTACCTTGGGGCCATTTGAACTAGCTGTTCTCTCTCCCTGGATTGCTCATTCTCCAGATAGTTCCATAGCTAAGCCCTTGTCTCCTTCAAGTTTTTACTAAAATCTCACCTTTTCAAAGATAATAGCACCCAGTGAGGGTTATGGTGATGATTCTATTTAAAATTGTCAGCCAATTAATCTCTATGATCTTGCTTTTTTTAAAAAAAATCAATTATTGCATTTGAACATCCTATATATTTATTTATGATGGTCATTGTTTACTATCTGTCTTTTCCAGCAAGGACAGCTCTTCTTGAAGGGCAGTGATTTTTTATTCGCATAGTGATGCGTCCTAAGTGTCTACACCAGCACTTGGCACACAGAAAGTTTCAGTAAATATTGTTGAATGACAAAATGGATGAATGGAGTCCTGACTCACAGGCAAACCATTCTTGTGGCATCTCTGAGTCTTGCCACATCTCTGAGGTACTGCTGTAGAGAGAACTGGGTCGTCACTACTCAAGGCCCCATGATCTCTATTCCCCATCCAGCATGCGGAGCCATGTCTCCTTACTCTTGTGCCTCTGTGCTATTTCTGATAGAGCCCTTTTAGAGAAGCAAAGCCATGAGGCAGATTATTTTGAACTATCTAAAGCTTTCAAACTTGGCCCAAACCTTCTTTGCTCAGAATAAGGAAGGGAAAATGAAAGACAAACAGTAATTTATCCCAGCACCCATAGACATCTCTATATTTTGAAGAGAGTCAGCTGTGGATCTGTGACTTGAGAGAACAAAATTTAAAGGTCTCAGCTTCAGGCCTATTGACAGTGATTCCATTTTCTGTGGCTTTATAACTAGGACATTTGGTGTCACTTTTATATAAGACCTGGTATTTATACTTTATTTCAGCTGGGCATTGAAAGTTAGTAGTTTGTGCTTTATGATACCAAATATTTTTTAACTCTATGTTATGCTGTCACATAAAATATACCAATTTTTCTGAACTTGCCTTCCAAGGTCTAGTTTAAACAATGATAAAATTATCATGTAAATGAAGCATAAATGTGCTCAAAAGTGAGAAGAGGATGTAAAACTTACAATGGAGAAACAGATATCCATGGGAAACTCAGGTTCAACATTTAAAATGTTTGTTACTTATGAAGGTAAAGAAGCAGACTATATTATCACAGGAAAATGATTTAAATTCTACTATAAAACGGGTTTTGTTCAATGATTAACTCCAAGCAGAGATCTCATTTGCTAATGGGAATGATAAAACTTATTTTGATTTAGTTGACTCAAGTGAGAAGGCTTCTCCTCCCGTGGAGAGAAGAACAAATGGATGGCAAGGAAAAATCTTTAGAAATGCAACGCAAGCTAATTAAAATGTCTGCTCACTTAGCAGAGACAGTAATAGTGGCCACTCGAATAACATTTTATCATGGATCTTTTTTTCATTAAAAATGTTAAGGATAGGAAATTTTCTGTTCATCAAACATACCTAAGGAAAACGTAACTCATGAACCACACTAAGTAAATGATACTTTAGTAAAATCTTTACAACATTTTCATTAAAAAAGGATCACATAAAGTTACTCATGCATGATTAATTAGCATTTTATTATAAAAATATTTGATAAGGGACTCAGAATCTACTACTACTACTACTAATTATTATTATTATTATCATCATTATTTTGTAATTGGGTGCTCAGAGAAGACTCCTACATAGCATAACTGAGATATTGGGCGAGGGGAAGGAGGGTGCTTGATTTGCTACAAAACACACCATGCTTCAAAGATAGACTCAGCAATCAAACTGACCTTGGGCAAGTTATTTAACTTATCCAACGCTTAGTTTTCCCACCTGTAAAATGAGGATAACAACAATGCCCGCCACAGGGGATTATTGTGAGATTAACTGAAATAATATATAAAGCATGCAGTTGAGCATCTGGCACAGAGTAGAAACTCAGTAAATGCTAGTTGTTGTTATTATAGGGTTTTTTGGTGAATAAGCTTTGTAAAAATAGCTTTACAAACTTGCAGTACTGATTTTTTTGCATTCAGTTACAGAATTTTACATTCATTTCTATTACATGTCTTCTCATTAAATGCAGCCCATCCCTCCACATTATTAATATTGCCTTAGATCTCAAATTTATCATTCACCTCCTCTTCTATCCCTCCTGGCCTCCTACCATTCACAATCCTGATTGTCATGTCATCTAAATCTTTACCCAACTCATTTGTAAAAATGGCAGGCAAGACAGGGTAATATTCAGATCCTTGAATTTCAATCTTATAAGTTTAATTAATAGTAGGGCCAGAAATTAGCTCTCTTTTGGGTTAAGTCATTCCATCTGTTACAAATCTTTGAGCATTCTTTCATCGAGTCAGTTTTGCATTTATCATGTTATACTTTGAATAACAGTGATTTTTATACATTTTTTGATTCCTCTACTAAATTGTAGTCTCCTTATTATTAGGAATTGTGAGTTATTTATCTCTATTATTTATTCATTGACTCCCACAGCATGTACCAAAGTACCTTCTATACATACTTGGTCAGGAGAGGTTTCCTGAGTTAATAGAATGAAAAAAAAAAAGGCAAAGATGGACACATCTTTGACTTAAAAATATGGTTCAACTGAAAAAAAGGTCACCTTCTGTGCTGCCATGTACAGCTTCCAGTAGGGGACCAACACACCTTTGAGAACAATAAAATGACAGTGATCATAAAAAGATCATCTTCACATCTCTTTCATTTTCTAAGCATCACATCCTTCTTGCTTTCTTTCACCTTAGATGTCCCTGCTGTGAAGCTTAATTAAACCATGTTTGCAAAGCATTCTGAATTCTTCAGAATAAAGATGCTATGGAATTGCATTATGTGTACAGTGATGTGAGCACGTCTCCTTGGTCATGTCTACAAATCCCATGCCACTCCAAATTGGAGGCAGAAAAGCAATAGACAATCTGAAGTGATATAAAAATATAACACATATTCAGTGAATGTGTCTAGAAGACTTTAAGAATGTGTCTTCTTTTAAAACAATTATCCCTGATGGCTTTTCTTGCTAAAGGGCAATGAGCAAAAGTTGGAAACCCATTCTAGCCCTGCTGGTAATTAACTTAGTTTTACTGCACGATGATGGACAAATTGAATGACTCTGGACAATCACTTTACATTTTCAACCTCACTGTCTTCATCTGCAAAACATGGTGTCAGATTAGGTGATCTCTCAGTTACCTTCAAGATCTGCCAATATATCAAACAAATAGGGTAGTGTCATTTCTTATGCACAGATTGATATACACCATTGCATATGACATAATTCCAGGCCTCCTAGATTAGGAAGAAAAATGAGTTCATAATTTAAACATAAGTGATTTAGAGAAGGATTGTAAAGTTTAAATGATTGTCTTAAATATTAACTGCCTGCAATGTCCTCCCACTTATTCTTCACATTGGATACATCCTCACCACCCTCTCAAGTCCAACACTACGGAGGGTCTCTCTTCTGGGCTCTTGTATGTTGTCATTTTATATTTATTCTCTACATGTTTTCATTCTCCATCTAGATTGTAAACTCACTGAGGAAAGGCATCATATAATACTTCTTTTTATCTTGGAAAGGACATACATATCTAGGCATTAAGAGATCTTAAACACTCAGTGATTAAGTAGCTTTTATAAATATCTGATTATGATACCAGTTGCATTACCATTAAAGGTAAACATAAGTAATTTTAAATGCCCATGTAATATTTCATAATGAGAATTAGCATGGGTCCAAAATTTGAGTCTGCCACTTATTGAAGGTTTCTGCCTCTCAATGTACAAATCTGCAAAATAGTGAATTGCTACCTGCCTTTTAGAGATGTTTGAGTATTACATGAAATAATATGAGCAAAGTTGACACATAGCAGATATTTGGTAAATAGTAACTACCAGTATCATGACTATTAAAATGAGCATGGTAGCCATACACTTGGCTTTGGTATGTTTACACAGCTAATCAGTGGTCTTCGACTTCTGTGTATGACCAAATCTCCTGGGGGAGCTCCTGAAATATTTAGCTACTGAGGACCAACCCCTGGAAGGTCTAACTCTGGTGATCCTTGGAACTTATCTTGAGAAATGCTGTTTCACAGTTTAATTGTTCCTAACTTATCCTTTTCCTTAAAATTAAAAAAAATATATTCCTCAGAGTTCCAGAGTTGTCAAACATTTGACTCTTTACCAAGTATTAAAATATTAAAATATTTTGATGCATGCCATCCTGAAAGGGAGGTTGCTTGTGGAAACAACCTGGAAGGTATAAGCTTGAAAAATAGGGATGAAAAATTACCTAGTGTAATTTTCCTAACCAAAGAAAATAATTGCTTCCAATAGCCTGAAAATTACACAAACTCTTTCCCCCCCTCATATTATAACTGCCATTTCCAATTTCCAAGCATGGCTAAGACCTCAGGTTACTCACATATTCTTTGAACATCAATATTTTAGACAATTATTTTTAGGGCAAGGTTTACATTGGATTTCATTTCAGTCTTCTGCCAATTGGCAATATCACTATACAACTGATTTGTGACTGGTGTCAGTAAATTGCTTCAACCAATACTTTTGATACATTGTTCCTTAGCTGGATTCTCAAGCGCTTTAGAATTTTGAGAGCAAACCATAAAAGATTAAGGGCATCAGGGCAAAACATATTAGGATTGTAGATATAAGCACTTTCTAGCAGCACAGATTTTCAAACTATAAAATTACTTTAACTTTAGTCTTTAAACTTTTTTTTTTAGTATTTAAGTTTTCAGCCTTTCTTCAAAAAATCTAAGTCATTGTGAAGAATGCTAACCGGGGACAAACAAAACTGACTTTATCCTTCCCAGACTCCAAGTCATTTCTTATCAGTTCCTATTAGTATTAGCAAGGGGTATAAGTTTAATTACTGTAAGACAGAGACCAAAATAATGGTAGTTTAAAGAAAGTACAATCACTTTCTCTTCACAGAAAGGTCTGGGTTAGTCATCCATGGCTGGTAGGGAGCACATCACAATCAACAGAGGTGCCCATTGCTTCCATCTTGTTGCATTATCATCCTCAACACAGAACTTGCATTTCACTGTTCAAGATGGTTCAAGATGGTTGCCCCAGGTCCTGCCAATCATCCTCATTATGGCCCACGGGAAGGGGTCCTTGCAGCCATTAGGCATGTTTCTTCCCTTGAAGTGCATAACCCAGAAATGACACGTAAGTGTTCATTCACATCCCAATGGGAAGAACTTATTCGCATGAGCACGTTTAGCTTCAAGGGAGGATAAAAATGTAATCTTTAGCTGGGTTGTCATATATCTAGCTGTAAATTCTACTACTATGTAAGAAGTGAAGAAGGGATTTAGGGAAACATCTAGCTTCTTCTTCTATACCTGATCCTCCGTAAGTTCAAATGGATTGATAAAATGCACAATGAGTGTGCTACTGAATCAGTGTACTAACTAGGGATCTTAAGGAGACTCACCACCGAACGAGATTATAGGAGAGGTAGAAAAAGTGCTAAGAAAGGGGAAACTTAGATTATGTCAATACTTTTCCCAAGGGTTAGCCTGATGACTTAATGGTCTAGAAATTTTTTCCTTCTAAGCATCTAAATTGCTAATCAGTTAAGAGAATCAAGCATTTTTATTACCTACAACAATCGAGAGGAAGTTGGGCCTTATCTAGGAGAACCAGTACCAATCTGATATCAAGTATTTATTTATTTTTATTTTTTAAAAATTTAATTTATTTTGGTGGGGGGGCAAAGGAAGAGGGAGAGAGAATCTCAAGAAGATTCCCCGCTGAGTGCGGAGCCTGAAGCAGGGCTCGATCTCAGGACTCTGAGATCATGACCTGAGCCAAAGTCAAGAGTCATACATTCAACTGACAGCCACTCAGGTGCCCCTGATATCAAGTATGTAAGGTATGTATGTATGTATTTATTTTTTAAAGATTTTATTTATTTGACAGAGAGACAGCCAGCAAGAGAGAGAAGAGGGGAGTGGGAGAGGAAGAAGCAGACTCCCAGTGGAGGAGCCTGATGTGGGGGCTCGATCCCAGGGATCCAGGATCATGCCCTGAGCTGAAGGCAGAGGCAGGCTTAATGACTGAGTCAACCAGGCACCCCGATATCAAGTATTTAATTTTATGACCAAACCAGTACAAACTCAAGGAAATACTAAAATTTGAATATATATATTTATGCTTACTCTGTAATATATCCTATGATCATTCCGTAGAAGTGTAAGAACTATTCTCTTTTACAGTTGCTTACAATTTCTTTGTGCGAATGTACCACTGTTATTCAAACTAGTTCCCTGTTAGTGATAATTTTGGTCATTTGCAGTCTTTGCTTAAACCAAGACTGCTACAATAAAGGGCCTTGTATGGATATTATCTTTTTTTACAACACTGACAACATATCATTGGGATGGGGCCTTGGAAGTAGCATTGTATATCTTTAGGTATTTAAAAACATTTGTGTTTTTGTCCTATACATTAACATTGTACTGCGTGCTAGCGTTGGTTCTTTCTTTTTCAGGGGCACAAAGGTTCTCTTTGTTGGCTCTCCATTGTGAGCAATAGTAAAATGAGCCACCAACTTTTTTCACCTCCTGCCTTTTCCTCCTCAGCAGCTATTTTGAAGTAATATCCTTTTATTCTCTGTTTAAACCTATGAGATTATTAGTGGGTCTATTCGATGTTTTCATGCCCTCTCTTCAAACTTCCCCCATATTCTGTTGACCGTCAGAGATACAGCAATTACATACCACATCACCTTCCTTAGAAATGTTATTTTGTCTGGTTTCTACAGTTAAATATATATTTAATCCTGGTCCTTATGCAGATGTCACTCCAATGATTTGGTTATCTGAAGTTTATTCTTCAATAGAGTTTTTGGAGAGTGAACATGGAAAAAATATTTCCTGAATTTTTGCAAGCTCATAATCACTTATCTTTCTCTTTTATTACATAAAGATCAGTTTGGGTCAAATCTTTTTTCTTGAGTATCTTAAATACATTATCCATTTGCATTCTGACATAAAAGCCAAGGAATCTGATACTCTTTCCTTTATAAGTTACTTGGTCTTTTTGAATGGATGTTCAAAGGAGACCATAAGTATATATATATATATATATAATTTTTTTTTCCCTTTAAAGTCCAATTGTTTTACTAGAATACTGACCATTCTAGGTTAATTTTCCCAGATAGGTAGTAACCCTTTTCAATTTTTGGTTTCCAACTTTTTTATTCCAGGAGATATTTCTTGATTTTTATTTCTAGTGTTTGTTCTATTCCTTTGCTTTGGTTTTCCTTCTTTGACAATTTCTATTTTATGCACAGGAGATCTTCTTTGCCTGCATTCTGTATTTTTCACTTCCTCCTGCATTTTTTGTATCTCTCTTCACTTTGTGAGTTTAAGTGTTTCATCCTTTCAATCATCTATTAGTCTTAAGGTATTATTTGTGGCTTTGTTTGAGTTCCTTATAGTTGTTTTTTTTTTAAGATTTTATTTATTTGTGTGAGAGAGAGAGAGACAAAGTGTGCACAAGCAGGGGGAACAGCAGGCAGAAGGAGAAGCAGGCTCCCCACTGAGCAGGGAGCCAGATGTGGGGCTCATAACCTGAGCTGAAGGCAGACACTTAACCGACTGAGCCACCCAGGCAACCTGAGTTACCTTATAGTTTAATGTTCACTTCTGAAATGATTTTTTCCCTTTTATTTCTAAATCTCTGCATTTTGATAGATCTCTTTTTAAAATTTTCCTTCTCCAATTACTTTATTTTTGAATTTTTATAATTGCTGCTCATTCTGTTTATCTAAGACTTCAATTTCTATCATTCTCTTAATTTCTTTTGTGTCGTATTTAAATATTAGGCTAGGGATTTCAATTGTTCTGTACCCAGGTCTTTCTGTTCTATATTTTATAGTAACTCTATATGGAATTGTCTCACAATTATTATTATTTTTTAAGATTTATTTATTTTAGAGAGAGACAGAGTGTGTGGGGGGTGTGGAAGGGCAGAGGGAGAGCGAGAAAGAATCTCACGCCGACTCCCCACTGAGTGCAGAGCCCAACACCAGGCTTGATCTCAAGACCCTGAGATCATGCATGACCTGACCTAAAATCAAGAGTCCAACTGAGTCACTCAGGCACCCCTCCCACAGTTCTTTTCTGTTCTTATGTTAAGTTGAATGCCTTTTCTCCTTTTCTCCTTTTCTTACAAGAGGAGGTGAGGTAGAATAGTTCCCAGCCTCACAGCTCGGGAACTCCCATTTCCATGTGTTTGTGAAATACTCAGATTCATAGTCTGGGACATGCTGAGGTTTTCTAGTTCTATTCCTCTTTAGCATTTTTATCTAGACCTTTTTTTTGTCCTATGGTCCCAGTCTTGATCAGTTTTGATTCTACTTCTGGAAGTTTCTCCTCAGTGTTAGACATTGCTCTTCAGTTGTTGTCAAAGTGCCTGGGGCCCAGAGCTAGAGTAGCTCTGACCAGCATACTATGGTCTTCTGCACTCATCCATTAACTGGAGATTGCATGGACCTCCTCCATGTTTCAGCTCCTGATCTCAGATCCACATGTTTAGCTTTGTATGCAGTTGGCTGGCTATTCAGAGTTAGCTAGCAGTCAAGGCAGCTTCTCTCTTACATGCGCAATATAGTATGAATTGTGGTGTTGTTGTATTTTTCCACTTGTGTACCTTTTAGAGTTCATGAGGATTCCTTGTGAATGAGTTTTGTTATATATGGTCGCTGTGGGACTTTGTTTAGCTATTCTAGTCACAGGGTTTCTGTGTGGGATTCAGCGCAGTTAGGCTACCATCTTCCTACAGTCCTTACCCTTGACCACATGTTATTTCAGAAAGCAGAGTTAAAACAACTCATGTTATTTAGTTGAAAGAGATTACCCAGTGGTAAATATCTGAACTCATGTATGTACAGGATACAAGATTCCACACTGCTCCATTTTTATCTACTTTTTATCCCTCTCTGCACTGTCCTCATGTGGTGGTGGGCATTATAGCAGCTTTTGTAATAGCAGAGGCTCTGCAGTTAGGTAGAAAAGTCACAAGTACTTTGTGAGTGAAATTTCAATAAGTGGAAATAAAGCAAGTGGCTGTAGATTCCAAATAATGAGAACAACAGAAGCCAAAGAGACATAGAAGAGGAGACTACAGATTGAGTGGCATATAAGGAAGGGGGTATAAAGTGGAGTCAGACCCTTAGGACCAAAGTCTGACCTTGCCGGCAAAAATTTCTGAGAAGGGGAATGTTATTTCTTACGTTTTAACAAGATGACATTGGCAGTAATGAAAAGGATGGTGTGAAGGATCTAAGGCCACTGTCATTATAAAATTCAATATATTTGGGTACTTGTAGAGAGAGGGGATCATTTGATACAGGTAAAACAGTTTCAAAAATAGCTAAACAACATTTTCAGTTTAGTAGAAGTGGCACAAATCATAAAAGAACATCAGGCTAGAGGGAAGGTCTCACGATCAATGGGTAAAGGAAATCACCCCTCTGTGTTATCGGCTCCAGAGTATAAAAACCCACTGGTTGATTATAAACTGGTGCAGCCATTATGAAAAACAATATGGAGTTTCCTCAAAAAGTTAAAACTAGGCCTACCATATGATCCAGCAATTCCACTTTTGGTAATAAATCCAAAGGAAATGAAAACACTATGTTGATGAGATCTGAACCCCCATGTTCATAGCAGCATTATTTACAGCAACTACTGTAAATATGAAAACAACTTAAGTATCCATAGACAGGTGAATGCATAAAGAAGTTGTGATATATACATATATATACACAATATTGTATAGAATATTGTGTATATATATATATGTGTTATTCAGTCATAAAAAAAAGAAGGATATCATGTTATTTGAGAGAACGTGGATAGTCTTTGAAGCCATTATGCTAAGTGAAAGAAGTCAAAGACAAATATTGTATGATCTCACTCATATATGGAATTTAAAAAACAAAAAAATAAAGAAATAAAACCCAGAAAAAGAGATCAGCTTTGTGGTTACCAGAGGTGAGGGATGGGGGGGAATGGATGAAGATAGCCAAAAGATACAAACTTCCAGCTACAAGATAAATAAGTGGGATGCCTGGGTGGCTCAGTTGGTTAAGCATCTGTCTTTGGCTCAGGCCCTGATTCCAGGGTCCTGGGATCAGGTCCAGCTTTGGGATCCCTGCTCAGTGAGGAGGAGCCTGCTTCTCCCTCTCCCTTTGCCCCTTCCCCCCTTATGCTCTCTCATGTGCTCGTGCTCTCTCTCTCTCTCTCTCAAATAAATAAATACAATTTTTAAAAAACAAGATAAATAAGTACTAGGAATATAATGTACATCATGATGAATGTAGTTAACATGGCTGCATGGTGTATATGAAAGTTGTGAAGAGAGTAGATCCTGAAAGTTCTCACCACAAGGGAAAACCCCTTTTTTTTTTCTCTTTATTTTGATATCCATATGACATGATGGATGTTAGCTAAAATTACTGTGGCCATCATTTTACAATATATTAAGTCAAACATTATGCTATATATCCATTGTTTCTCAATAGAACTGGGGGAAAACCCCACCAGTTAGTGTTGATTTGAGCAGAAAGATATAATGGAAAGCTACCTTCCACCCCAGTCTATGTAAAACACATAAATCTTAATTCTGCTGGGGAAATCATTCATATCTACAACTAAGAGAAACTGCAGGTAAGAATACAAGGTGAAATGTTTTCTAGAATGTTTGCTTGTTTAGAACCAATTAGCTATTTCTGGAGGAGCTCAGATTCAAGTAACAATGGAACAGCGGTCAGATGAGCAAGAATATAAACTAGGAAACCTCAGTCAAGGGACTGAACTTTTAAAAATAATAAGAAGGAATACAGCAGATTCTGTGGCTGCGCTGCCCTGTGTCCTCTCAGTTCATTTCCAGGTATACGTGCAGGACTTGGGGGACAGTTTGCATGCACTCTGATAGCACCCGTTGCAGATACCTGCTTCTTTCTGCTTCCCTGCCCAAGGGCTTTCTTTGAAAACTCTATTTCAGCTGGAAAGTTTAAAGATCCCCTTTCTCAGCTCAAGTTCAGGGCAACCTGGAACTGCCAGGGATTCAACACCCAGAGGACATGCCTCAGCCAAAGACAGTCAGAGGATAAGCATCCCTAGCTTTTCCATTTCTTGGTGGGAAAACTCTAAGCTGTATTCCATAAGGTTCCTCAATATTCCCAGCAAGACTGAGCCCCAGTCACCCACAGCCCACCCAAGCTACACACCTATTATTCATTTTCTCCCAATTGCTTCACTTCCTTCTCATCCTAGGGCCACTTTTCAAATATATTTCCTGTACACAAGTCTTTTTGTCTTGGTCTTCTTTGGGAGGACCCAAATGATGACTTGCAGATATTTTCGTCTTTTAAATTCTTCCCAAATTGTTTTACCTCCTGTTTCAAGGTTCCACTGGAAACCTCTTGGTATCTAGAGCTGATCTATAGTGCTTAATAGAATTTCCCCCTCAGTGTAAGAGCTGCATTTTTCCCATCTTGGAATCCACAGTGCCCAGCCTATTCCCTGGCATAGAGCAGCTGGTCGTTAAATAATTGTGGAATCAATAAATGAAAGAAGTTCCATAGGCAAGCAAACTATCAGGGAATTCTAGCAACAAGCAAGTAGAGGATGTTTACATAGGAGCCGAGCTTCAGGGAGCGACAAAAAATCTCAGGAAGCAGGTAATTGCATCAATTAAAAAATAAATAGCAAGAAGATACAGAGACAGGATTTCAGGAACAAGATTCTTTCTCCATAGAAAATAATAGCTCAAAAGAAAATGCTCAACTTCAGAGTGGGAAGGAGATGATGAAGCCTGCCATAGCATTCATTTAATCCTTACAAAAGTCATATAATACATATATGCTTCACTTAATGAATGAGAAAAACCTGAGAAAAATAAATAAAAAGGGGCCAAGTTTATAGAGTAAGTGGTGATTGGAGAATCAGGAGACCAGTCACCTGGTGTTCTTGCTGTAATTACTAGAAGTCACAGCTCCTAGGACTCAAAAGGATTCCTATTTTGAGGAGTCAGCCACTCATGTTACACCCTGTACCTCCAGTTCCACGAGAGAAAGCTAATTTTCATGGGGAAGAATCCTGTAAGGCAGAAATTGGTGAGTAGACCAGCTCTTCCTGAAGAAAGGGAATAAGAATTTGGAGGCCATTTATCTGTTTCAGAATTCAATGTCTTGTTGTTTCTTTGAAACAATGGAAGGAATGCCCCCCAACAGTGTCACAGACGGCCATTCTGAACAGTAATTTTTTTCAAAAAAATAATAAAGAGGCATGTACTATTCTTTTTTCCTCTTCTTCTCTTTTGTTCCCTATTACTGAACATAATTCCCTCAATTTTAATGGAAGTGAACTCTCTCTTCTTAAATCAGTGTGCTCCCTCTGTAGGATTCAAAATTACAGTGCTGTTTTTGGAGCCATCATTTTGCTTCCATGCTAGCAATTTCTCTAAATCTTTGCCTTGTGGCCTCAACGAATGCATTTGGCAGGAGGAGCAGGCTGATAGAAAAAGGGAGAGCTTCTGTGAACACAAGTACCTTGGGAAATCAGCAATGATGTGAAAAGAAATACATAAAAGCTATCCAGCACAGAATATCTGTTTTTAATGGGACTTCATTAAAAGTATATATTTTTTAAAGTTTGTCTCAGCATGGCAGTGGGTTTCTACAGATGAAGTTTGAGAGCACTTAGAAGTTTCTTTTCACTTCTCTTTCTTTTAATTCACTCACTACAAGCTTTGATAGAGAAAAGGAGAGTAACTGCTGGTTCATATTAACTTTGTAGAGGGATTTATAGCATTTGTCATTGATTTTCTCGAAACTTTAGAATCAAGGCCAAAGGGGAGTCCTGTTTCATGAAATGAGAAGTTGAGTGATCAGAAGACTGAGCCTGGCAGGAGTTGCCTTCAAGGGCATTGTACTCAAAGTGGTGTGCATCCTGGGATGTTCTGGAACGCAGCATTAACCAATGCCTTGGCTCAGAGGACGGTCCTGAATCCAAGGCATGTGTGGCACAGAGTTTGCCCTTCATGACTGTCCAGTGAATGAATATCTAGTGCGAAATCCAGAACTAAGGGAACAGAATCAGAGTTCCAATGATGGAAATTAAAAACAACAAATAGAGGTGTTTTTAAATATGGCAAATATCGTCCACAACAAGAAAGAGATTTTGTACAGCAGTGGAAGAAATATTTCACAGATGGAATGAAGTCAGTGTGAAGAGGGCTCAAACTGCTAGAAAGAGGAGCTTTCACTTTAAGCTATAGGCAATGGCGCTCTAGTAAAGATTTTTAAAGTAGTTTTATCAGAGTAGTTCTTTACGATTACCTAGAAGAATGGTTTTGAAGGGAGGAAAATATAGGCCTAGCAACAAGTCAGGAGTCTAGCTCCAGCAAGAGAATGGAGTAGTTAGGAGCACATGCCTCAGAGAGATCTGGAACTGCATTCCAGATGTGCCATCTATGATTTATGAGACCCTATGTGTCTTTATTTCTTCACGCATCATTCTTCTCATCTGCATAGGTATAACGTATTAATTCATTCAGTATTTGGGGGATTACCCTTTCGTCAGTTTCTGTTTTAGAATCTAAGTAAACAGGTATAGGTATAAGGAGACCTTACTCACATGAGTCATTCTGAAGAGTAACATTCAAGTTAAGAAAAAGGAAAGGATACAAATAGTAAAAAAATAAAATAAAATAAAATAAGCATTTCATGGAAAGAAAATGATTAGTGGAATTAGTGTAAATATCTTAAGGCAAGAATGAGTTGGGTATAGTCAGGGAACTGAAAGAAGGTCGGCATGTACTTGTGGATAGGGAGGCAGTGATATGAGATGAGGACAGATGCCTAAGTGAGGATCGAATAATGGAGAGGGTCATGAGCCAGGCTAAGAGGACTGGATATATTCTTGTTTGTTTGTTTGTTTTTATAGAGGGAAGAAGGAGGGGCAGAGGGAGAGGGAGAATCTTAAGTAGGCTCCATGCCCAGCATGGGGGCTTGATCTCACAACCCTGAGATCATGACCTGAGGCTAAATCATGAGTTGGATACTTAACCAACTGAGGCTCCCAGGCAACCCTGGATGTATTTTAAACAGGATGGGAAATGAATAGAGAGTATTTTTGTAACTCATGATTGCTGAGTAGAAGATGGGTTGTAAAGGGACATGAGTCAGAGCTGGGGACTAGTTTAAAGCCACTGCAGACATCTGGGAAGGAGGTGATGATGGCTTGGAATAGGACTGATAATGAAAAATAAAGGGATATGTTCAGGAGTTAGAATAAATAGAACTTGCTGAGAAATTGAGTTTGGAGAATAATGGAAGGCAAGGAATCAAAGATAATCCCTACATTTCTGGTTGAAGCAACTGGTTATAAGATTTTGTGTGGTTGTTGTTGTTGTTTTGTAAGTTAAGTAAGAGATGTGGAAAGTAGGTTGACAAATCAAGAGTATTTTTGCAATTTTAGTTTAAAGTGTATAGTAGACATCCAAATGGAGATGCTAAATGATATGTGTTTGTCTGAAGCTCACGCCAGGGAGAGGTCAAGGCTAGAAATAAAGATTTGGCAGTCATCACACATAGATGATATTAAATCTATGGGATTGGATGAAGCCCCTAGGGGTGTAAAAAGAAGTAAATGGGACTGCAACCAATGCAGTGGATTGGCTCACAATGTCCTTTCCAGACTCCTAATGCATCTTCCTGGGCTGCGGAGCCTGAAAAACCAGTGACTATGGTTTCCCGCTCTCTTCACTTGGGTTCCAGGTGGGATTTCAGTTCCAATCAGATGTCCTTGTGCAAGTATGGAGTAGAGAACTGAGATATGTGAGCAGTGAGGCAGGACATGGGCATCATTTTGTGAGTACTGATATTTCTTGGTTCTGCAGTCAGCAGGTACAGTGCTAGCTTCCCAACTCCGCAAGCAACCCTTGATTCTACAGCTTGCTAATCATGGCAGGGATGGCAGCATTCTTGGATGCTACGTTGCTCAGTGAGAGTCCTTTCTGGAAGCTCAAACACTGCTTTCTTTCGTTCACTTAAAACGACATAAGGCATTTGGTACCCTACTTTCAAGAAGGCATCCCTGTCTGCTTAAACTAGCTAGAGTGCCTTCTGTTCTGACCCACGCAGCACCTTGGCTCATACTTGCATCACTTCAGCATCAAAACGTTCAAGAAAAGGGGAAAAATCAGTAAACTAGAAGCCAGAAAAGACTGAAAAGGGATAGATGAAAAGAAAATTAAAAGTGTGATGTCATGGAAAATGGGGAAAATATTATTTTCCAGAATACTTTTTAATGCTGAGTGGTCAGCCTAGAACTGAGTGGTAAAGTAAGAAAAATGGCAAGGAGATCATTGGTGAACTTGCAAAGAATCTTCATGGAGTAGGGGAAGTAAACAAGAGAGAATGACTGAAAAGTGAACACAGCCTAAATAAATGGATTTAGTAACCGCAGGTGACTTACAGATACTTCAATGTAAAAGGGTTAGCAAAACAAGGAGGTATTGAGCAGAATAGGGGTTGCATTATTTGTCTGCGTGTCTGTTCATTCTAAAGATAGGAGCCACTGCAGCACACCCATAGGCTGACTGTAGCCTCCTCTCCAGAAAAGAAGATGGATGATGTGTGAGAGAGGAGAGACTTGTAGGAAGAAAGTATCTGGGAGCACAAATACTTTGGTTAATCTGGTCACTTTTCTTTCCTCAATGAACTGTGAGGTAGCCATCAGCTGATAATGAATTGGGATTGCAAGGTGTGACTGTTTGGAGAGAAAGTAAAGGTATGCAATGGTTTTCTTGAGTAGTGATAGTAACAAACTAAAAAAGAGCTATAGATAACCCATTTAATTCTCAGGTCATGAATTTTCAGATGTTGGTCTGCATGGTTATGTGTTGTTGTTTTTTTCCAGCAATGTACAATTAGCTGCTTGTCTGCAGGCAAAAAATAGGCTGACAGTAGCATTTAAGCAATATCCAGGCTTAACCAGATAATACAGTGGAAAGAGAAGGGTTCTGAATATTTATAACGGAGTGATTGTAACTCTGGGACATAGACTCTAAGTCAGGTAAAGAGCAATGTGAGGAAACAAAATGAGAAATTGATGGTGAGAAATGTACAGGTTCAACAGATGATGCACTGATGAAGGTGAAGACTGATTTGAATGGAAACGATAAAGTAGGTGAACTGGTTAGAGGAGGAGGCGGTTGAAGTTCAGGTTTCAGAATGAGAGAAGTTACTTATATCAAGGTCAAGGGTTTGACCATCGAAATAGGTGGCTGAAATGCAGCAGCGAGACAATGACATTGGCTAGATTATTCATTACGATGTTGAAGTTACCAGAAATGGTGACAGGAGAAGCAGCGGAAAGAAGGCACAGTGATTTGGTGTGAACATCAGTAAATGAGCAGGAGTAACCAGGGTCAGTAGATAGTTATAGCCAGGCAAGAGGTTAGGTAGTTTCCTTCTTACCCAACCTCTATGCCACCTCAGAAGAATATCAACAGCCACCTACTAGACTAGTTATTAACATTACATGAGATAACACGTATAAAGTACCTAAAAGCGTCTGTCAATTTAATGTGTGATGCTATTGTTACAGTCACTATGAATAAATCAACCTACGCTAACAAAATGTCTAATACGTGCCGATCATGGGGTTGGGTGTTATTCACTTTTCTTTTTTCTTTGTTTCTTTGACCTAGAAACATAGATTATGAAATCTGCACAAGACCTCAAATGTCACTTCATCAAAGGTCCACAAACTCTAGCCAAAGGTTGGAAAACTACCTGAGAAGCTTATTAAGTATATAAATGCCATCCTCCACTCCTGATCATTCTGATTCTTTACACCTGCAGTGGCACCTGGGCACCTATGTTTTTAATAAGTTCTCTAACAGATTCCAGTACAACGCCAAGTTTAGGAACCACTGCTGAGCATCTATTTTATAGGTGAGGAAACTGAAGGACAAGATCAAAGCTGGTTAGTAACAGAATCAGGACTTTTACCCATGTGCCCTGTTTCCAAGCCCAGGAATTAGATCCTGAAAGATAGTTAACACACTGATGCACTGGGATGGGAAGCTGAGTAAAGGTTTATACCCTTTTTCTTCATATTCTGCTTAGGTAGATACACTGAGAATAGCCATGGCAGAGAGAAGCTGGTCTAGGCAACACACAATGATAGCAAAGTAGACAATATCGTTCTATGCCACCAATCAAATGAGATATATAATAAACATGTTGGAAAGACGGTATGCAGAGAAAAGGGTGCAAATAATAATGAGGTGAGCTGACAGATGTTACAATAATCCAGGCTTATAACTATGGTGGTAAAAGTACCGTGGGGTGGCAAATTATTTTTTTAAAAAGTTTTGGAGCAGAAATCACAGGGTATTTTGATTCTGTATTAGTGTATGAGATTGACAAAGTCCATATGTGAAACTTGAGTCAAATAATAGGCAGCCATGCTAACCTTTCCTCCTAGTGAGCTGATTTCAAACCCTGTCCACATATCAGAATCATGTCCTTGACATTCTGAGTTAACTGACAGGACTCGCTTTGGATTTGAGATACATATTTAGTAAATAGGAATATTTAAAGTGTTTCTACCTTGTGGAAGCTCTCAAAATGACCAGGTTTTAGCATACTAGGTTATGCTCAAGATTCTACAACCCTGCTATGGATCAATCAATCGATTGATCTACCTACCTTCCTACCTATCTTTCTATCTATCTACACACACAGCTTCCAGCTGTATAACAGCATTAGGAGATCAAAAATGAATTCCAGTGGACTTGTCATTAAAGATAATAGGACCTGCCTCATGAGCTGCCATCACCATGGCAAGTGGTTTCAAACAAAATAGCGTGGAAATAGTCACTATGTCACTGGACTTTAAAGTCCGGAACTGAATACTACCCAGAATATGTTGCCTGTCCTCAAAGAGGAGGGAGCACTTTGCTGTGAACTACTTAGAACAGAGTAGGCAGTGGTACTGCACATAAAGGTACTTATTCTTCTCCAGTATTTTTACTGAATATATAATAGCAGCAAGGTACATTGTCTATCAAACATGCCTAATGATGACAGCTCAGTATGTTATCCAAGCTCACTGTATATATTATTTTCCTGCTTTGCTAGACAAAGAAAATTATTGTAACTGGGAAAAACAGGCACAGATAAGAGTTATGACCCTCTGTGCACTCTTATTTTTTAATTTACAAGTAGAGAAACTTTAGGCAGAGACAATGATGTCTAAGGTACCTCTGGGACATTATACAATTGAGATGGAACACCTTGGCCTTCTCCGGAGATGAATGATGGGCTCCTCCAAATGTTGCTCATGACCTAAGGCTTTATTTCAGTATAAATAAGGAAGACGCCTCTAGAAGAAGTGTGTGAGGTAAATCTTCCCTAAGAACAAAAGAGGCTAAGACTGGGAAGTGGGAAACCTTAAGTGGCTATACCTTTACACATACCCAATTATCTCTAATAACGACAATGCCTAAAGCCTGAGAAAGTGAGATGCCATTGTCCTAATCAGTGTCATAGCTGCTATCCACACAGAGGCTTTGATTCTGAGTTCCAGCTCTGAGTTGTTTCTCCAAAGAGCTGCTGTTGGCTAGGCCCTCACAGACCACGGAAGACAGGCAGTTTTTGAAAGGCTGAGTTAGGCACACATGGTATTCTGTTTCACTCTTATTTGGCTTCGTTCTTGGAGTTCCTGCTCTGCATAAATCAGAATGTTCAGGATAGAAGAGTGGTTCAAGATGGCAACATAAGAAGATCCTGAACTTACTTCTTGCTGTGGACCCAACAAATATACAGCTATATATATCGAATAATTCCCTTTGAAAAGAATCTGAGAATCAGCTAAACAGCTACTCCACAACAGAGTCTAAAAGGGCCACACCGAGACAGGTAGGAGAGGCAGCAATGTGGTCTTGCCAAAAAACCACACCCCTGATATGGCAACTCACCATTGGAAGGGGTCTCACAAATACAGAGGAGCAAGGGGTTTGTGTCCCACATCAGGCGCCCCAACCCTTGGGACTTGCACCAGAAGGAAAAGCACCCAAACATCTGACTTTGAAAACCAGTGGGGCTTGTATCCAGGAAAACCATAGGGCTGTAGGAAACAAAGGTTTCACTCTTAAAGGGCTTGGGTGCTGACCCACTTGCCCCAGGACCCAGACAGAAGCAGCAGTTTGAAAAGAGCCTAGACTGTATACGGAGGAGATTCATTCACTAATCTTAATACATCTGTGAGAGGGTCAAACACCTCTTTGGGACTCTCTCCAGGGATGGAAGCGCTGGTGGCTGCCACTTTTGCACTCTCACTCTATCCTGCTAGCACCTGCCTACCCACACCACCACCGTGGTCCTGCCAGAGGCGTGAATGAACGCTCCCATCCCTCTGCACTGCTACCATGTGGCTCACCAGAGGTGGCAGACAGGCACCGTGCACCCCACAATTCAGTTGCAGCCCCTCCCAGGGATTGTGTCACGGTGAGTGAACCCAAAAAGACCCACCTCAAGACACATCATAATTAAAATATCAAACGTTAAAGATAAAGAGAGAATTTTAAAAGCAGCAAGAGAAAAACAACTTATTATGTACAAGGGAACCTCTATAAGACTATAAGCAGATTTCTTAGCAGAAATCTTGCAGGTTAGAAGGGAGCAGGATGATATATTATAAATGCTAAAAGGAAAAAAACTTCCAAGCAAGAATACTTTACCCAACAAGGTTATTCAGAATTGAAGGAAAGATAAAGAATTTTCCAGAGACGCAAAAGCTAAAGGAGTCTATCACCACTAAACTGGCCCTATAAGAAATATTAAAGAGACTTTAAGCTGAAAAGAAGGGATATCTATCAGTAATAAGATATCATATGAAAGTAAAAATCTCACTGGTAAAGGTAAATATAAAATAAGGGAAGTGGCTTAATCATTTATAAAGCCAGTATGAAGGTTAAAAAACAAAAGTAGTAAAAAATAGCTATAATTATAATAATTAAAAGATACACAAAATAAAAAGATGTAAAATGTGACATCAAAAACATAAAACATAGGAGAAGAGTAAATATGGAGAGTTTTAGAATATATACAAACTTAATTTGCAATCAATTTAAAATATGCTAAGATACAATATATATTTTATATATATTACGTGTATATATATTGCATGTATATATATATTGCATGTATATATATATTACATGTTTATATATATTACACACATATATATTACACACATATATATATTACATGTGGATATATATACACACACATACTTGTGGATGCACAAAAGATAATGAGAAGGGAGCGTAAGCCAAACACTATAGAAAGTCATCAAACCACAAGGGGGGAAGCAAAAGAAGAAAGGAACAGGGGGCGCCTGGGTGGCTCAGTCGTTAAGCGTCTGCCTTCGGCTCAGGGCATGATCCCAGTGTTCTGGGATCGTGCCCCATATCAGGCTCCTCCACTGGGAGCCTGCTTCTCCCTCTCCCACTCCCCCTGCTTGTGTTCCCTCTCTCGCTGGCTATCTCTCTCTCAAATAAATAAATAAAATCTTTAAAAAAAAAAAAAAAAGGAACAGAGAAGAACTACAAAACAGCCAGAAAACAATTAACAAAATGGCAATAAGTACATATATATCAATAATTACTTTAAGTGCAAATGGACTAAATTCTCCAATCAAAAGACATAGAGTGGCAGCATGGATAAAAAACAATCTATATGTTGCATACGAGACTCACCTCAGATCTAAGAACATACACAGACTGAAAGTGATGGAAAAAAAATATTTCATACAAATGGAAACCAAAAGAAAGTAGGGGTAGCTCCACTTATAGGAGACTAAACAGTCTTTAACACAAAGAAGGGCATTACATAGTGATAAAGGGGTCAGTCCACAAGATGATATAACAATTGTAAACACTTAAGTGTTGAGAATGGGAATCCTTGTCTTGTTCCTGAACTTAGTGGAAAAGCTTTCAGCTTTTCACTGTTGAATGTGATGTTAACTAGGCTTTCAGATATGACTTTTAATTACAGTGAGTTACGTTCCTTCTAGATCCAATTTGTTGAGAGTTGGGTTTTGTTTTTGCTTTTTTTAAATTATTGAAGTGTGAGAGTTGCTTATATATTCTGAATATAAGTCCTTTCTCAGAATTGTGTTTTGCAAAAATTTTCTCCAGGAGTGCAACTTGTCTTTTTCATTATCTTAACAGTGACTTTCAAGAAGCAGAGCTTTCTAATTTCAACAAAGTCCAATTTGTCAATGTTTTCTTTTATGGCTGATGCTTTTCATGTCTTATCTAAAACAAATAACAACAACAACAAAAAAAACCTGTGCCTAACCTAAAATTGAAAAGTGTCTTTTATGATTTTTGATAGAAATATCATAGTTATAGTTTTGCATTTAAGTCTATGATGCATTTTGAATTAATTTTTAGAAATGGTATGAAGTAAGGATCAGGATTCATATTTTTGCATATGGATGCCCAATTGTTCCAGGAATATTTGTGGAAACCACTATCATTTGTTCATTGAATTGCTTCAGTACATTTGTCAAAAATCAGTTGATCATATATACACTTTGGTCTATTCTAGGGTCTCTGTTCTGTCCCACTGATCTGTGCGTCTATCCTTTGTTAATACCATGTTTTCTTGATTGCTATAGCTTCATAGTAAGTACTGAACTCAGGTGGTGTGAATCTCCTAACTTTGTTGTTCTTTTATTTTGGTTATTCAGTGCTCTTTTCCATGTAAATTTTAGAATTAGCTTGTTAATTTTTTAAAAAAATCTTGCTGGTATTTTTATCAGGAGTGTGTTGATTTCGTATATCAATTTGGGATAGTGTTGACATATCTAACACTATTCATTACCAGTTAATGAGTCTGGTATATTTCACCATTCATTTAGGCTTTATGGCTTCTCTTAATATTTTATATTTTTCAGCATACAAACTTTCACATACTTTACTAGATTTGTCCTTAAGTAGTTCCTTTTTGGGAGTGCTACTTTAAATGGAACTCTTAAAAAATTACAATTTGCATTTATTATAATCGAAATTTGCAATTCTTTGTAATTACTAATTAGCAATTAATTAGCATATAGAAATACAATAGAGGGTTTTTGGCATGTTGATTTTTATTTTTTTTATCCTGCAACTCTGCTGTACTCAGTATATCTAGTAATATTTTTTGTACACATTTGGAATTTTCTGTATAAGCAATCACATTATCTGCAAATCAAGAGATTTCATATACGCAATCAAATTTGTTTGCCTTTTACAAATTGTTTTTTTCATTACAATACTGTCTAGGACTTCCAGTGTAATAATGAATAGAGTGGTGGGAACAGACATTCTTGCCTTGTTTTCAGTCTTAGGGGGAAAATTCATTTCAGTCTCTCACTCATAAAGTACGTTAACTCAATGTTTTTCAATAGATGCCATATACTAAGTTGAAGAATTTTCCTTTTACTCCTAGTTCACTGACAGTTATTATCATGAATGATGTAGATTTTACCAAATATATGCTCTATATCTGTTGAGAGGACTCTGCAGTTTTTCTTCTTTAGTCTGTTGATACGGTAAATTCCATCACTCATACCTCCACCAATCCCAGAGATAACCACTGTCTACATTTTCACAAATTCCCTTCCAGTCTTTAATCTGTAAATATAACTTATGTAATAAAATAGAGAAGTGCTATTTATATAATTTGTATAATTCTTTCTTAACACCTTATTAAAAACTCTTTCATGTTATTTAACTTTATTTAAGAACCAACTGGGGTGCCTGGGTCGTTAAGCGTCTCCCTTCGGCTCAGGGCGTGGTCCCAGGGTTCTGAGATTGAGCCCCGCATCGGGCTCTCTGCTCCACTGGGAGCTTGCTTCTTCCTCTCCCACTTCCCCTGCTTGTGTTCCCTCTCTTGCTCTCTGTCTCTCTCTCTGTCAAATAAATAAATAAAATCTTTAAAAAAAAAAAAAAAGAACCCAACTTTCCTGGCTGAATAAAAGCACAGCCTATGTACTTAGAATACTAATGTAATAAAAATAATATATGATAATTACAATAATTGAATAACTCTTTGTATCAATGACTATTCTAAGTATTATTACATATATTAATATTTTACTCTCAGAACAACTCGATGAGATAGATATGATGATGATGATGGTGCCCATTTTATAGCTAAGGAAACAGACAGGTTGGACAACTCTCTCAAGGTCTCAGAGCCAGTAAGTAGTGGAACTCTATTTCTGGCTCCATGGACTACAGTCTTTCCCATGGGTTTATACTCTCACTGTACAATACACAAATTCTTATTATGTCATTGCCTTTATGTGCTACATAAACAATGCTGTTTATTTATTTCCAGTTGTAAACACAACTGAAAATAAATCTTTAACCATATCTCTCACTATATCCTTAGAATAGATTTATAAAGAAGAATTAGAGGTCCAGGTTTTGGTACCTTGAACTACCCTTGCCCAACTGCTTTTTCTGAATAGTCTTATCAAAGGTGGACAATACTGCAGCCAAATCCTGATTTGCTTTTTAATTTTGTTAATTTTTGATAGGTAAAAAAACAGTGGAATATCTTTTGTTTAAGGTGCTCCTATGTTTATTACTTCATTTGTGTTTGTGTTTCCCATTTGTTGTTCGTGTTTTCTGCCAATATTTTGTGTGTTCAGATGTGAATGAAATTTTTATGCATCAAATCGACAATTTGTCCTGAATTTTCCATTTGTTTTAAATTTTCTTTGCTTAGCTTATCTTTACTTTTTCCTCTTGTCATTTTGAAGAGTAGTTTTAAAGTCAAATCATTTTTTCATTTGCATTTTATTCCTCACATATATGACATTCCTTGCTGAGTCAGCATTGGATTGGCTATATTTATATATTTTATTCAAGTATTATATATATGCTTATATATATATATCTATACACTTTTATATATATATACTTTTATTCAAGTATTATATATATAATATTTTATATATACACATACACACACACACCATGTGATATATATATATATATATATATATAATTCATACAAAATAAATCTTATTATATACTGTGAGTTGAGGATCTAACTTGGCTGTTTCCTGAGTGGTAATCCAATTATCTTAGTATCATTAATTCCATAATCTTTTTTCTAAGTAACTGATGATAACTTTATCTTAACTTGTTATATATATGCTCTCTATTCTGCTCTACTAATCTATTATCACTTTAGCAAAGCAAAACAGTGTAGAATAGTCTGAATTCAAATCCACTATTGTTGCCATCATATGAGCTTGAATAAGTCACTTAGCCTCTCTGAGCCTCATCTTCCTTATTTACACATGGTTAAATGGAAAAAAAAAAGTATATACAGCATTTAGTTTAATGCCTGGCACATAATAAGCTCTTAGAGATATCTACAGTATTATTGTTTCCTTTACTCTGCCAGGTCCAAGTTCAAGTTACTGTGGCTGTGACAAAGGCTCCTAATTCCGTTTTCCCACTCCCCTCTCTGCCCCCCGCCAGCCAAGAGCCATGTGGCCCATGTGACGTGACTAAATACTGGCAAATGGTGTACAAGCCTACTTCCAAAAGCGTTCTTCACGGGAAAGGGAGATTCTCCCCCTTCCATATAGCCTCCTTATTCCAGAATGAAAACTAGAAGATGTGGCCAGATATCCAGAACCCTGTTGGACCATGTGATGAAGTTGTATGTGAAGATCTGGGGTGGTGGAGAAGAACAAAGTAAGCTTGGTGTCTCCTGAGAATGGAGATGCCGTGGACTGTTTCTCCCTAGATTTCCGTGAAAGACGAAACCTTTGCTTCTTTATCCTACAGTTTCTATTACTCACAGGATATCTCATTTCCAATGATATATTTGAATCCCAAATGCAAGAAAGGATGCTATTTGCATGCTTAAGTGTTGTGAGCTTAAGGTCGTTTGCATTATGAGTAAGAAATAGTTCCCTCATTCTCTATCAATTCTAGTCTAGAAAACCAATATTTGCTCTTTTGAATTAGGTTGTTATCAATTAACATGTGGGTAATGGGTGCCAACTTTGAAAGGAAAGATGAATAGAATCTTAACCATCAAACAGAAAAAAAGCACTTTTTTTTTTTTGTAAACTCCTCTAAAATGCCCTTCATATGAAAAAAAAGTGTTAAAAGTAAGTACGTTTTTCATCATTGCTTTAGGACTAAGCCATACATAGATTGTCAATGAAGAGAGCAAAAGTAGGTAATCCAGTTTCCCAAGAGAGTTTCAGTAAATGAATTGTCTATTTGGCATTTTGCATTGATCTTTTAGCCACGATAATTAAGAATTGTCTTATTTATACTGTATTGAAAATTGAAGTTCAGAATTACACTATTGTTCATATTTCTTACTATTAATCTTCTGTCATTATAAAATGCCTTCATGTCGTTTTCTAATAAAGTCAGAAGTACCAATTTTACTAAGTTAATTGATTACTTTAGCTTCAAGACGTGGATTCTTTAAGGGATCAAAGTATTCATGTGCTGCCTTTAGATACAAAGTCCAAATAAAGAGAAGGACTAGTTAGTTAAATCTTTCCTTTACCTCAAGACTGATGGGCATACTTTGGCCCTCCTGTGGCTATTACCCTTGAGCTGCTCTCAAGGAGATAAGGCTGGGGATAAAGCACCTAGTGCAATGTCCTTCCAAAGGATGCATTTTGGGGACACTGCTTTCTGATGCTTCTAATATCCTGTGCCAAAGAGAATTTCCACCATTTCTATCTCACTCGCTAACCCCAGAGAATATTCTGCTAGATAACAATGGGTAAAGTAAACGCATTTAATTTCAGATGGTATACCATCCTGCATTAGCAGCCTCTCCAGAATGGTACAATAGAAAAGTCCCCTTTTAATAATTTGCATGAAGTTAATTCCATGGCAAAGCACTTTTTGCAGGTCTTTTCCAATTAGAAATATCTGGATCTCCTGTTAGAGATTTAAGTCTTTATATTTATCTTTTTATAATTCACAGAACTTAAGAATATTAAAATTTGTGATTCTAAAACTTATTCTGTGATAGATCATCAAAACTACTGTGAAAAATCTCAAAGCAAACGTGGTCGCTCTAGGAGTTGATTCATTCACTTATTGGACACCTGTTGTGTGCTTAGTAATGGGAATAAAGCACATAGTCTATATTTCATCCTCAAACAACCTCATCTAGGTGGGGGGACACTGGCATGAGAATGATCATCACAATCCCTTGAATATATAGAAACTTTGATTACAGTATCAGGGAAAGCTATACAAGAAATACTTGATGCTTAAGAATGAGAAGGGATTCACAAGTGGAGGAGATAAACTACGAGATCTCCTGGTCCTTCAAGTGATTACTGAATTCATAAGACTCTAGCATAAGAATGTCCAGTTGGCTTTGAGCATCTGAAAGGAAAAGGAAAGAAATAAATACTTATTTGTCAGGTTTGATACCTAGATAAGAGTTATTTGCTAAGAGATCTAAATGCATTAACATCTGTAAACTTGGTAAAAAAACAAAAACATAAGACATGTACTACCATCCTCTTTTCACAAAGACACTGAAATTCAGAGAAGTAGAGTATAACATATCTAGTAATTGACAGACCCAAGATTTTGCCCAGCTTTGTGTAGTTCAGAAGTGTTACCAAAAGACCAAAGTCCTTCCTACAACCATAAATCTGTCCCTGGATTTCTGACAATCTTCTGTCCTGAGAGAAGAAAGGTAGTGAGGGACTGAAACTCCAAAAGAGGCAGTATACCTTAAGGTTTTTATTAGAGATTTAAAGTCAGACAGTTCTGGGCTTAATACATTCCCGATCATGCTACTTAATGAGCTTGGACAAGGTACTTAGCTTCTCTGAAATTCAGTTTCTCTGCAAAATGTGAATACAAAAACATCACTTTCAGGCAGTTGTGTGAGAATGACATTCACGAATGCATGGAGAAACCCATAGCTCTACACTTGACACATACATCTACTTAATATCAGCCAAACTCTACTCAAGCAACGGAACATGCCCAGAACTATGAAAATTTGTCTGGCTTCCTAACAGAATTCAGATACCCGGGAGCGATTCCAAATTGCTATGGAAGAACTCAAGTACTCCTGAAGGATTGTTCGAATTCAGAGGTTCAGCTCAAATTTAGAATTTTAACTTTGAGTCTGACTAGATGTGTCGTGGAAATTCCTGGACCGACCTAGCATTCCTAAAGGTCAGGGGTCGTAAAGAATGGTCTGGGAGCGAACTCTGAAGGCCCATCTAAGCCATGGGTTTGGGGCACCCAGGTGGGTGGGAAAATCTGACTGATAGCTACCGTCAGGCATCCAGTCACTGCCTTGGATGGACAAGCAGATCCACTAGAAGCTGAAGCACTGGTTCCAAAACCCTGAACTGCCCTCCATTCGATCCAAAAAATCAGGGAAGAGAGCCAAGAACTCTGATTGAACAGCATCTGCTGCATGATTGATAGGAATGTCTGAGCACCCCACAGATGGCCACAAAACACCCCAGGGCTTAGTGGTGTGTGCAAGGGACTCTATACAAATGAAAAAGTGTTAAATTATTTTTCTGACCTGACACTCTTAGCAAAAAAACCCACAAAAAACCCATTTACTTTTATTTACGACAGGAGTTCTCAGAACTCTTATTAGTAGAAAAGCATAGGATCATGAAAAATAGATATATAGGATTACTACATACGTAGCCACAATTTTAGATACAACACACTATACAATAAAATAGAAACAATACACTCTGTGTGTGTGTGTGTTTACACACACAATTTTACATACCAGTATCACTTTGTGTATATTGATTCTTTGGACATTTTCTGCTCAAAATAAATCTTACATCTAAATATCAGTAAGATTAAGCTAGTGGTTTGCTTTATATAGGTGCTCATTGCTTTAATAATGTCAGATGGATGTCAATGAGAATAAAAACGTGGGAAAACCATGGAATGGCACAGGTGCCTGGCTTGCTTAAGGATGGAGTCCTCCAGGTACATACCTGTTATACTATGCACTGCCTTTCAATCTGCTTCAATCATCTGAAGCATTTAGCAAGCATAGCTAGAAGGAAACTTAGATCATCCAATTCAATCTCTCATTTTAGAGTTGAGAAAGAATGACACCCAGAGGGCCTGTTATTTGCTTAAGGTAACCAAATTAATTAACAACTTTCCTAGAAATAGAAATTCCTTCTACAATATTCAGCTCCTCAAGACACATTCCTAACTCTGTAAACTTTTGAATAATTTGAATAAGAGGCTTAGTGACAAAGCAAACTCAAAAATCCTCACATTTTTAAGTCACATAACTTAAATATCAGAAAGACCTTTTTTCCCCTTAAATGTTATACTAGCACCGACATTTGCTTTGAGTACTAATACAGCCCCACCTTTTCTGTACCACACCATCAGATATGCCTATGATGTGCCACCTTTACAATATATCTGATATAATCTAATGACTGCTCCAAATTCTGCGTGTCGTAAAGTTTTCACAGTAAACTTTTCATCTCTCTTACCTTTTTCATTTTACTTAAGTTTCTGGTTGATGGTCACCCATAAGCAATTTGCATACCATTCAATTTCCCTTTTATGCACTAGACTAGTAGGCTAAGCATCTTCCTCATAATTGTAGCTCATTATTTAACAATCAAATAAAATATTTAATTTGATAAAATAAATTATTTAACAATTATTTATCTCACCACTAAACTGCAAGCCCATTCAGGGAAACCAAAGATTCCCTGCACAAAGCCCTATACATAATTGGGTCTCGGTAAATATTTTTTGATGAATGAATGGAATACAGATGAATTTTCATATTAGTGTCAGGGAAAAAATACAGGAATACAGAACCTATACTTTGTCACCAGTCAAATGCCTAAAATGCTTTCCCCCAGATGTAACATGTTTTGAAACAACACATTTTTTTCTATTATGTGTTATCAAAACTATCCTGAAGACAAAGGAATAACTGAGATTTGATTAAACTTGTTTAAGGGTATTTGTCTGAGTTTAAGTTCACCTTGCTGAAGGTGATACTTTTCTACCAGTTTCACTCGATCAAATTTAAGAATAAGATTGGAGAATCTTAAAGTATCTTAAAGCTTAAAGTATACTTGTAAGTAAATATGCCCAGTTCTGTGAGTCTATCCCTTTGTTGCTCTAACCTTTGTGTTCCAAAGGACTGCCATGTAACTAACTGCATAGACACTGGAAGAAGAAGACTGAGTCGGGATTTTTCAAGGGTAGGAAAATGGCATTAAAAACAGCTGACTCTCCAACCCCAAGTTGAGAAGATATGAATGACACAAATTAACTTGAGGATATAGTCACTCCATGTGGCTGGAACCCTGTCATCAATCTATCCATTTTTTCCAGGACTTTATTTAAGAAGGGAACGAGCTACTCTAGAAGGCCTGGAGTTGTAGCTAGAAAGCATCCCATGAAAAAAATGAGCAATCACAGCAAAGCCTACAAGGCTAGAACAGCATTTTTTCAGACCACACCTGGGCAAGAGGAAGAGGGTGGTAGTTTGGATTTGGATTTCTGCCTGCCTACATCTTTCTGATACCCCAAATCTCCCACTCCCATTGGAAACCCCCCTCCTTTGCTGGAGGATTAAATTTCTTTTCTTCATTGATGTTATCCCGTCCATGTTACCAGCTTAAAACAATGAAACTTCACACTGAAGTTATGTTTGTCCCTTCTGAGCACAGCTCACTGTGTCTCTTCCTTCGTTCATGAGAGCAGGTAGGGGCTGTCCCATCAGTGGGGATTCTGGGGCAAAGAGGACATGCGGCAAACCTCAACCAACCCATCACAACCGTGCCACTTGAGCAAGAAATGTAAATTGTCGATTTAAAGTGTTGCGATTTGAAGGTTGTTTATTATCACAGTATATTCTTCAGCTGACAGATATAAACAGAAAAGCTGATTTGTGATCACCTTCTGTATGTTTGAAAAGATTTTCTCTGAAAGGAAGAGACCAAGATACCCTGAAGACAAAAAACAGAGATAAACCTGAATGAAAAATTCCAACAGAAGTTAAAATAAAAATTAAAGTGAATCTAAAATAAAAATGAGAGAGAGAGGGAGAGGGACAGTAAAGAAAAACAAAAAACCAGAAAGGACTGGAAATGTATCCATTATATCATAAGACTGATAGAAATAACCACAAAACCTTGTCTTTGCCTTTGTGCTGAGGAAAACTATATGGTCCAGAATGACACTGATGTTATTACGTATGTACCCTGCCCAAGGAGCACATCAGCTTACCTAGTGCCCTGACCATGGTTTTTAAGTACCATTTTCTAATCAAAGAATCCAGGATTCATTGCAGAAGCGGTTGATTACAGGGTGGGGTAGGGGAAAATACAAGATGTTGCTGAAATATCTTGCCGTACCAGAAATAAGGAAGTGATTAAACAAGAATGGGGGTTGTGTAGAAAGAACAGAGCTGCCAACCTGAAAAAGCTCCCAGTAGTCAAAGTGGAACAATTTGACTTTTACCAACCTGAAAAAGCTCCCAGTAGTCAAAGTGGAACAATTTGAGCACAAAATGAATAATAACAGCATTGAATTTTAACCAATGGATTCACATAAATCTTCATGAGTGCATAAATAAAAAACAGAATCAATAAATACGTAAGGGAGAAAAAGACAATCCTTCCTTACTATAGAATTTAAATTGGTAAGTGCATAAAATAAAAAAATCGTTATCAAAGACCACAGTAATCATTGTTGCAGATTAGATCCACTGATGGATACTAAAATTAGTGGACACATGTTTGAGGACACACAGACTTGGTTAGTCTGAAAGTATTATCTTTCTAGTGGAGAAATCTGGAAAGCACCACCATAACCAAGTGTTTAAAGAGAACTTCACCAGTAATAAGACACACCAGCGTCATGAACCGCTTGACATGAGGTACTGAGAAGTAGGTGTCCCTTCTGTGGTATTCCTGACAAAAATCTATAACCTCATTCCAATCATGACAAAACATCAGACTCAAATTGAAGAACATTCATTAAAAGAACTGCTCAGTACTCTTCAAAAGAGACATTTTGAAAGACAAGAAAGATTGAGAACTGTCACAGATCGGAGACTAAGGAGAATAACAACGAAATGCAAGTCGGGATCCTGGATAGTATCCTGGAACAGGAAAAACACATTTTAAGAAATGGTCAAGTTTGAAAGGGGTCTGGAGTTTAGTTAATAGCAGCATAACAATGTTAATTTCTTGATTTTGATAATTGCACTTCAGTTATGTAAAATGTTACAATTAGAGGAAGCTGAATGAGGAGTATACTGGCATTCTCAGTCCTCTTTTGCAAATTTCTGTTGGGCTAAATAATTAGGTCAAAATTAAAAAATTAAACAAAATATATCCAGAATCTGAATACTTCTCAACACTTTCATTTCTACCATCCTGGGTCTGAGCCAGCTTTCTTGAATTATTGAAACTGAGTCCTAAATGGTCGCCCTGCTTCTGTGCTCTCCCTCACTCCCTGCTGAGTCATCTCTTGAACACATAAGTCAGACCATGTCACATCTCTGCTCTCGTCCTCTAATGACTCATAACTTCCATCAGAGCAAATCAGTCCTTTCAAAGGCCTACAAAACCCACGCAATATGGCTCCTCATTCGCCCTCTAATCTGATTTCCTACTTTTCTCCATTTCCATCATGCCTTGCATGACAACTTAATTCCTTGCTTTCTTTGAACACTCCAGACCCATCATCCTGCTTTAGAGCCTTGCACAAACTATTCCCTCTGGAGCTGCCCCCTTGCCCAACACACACCCCACCCCACACATACAGTGTCTTATTTTCTAGCTTGACTTTAGATCTCTCCTTCTGGATGAAGCTTTTGGGGACTGCTCTATTTCATGGTGCAACAGCATCATGCTTTCTTCCCCTAGAAAAGGGGGACACTCTTTTTCTTTTTCTATAGAGTCTCATCTTCTAACACACCAGATAGTTTACTTACCAGTTTAGTTTACTTTTTCCTATCTTTCTTCTTCCATCCACAGCCCCTTCCTTCCAATTTAAGCTCCTTTTTTTTTTTTTTAAAGATTTTATTTATTTATTTGACAGAGAGACAGCCAGCAAGAGAGGGAACACAAGCAGGGGGAGTGGGAGAGGAAGAAGCAGGCTTCCAGCTGAGGAGCCTGATGTGGGGCTCGATCCCAGGACTCTGGGATCACGCCCTGAGCTGAAGGCAGATGCTTAACAACTGAGCCACGCAGGAACCCCTCCAATTTAAGCTCCTTAAAAAGAGAGAATACTTATGTTTTTTTCACTGATGCATCCCTAGAACCTGAACAATGAGTACATAATCAGTGCTCAGTTTGTATGATTTCAAGTAATCAATGATTCGTTCATCCATTAATACTATAAACAAAAACTGGGCGGTTATGCTTTGTGATTAACCAGATACTTTACAAAGTGGACATTTCAGTCCTAAGAGTGGCACGACCTAATTTCATTTTTTAAAAAAGTAAACACATATATTCAACCAGATATTTTATGCTTTCATGCAGCAGCTCTTGTGGTGTTCTGGGGAATATTTTGATAGCCTTTTTAATAAGCTGGGTCCTGTGCCATATTATTAAGTTAAATCACTTACAACTAAAGCTAAATGGCCATGATCAACGTCAAGGTATAAATTTAACACTTCTTGCCTGATCTTTACAAATGAGAGTATAGGTCATATTTAGGTATGTATTACTAAATTTTGTTGGACTTATTTATTTTTATGTTGTATGGACATCTACAGCAGTTGTTTTAGATTTTTTATTTTCTAAAGAAACTACAAACTTTGTTATTTCTCCCAACAGATTCATAAAAGCCATTATTCCTTCTTTGATCCCACGTGAATTTTTAATTGGTGCTATTACACTTCTTGAAGGGTTTAGAAACAATAGGCATTATGTTCCTTTAACTGGCAGTAGCCAAACTTTTTTTGCAATCTCAGCCAGAGTGAAAAATATTCTAAATCAGTGGGCTAGTTTTTATGAAAGACTGTTTTTTGGGGTTTTTTCCCCCCTCTTCTTTGCTTTCATTTCTTTTTCTTTGTCTTTTTTTTTTTTTTTTAATGTAAGGGAGGTAATGGGTGTTGGTAATGTTGCGGGTTGACAACTCGTTGCCAGCATGCAATCAGGCTTCTAAGCAGCCTTGTGTTTTATTTTCTATTCGTGGTTGGTTGCCCCCTTTAACCTTATCAAAGCAGTTAAATTTCTTCCAACTGTCAACCAGAGTCGTGTCAGCATCTTAAAGACAGCCACTGCTGACATGGCTCAGCAAAGCTGAATTGATCTCCCACCCCTTGGGGCATTGCACACAGCCAGCCCGTGCACCACCACCCAGAGCTTGATTTAAAGTTCAACCCCTTCTGCCTTATTGTGGGGAAGGCAAGCTGGGCTGCTCCCTGGCAGTATTTAAGAATACTTTTGCTTCCTTCCATGTGTAACACTTCAGCTTTTCTCTGGCCTTGGCAGTGCCTAGGGGACGGAAGTTTGAGGAAAAAGTTGAGGGCGAGCCGGAAGTAAATAAAGGCTGTGTGTCCTGTGGCTTTCATGATAATCAGACCAAGGACGCTGTTGCCAATCAAATGGCATGAAGTGGCGCAAACTGAGTGCCCAGTGCTTTCTTACCAGCTCTCGATACTTTTTTCCCACCCTCTCCAAGCTTCTCTTCCTTGAGATATTCTGGTTCACACTCCATCAGGCTTAAAGGCCAGGCAGGATCAGTTCCTAGAAAGGATTCTTCAAAACAAATGTTGTTGTCTCGTGGTTTCCTTATTGTGATGACTAGAAAGTTGGGTTAATGTCTAAGATGTCTGGATTTGAGGAGAAGAGTTTTCAGTTTCTTTTGTTTTCAGTTTTGATAAGCAGCCACGCTTAATGTGTTTTGTTTTTTTTTTAAGTAGGCTCCACACCCAATGTGGGGTTCAAACTCATGACCCTGATCAAGAGTTGCACACTGTACCCAAGAAGCCAGTCAGGCGCTCCAGCAGCTCCACTTAAAAGCAGTCATCCCAAGCCTTTTCCACAATGCAGTTAATCCCTATGTTACTTGTGTGTCCTCCTGTCACGGAGTTCTTTTTTAGAAGAAATCTTGTGCTATAAAATTTTACTTAAAAAAATATTTGCTATTGATTTGCTAATAGTTCTGCATAAAAATTTGCATTTGAACTTACTACACTAAGTAATTTCCAGAGTAAAACTCCCTCTTGGGCTATCATAAGCCCTTTTGATAAAATTGAAAATTTGTTGAATTCAATAATCATTTATTGAGCATCTTTTATAAATCAGGCATTGGGCTTACTATTGGAGTGACAAAGATAAATAAGGCAGTTCTGGCTCTCTAGGACCTCACAGTGCAGTCAGGGGAGATAGATAAAACAAAACAAAACAGCTAAGAAAAATGCCATGTTCCACAGATGAGAGAAACCATATGATAATTGTCTTTCTCTGCTTGACTTATTTCACTTAGCATTATCCCGCCAGTGCCGTCCATGTTGCCGCAAATGTTGAGAAATCGTTCTTTTTGATAGCTGAGTAATATTCCATTGTATATATGGACTACAGCTTCTTAATCCAGTCATCTGTTGAAGGGCATCTTCTCTCATCTATGGAACATAAGAACTAGGAAGATAGGTAGGAGAAGAAAGGGATAAAGGGGGAGGTAAACAGAAGGGGGAATGAAGCATGAGAGACTATGGACTCTGAGAAACAAACTGAGGGCTTCAGAGGGGAGGGGGGTGGGGGAATGGGACAGGATGGTGATGGGTAGTAAGGAGGGCATGTATTGCATGGTGCACTGGGTGTTATACGCAACTAATGAATCATTGAACTTTACATCAAAAACCAGGGATGTACTGTATGGTGAAAAACATAATAAAAATACTATTATGAAAAAAAAAATGCCATGTGCACATTGCTCTATGTGTGCAATAAGGAAGATGCATTTTCCATGGATAGTGTACAATAAATCCCCACACCATTGGAAAAAAAACAAAAAAAAACAACCCCCAACTCTAATGCTGTGAAGGAACTATTATATAATACCTCAATTTCTCTCTCCCTTACTCCCACCCTCCCTTTCTTTCTTCTTTCTTTTTTTTTAAGAGAGGGAGTGGCAGAGAGGCAGAGGAAGAGAGAGAATCTTAAGCAGCCTCCGTTCCCAGTGTGGAGCCCGACTCAGGGCTCAATCTCACAACCCTGAGATCATGACCTGAGCTGAAATTAAGAGTTGGACGTTTAACTGACTAAGCCACCCTTGTGCTCCAAGTCTTCCAATTTGATGACATAAATGACAGAATTAAAGAATTTAAAGAATTAAATTATCTAAGACCCAAAGCATTTTGGTTAACCAAGTTGTGAGTAGCATTCCCACATAAGGAATATAACATCCAAGAGCCTAGAAAGGAGACTTGGAAAGTCTCAGAAGTAATAAAGTGACCATTATACTGATTCTGACTAAACCCTACCCTAACTCTTGCTCTCCTGTCAGCATACCACACATTTCCACTGAACAAGGACCACGTCAGTGTCTTGACTTTTCCCTCCCTTCAGTCATAACAATAAAATTTCATTTTCTCTTCCCTCCCCTCTCCTCTTTTTCTGTCTTTCTCCACACACACACACACACACACACAAATATCTAATACATATTATATATTAACATGCTTATGTGAGATTTTACTCAATTGTCTCACCACTTTACATGTAGAATTCCCCACAGTTATCGACAGTTAACTTTCTTTCTTTCAATCTTACTCAATTTCATAGATCCATCATAACTAATGACCTTCAAAACTGTGATGCTTAACCATTGGTTTAATGCTGAAAGGTCAAGAGCATACAGGCATATCATGCAAGATAGTGATTGAAATGACCTTCAATCGCCTTATTTGTTCATAATTTTACCAATGAAGACTGCTGGTTTTATAAATCATAGAAGAAATCAAGACAATTCACTTTATAAAGGGCTCATGCATTAAAAAAAATTAAAGATATTAGGCACTCTATCTAGGAGTCTATGAAATTGCCAGTTGGTAGAATTTTAAGTACTGTCTTTACTGCCAGTGATACATCCCTTCAGGAGCCTTCATCTGATTTCATTTTCATTTCACAATCAATTGTAGTTACTATGCTCTCTCTGCAACTATTCATAATACATATCCAGCTATCATTGTGGTATTAGCTGATGCTTTTTACTCATTCTAGAATTTGCCAGAATGTTCTATGTGCTTTTTTCCCCCTCAGTAAAACTTTTAAAACTATTTTAGCCAAATGTAAGCATTGTTATGCGAAGTTTATGTGAACTTTTCATGAACACCTGTTCAACTTTATTTAAACCAAGAGCTGATCTTTGGTAAATCTTATTTACACATTTCACAGTATCCAAACATCACTTCCCTTAAGGCTTTGCAATGTTTCAGAATAACCATTTACTTTCTTGATGGGCCCTCTTACAGGAATCACAAGGGACCTTAAAGTCTTCATGTAAAATTTGAACTGAAGGAGTGATTTAGCCCAGCAGTCCCCTCCCAAAGTGAAACCCCTCTGGTTACTGGGTCTAAATAAAGGCAGATCAATAGGCTTTAAATGTTTGTGATTTGGGAGTTGAGTGAGGAAGAACATATTTTTTTTTTTATACTTAACAACTTCAATGCCAATAGTCTGGCTGAGAAAATTGAAAGGACAAAGAGTGAAGGCAGACAGACCAGAGAGGAGCCTATGGCAGTTGTCAGCCTAGAAATGATGAGGGTCTTGGCAACACAAATGAAAAAAAGATGATTTTTGCCAGGTATTGAGAAGGACAACTATTCAGGGCTTGGCAAATGCCTTCAAATGGCTATAGAGATGAACACATCCCTCTGTTTAGTAAATGATTCTGAGATCCTGCTTCAAGGTCTTGAGCACAGCTGAAACTGAACTCATTACCTCTTCATAAATGCAGCTCCCCCTCCTGACTCCTGCCATCCTCATCATCTCAGCTCCAAAGGATCCATTTCCTCTAAAGTGGCCTTTTACAACCCCCTCCTACCTGGTTGTTCTGCCTTTAGTCTTTCCACATCTTCACATATTAGTATAATCCATAAATTGAAAATAGAGTGCATTTCTAGCAGCTCTTTTAAAATCCCTAGCTGGGTTGGCAATCCACCATCATCTTCAGCCAATGAATTTGGAAAGTTTGGGGTTAGACAACAACAACAAAAAATAAACCAGAAGACAAGCTTATGTTAAATTGGTAGATATCATCATCATATAGTTTTCAAAGTATTTTCACATGTGATTTTTTTTTTACAATAACTCCCTAAAAGTAGGAATTCCTTTACGAGGATGGATATGAGACTCAGAGATTTAATTCTCTAGCTGAAAATCATACAGCTATTAAATTTTGGTAACCTTTAGTGGAGTACAATGTAGAAACTTGCAATTATTAAATAGCTCCTCCTTTTTATCCAGATCTAATTCCTCATATTAGATACAATAGGTTATGAGGTCTAAATATGCCAGCTTTTATGAGGTTATAACTGAAGATTATATGGACTTCTTTTCAAAATTTTTTCAGTCACACTGTGAACTTGACTCATGGTTCTCAACCTTTGCCTTTTATATGCTAGGAAAAGTTTCTAGAGCAGAATCTTCAAATATTTTTTTAATATTTCCCTGTCATCAAGAACCAGGAGAAATCACTGGGCTTTCCATTCTCTAAGTTTATGTGATGTTCAAAGTAGCTGGCATGATGTCATGAACAGCCCACGGGCAGGGGAGGGGCAGAGGGAGAGGAAGAGAGAGTATCTTAAGCAGGCTCCACGCCCAGTACAGAGTTCAACATGGAGCTCATCTCACAACCCTGAGATGATGACCTGAGCCAAGTTTAAGAGTTGGACACTTGACTGACTGAGCTACCCTGGTGCCCCATCAAATCAACTTCTTTTATGAAAATATTATGTATCAACATGATTCAGTTATCCATTTATTGAACAAATATATGCTGAACATCTACACTGTTATAGATGCTAGGAATTCAATAAGCTAAAAGATAGGTCCTGTTTTTTCACAGCTTACATTTATTGGGGGAGATAAATAATATACAAATACAAACACTACTGTTTAATATAATTTCAGAGAATGACAAGTTCTATGAAGAACAATAATAAAAGCTAAGTCTACAGAGTTTGATCTGGGTGGGGAGGGTTTTTATGTTTTTCAGGTTTTTAGTTAAGATGGTCAGGGAATGTATGTCCAAGGAAGTAACAATTGAATAAATCCCTGATGATACATGGAAAAGTTCAGGGAAATGTTGGAAAAGAAAGATAAAGCTAAGAGAGTCTCTGAGAAGGAAATACTGAGAATTCAAGTATTGTGAACCAGCAAGAATGGAGTGAGAGCAGGGTAGAGTAGCAGAAAAAAGTTCAAAGTGGTAGAGAAAGACCAGATCATGAAAGGTGTTTAGATTATGGAAGTAGTCAGAATAAGTGCCCCACCCGCCTACTGATACCCACTCAAATCTCCAGAACCTGTAAATATGTTATCTTAAATGGAAAAAATTATTTGTAGATATAATTAAAGTAAGCATCTTGAGGTGGGGGCGTTATCCTGGATCATGTGGCTAGATCCAATCTGATCACATGAGATCTTCAACTCAACTTCTCCTGACTATGGTTAATGAAAGAGATGTAATGATGGAAGCTGGGTCAGAACGATGATATGAGACTGGCCTTGAAGATGAAGGAAGGAAGTCACACGTCGGGGAATGTGTATGGATTCTAGAAACTGCAAAAGACAAGGAAATGGATTCTTTCCTAGAGACTCCAGAGAGAAATGCAGCCCTACCAGCACATAGATCATAGCCTACTGAAACCTGTGTCAGATTTCTGACTTATAGAAATGTAAGATAATAAATTTGTGTGGTCTTAAGACACTGAATTTGTGGTAATTTGTATAGTAGCAACGTAAAATCATGACATGGATTTTGAGCAGGGGAGTGATATAATAACTATGACTCATTTTAAGTGACAACCATGTAGAGAATATAACGTTGGGGATGGCAAAATGCAGCAGGAAGACTAGTTAAAAATGCTATTTTATGCTAAAAGTAGCTATGGTTGCTTGGACTAAGGTAGCCAAGGTGATGGCAATAGTAAGTGATAATATTTGGGATCAAATTTCAGTGTAAAATCAGCATAAGGGCGGTTTTCAAAGCCATAGGGCTAGATGAGACCATCCTGCTTCACTGTCCAATACAGTAGCCAGTAAGTACATGGGGCTCTAAATTAAAATGAATTAAAAATAAAAAAATAAACATTTAATTTCTCAGACACACTAGCCACATTTCAAGTTCGTAGTAGCCAAATGGGGCTAGTGGCCACCATACTGAACAGCACAAAGAATCTTTTCATCATTACAGAAAATTCTGTTGGTCAGGGCTGATGGTAGTAAAGACAAGATAGAGAAGAAAAACAAAAAAGAATCAAAGACAGATTTCTGGGTTATTCTTACTTGCAGAGTCAGGGATTGGAAAAGGAGCTGGCAAAAGAGACTAAGGAGTGGTCAGTGCTTATCTGTTCCAAGATTTAAACATATCATAATACAGGGGTGCCTGGGTGGCTCAGTTTGTTGAGCGTCTGACTCTTGAATTTGGCTCAGGTCACAATCTCAGGGTCTTGAGACTGAGCTCCATGCTCAGCAGGGCGTCTGCTTGAAAATTTTCTCTCTCTGCCCTTCCCCTGGTCGCTCTCTTTCTTTCTCTCTTTCTCATAAATAAATGAATCTTTAAAAAATATATCATAATACAAATTAGGATACTACATTTATAATAGAAAATGTAATTCTATATGTGATTAACATAAATGTGGTTTCTGCGTAGATTTAGCTATTGAATTAGTTTAACAATCTGGTGGCATTAGCTTTCTTGGAGGTTCCAATTGTTGTTAAGTCCTTTTCAAAATGGAAACTTGGCTCTGAAGAACAGTCAGGAAAGGAGAAAGGCAATGAGGGAAGCAGTGGCATAGCAGAAGAGTAAAGTATCGCCTCTTTCAAAATTTTGTACTGGACCATCTTTGAAGGAGAAAGCAAGGGGAAATGAGAAGAGGAGCTGGTGAACAAGGAAAGCAAAGTTCACTCGAGCAATAGAACCAACACACTGTTGTCTCTGACCATTCCCAGACTCACACAAAGAGTTTTCTCTTTTTAAATTGTTTTACTTATTTGATAATAAATATTTATATTGCTAATAAATGATCACCAGCTGAGGGTTTATCAAATGTCTACTGTTCTTTAGCCTCAGTAAAACATTCAATATCTTAGAAGCAGTTGACCTCTGATACCATATTGTTTGATGGTTTTGATGTGTTCTTGTAAAGATCGGGAAGAAACAAGGTTCTTAACAAGGAGTTGGACTTTAGGCGAGAGACAAATGAGGCTCTGAAACCAGAGGAGTGTTTAAAGATTGGAGATTCGGAGGGGCACCTGGGTGGCTCAGCGGGTTGAGCAGCCAAATCTTGATTTTGGCTCAGGTCATGATCTCTGGTCATGAGATCAAGCCCACACTGGGCTCGTGCTGGGTGTGGAGCCTGCTTAGAATTCTCTCTCTCCCTCTCCCTTTGCTCCTCCCCCTGCACATGTGCTCTCTCTTACTCTCTCAAAACAAGAAAAAATTATACAAAAATTGGAGATTCTGAGAGAGGAAGCAAGTAGTACAGGTAAGGGGAAGGCCACCAACATTGTGATCATTACAATACTCTCTATATAATCGTTGTCTAACAAGTATTTCCTGACTGTATTCAGTTTTTTGAAAGTTTTTTTCTGTTACAGGACAATGAGTCAAAATAGACTCAAGTTTAGTTTCCTTTCTACCTTGCTGACACCCAATAGAGTAAACTGGAAAAAAAAAAAACTCAATGAAATGAACTAGGAAATACAAAATTTGCTGAAAGAAGAGAGAAAAGAAATAATATATGAGTTTCATTCAACACATACTCATTATTTATTCTTTGACAACCCCTGTCCTTTGTTGCAAGGAATACAATGAATTCAAGACAGAGTTTTCCCCAAGAAACTTGCATTCTACTCTACATAGAAGATTTAATGGTACAAATTATGGGTTTTTATCTTATCCAGTGGATTTTTCTTAACTGCATTCTTAAAGATCCCAAAATTTAAGACCAAAGAGTGAATATTTGTCATGATCTCTAAATTAGCACAAGACAATTTTTTTACATGATTTTTGTTAACATATTCTTAGATTAAATGCCAAAGACAGAGATAACTCCCTGTTTTTTTCAACTAGATTTAGCCACCACCTTTATGGTAGTTTATATGGGACGTTCTCCTATCAAGGTTAGGTAATGAGAACATAGCCATGCCACTTAATTCATCATCAGGAGTGTTATTCACACGCAAATCTTGGAATACCAGAGACCACATTACCCACAGTTATGAATTTAAGGGTCAAGCATTACATGCCACAAACCAATAAATAACATTGATACACAGCCCAAATTTGTTCAGATTATTAACAAGAATTTCTTTTTGTTCTTCCTCCACTTCTAACACAAGGAAACTAGAGATGGAGAGAATTCTGTCTCATTCCCTTTTTAGAGCCATGTTAGAAGTTTCCTTTACAGTATTTAGCAAAAAGTTAAATACTGTGGCTGTTCATTATGGAATATAAATCATCAGAATTGAAAGGAGATTGGGATAGTTTTGTATTTGGGATGGGACAGATGACATAAAGTAGACGTTATGATAGAAATAGATGATACTGAAATTTTGTGGCTCACACTGATATCCATAATTATCCTAGAACCATGGCAGGGAAGGGCGGGCTCTAGTGACAGCAACTATAACCGGCTTCTTAAATACTTCTATCAGAAACTATCTATTTTAGAGAAAAGGCCATAGACCTGAGATCAAGAGTTATGTTCTAGCCCAGATTAATCAAAATAGTTCCATAATATTTGGGGTAATTTTCAACTTTCCAATTTGATCATTCTTTTTCCTATTTTGTATACTTACTTTCTTACTGTCACTGGAAGAGATAACAATGGAAAAGACATACTAATTATTACATGGTCCACTCTACTTAATTACAAATTGTCAGGGCTCAGGATACAGTCTATACATTTTGAATTTGGTTTTTCACTGTAAGTGAGGCTTCTGCAGGTTTGTTCTATTGTAGATGGGAAAGTACAAAACATATATAAGACAACACTATTAATCAGAAGTTATCTGGGAAGTCGGGGCAGTGCCCACCTCTCCAGGTAACTTTTGCCTCCTTAAGGGATTCTTCAGATCACCCTGTTGACTTCTTCCTCTTTGAAGCTAGATACACTCTCTCTCTCTGTCTCTCCCATACACTAGTTTTTGTGGTGAGATAGTATAGGACTTAACAGCATGGATTTTAGAGTCAGAAAAATCACGATTGCTCATTCACTAATGGTAGGTATGACCTTGGACCACTGCTTAACCTTCTTGAGCATAAGATTCTCAGTATGGAATGGAATAACACCATCTATTTAACAGAACTGTTCTGATTATTTTTTCTGGCTTTACTAAGATGTAGTTGACATATAACACTGCATATGTTTTGTTGTGGTGGTGGCGGTGGTTATGGTTTTTTAAAAAGATTTATTTATTTATTTGAGATGCAGGAGGAGAGGCAGAGGGAGAGAGAGAATCTTCAAGCAGACTCCCAGGTGAGTGTGGAGCCCAACTGAGTGCTTGATCCCAGGACCCTGAGATCATGACCTGAGCTGAAATCAAGAGTTGGGCACTTAACCAACTGAGCTACCCAGGCACCCCAACACTGTAAGTTTAAGGTGTACAATATGATGAGTTAATACATACATACTATCATATATATATATATATATATATACACATATATTTAACATATTACAACAATAATATATATAGTACAAAATGATTACCATAGTGATTACCATAGTGTTAGTTAACACATCCATCACCTCACATAATTATCATTTTTGTATTTGCGAGTAGTGACAATTTTTAAGATCAACTCTCTTAGCAACTTTCAGGTACACAATACAATATTGTTAAGCATAGTCACCATGCTGTACCTTAGTTCCCAGAACTTATTTATCTTATAACAGGAAGTTTGCACCCTTTGACCCCTTTCATCCACTTCCCCCAAACACCCACTATGGCAACCAATAATTTACTCTGTTTCTATCAAATCATTTTTTAAAGATTTCACAAAAAAGTGAGATCATACAATACTGGTTTTTCTTTGACTTATTTCACTCAACATGATGCCTTCCAGTTTCATCTATGTTGTTGCAAATGGCAGGATTTCCTTCCTTTTATGGCTGAATAATAGTTTGTTAGCTTATAGAAGCACAAGTGATTTTTATATGTTGTTTTGTATCCTTCAACTTTACTGAATTTATATATATATATATATATACATATATATATAAATTCATTTATTAGTTTTAAAAGTTTTTGTTGGAGTTTTAGGGTTTTCTATATATAAGATCATGTCTCTGCAAATAAAGAAAATTTTACTTGTTCCGTTCCAATTTGGATGTTTTTATTTATTTTTTGTGCTTGATTGCTCTAGTTAAGTCTTCTAGCCCACAGGCTGGTCTTGGTGATTGGGTAGACCATTAGCTGTGTTCTGATGTTGGGTGAGGTCATAGGTTGGGCTCTCTGTTTAGGCAGGGCTTCCACCTATACCCTGTCGTTGGGTGGGGCTGAAGAGCATGCTCTGCTTTAGGGTGCAGTCACTGTGCTCCCTGGTTAGGGGGGCCCAGGTTGTGTTCAGCAATTTGGCAGAGACATAAAGTGGAATCTGCTGCTGGGAAGGGTGTAGGCAAGGCTCTGTGGCTGGGCATTGATTCTGTCCACTGCCTCTGTCTAGGCTCCCCAGTTATTTGGGTCCACGTGCTATGCTCAGCAGTTGGACAAGGCTGCTGACTTGGCTCTCTACCTGAGCGGCCTATAGGATGGGCTTCTTCACATCCAGATTCTCTGGCTATGCTTCTTGGTGAAAGGGCACTGGAGGCTATGCTCAGCAGTTGAACAGGTCTGTGATTTTGCTCACCTGCCCAGGCAGACTGTAAGGTGTGTTCCCTTGGCAATGGGCATCTGTGGTCAAGCTTCTATTGGGACAGGGCTAGAGATTATGCTCAGCAACTGGGTGGGCTTTGAGTCTGCTTCCTTGCCCAGATGGGCTATAGAATGAGCTCCATGGCTGATATGGCTGTTGGCTGGGGACCCAAACCAGGCAGGACTGCCAACTGAACTCCTTGGCTAGACAGGGCCATTGGGTTGGTTTTACAGATGGGCAGAGCCAGTGGCTGGGATATGTGCTCAGGAGCAGCTCCAAGCAGAAGTGCAGTCTGCCAAGATGTGAGCACTGGTTTCTATATGCCTATCCCCCTTCTTCATCTTTATCTGATCACCTGTGGTTGAGCCCTATAGATTTTCCCACTGATCCCCAAGAAGTAAGACCTGAGTGTGCCTCCTGGGAAGAACCCTGTAATGCTGTTAAAGCTGGATGTTCACCTCAGACTCTCTTTTCCCACTGGAGGAAACCATAGGCCCAGGGGTGCCTCCTCCCTGCAGAGCTATAATGGCTTGAGGGTGGGGCAATGTGGTCAACACGAAACCACTCTCCTTATCCTTTTAATGTGGTCTTTCTCAGTCTGTGTGGTCCAAGGGTGTGTTTTAGCCTCATTCCCAGGTTCTGGGATTTTCTTAATAGTGTCTTGTTTATGGATAATTGTTAATTATTTTTCTTATGAGGGGGATTGAAGTTGGGAACACCAAGGTCGCCATTTTGATGACATTCTGTTCTGAGTATTAAAATTAATAGTTCAGTAAACCACTTAGTGGAAAAACAATCATATAATATCTAGTATTATTCTTAAATGTTAATTTTCTTCTTCTGGGCTCACTGTGGAACACACACTTCTGACTGAAGTTAAAGTATTATAAGTATGGGTAGTTATAAAGTTATAACTAGTATAAGGCTAAAGCAGTGTTAAAAAATTATGCCAACACATATCTATATTCTCCTCTGGCAAACACATAAAACAGAGCAAGAGGAGTTTGATCCTTCACTGATTTTTCTTTTGGCTGTTCTAGAAGTCAGTCTTTCCTACCTTTTGTTTTTATCTCTATTTCATCATAATTCTCTCCCTCCACCCCACCTGATAGCCACACATGCAAGTAGTCACAGTGAACAAATGCCCACATGCATCCTGAGTGGGGTTTGAATAAATAAAACAAAATACGTTCATAGCAACAGCATGAAGCTCAGAACCTAAGCAAACTTATATTCTTGAACCCGTGTTTAAGCTTGTCGAACACGTGTAATGGAGACCTTCACAAATTACCTCCAATAAAAGGTGACAGAGGAAAGCTTCTTGTACTTCCAGAAAGTAAGGAAGTAGTCAAAGCAAAATAAAACCCACAAATGTCAAAGGGACACAAGAGTCCACTGAAAAGCTCCCACTGGCCAAAGATGAAATCAAAATGGTTAATAAAATTCATGGCATAGTATTGGGTTATAACCTCAAGTATAAAGTAAATATCCATGACTCGCTGTCAATACCCATTGAATGGATATAGATAAATGACTGAATAAATAAGACAAGTTTTCCATGCAGAAAGAATCCAAATAATATACGTAGATACTCTGCCTTCAAGGTACTCTTTAAATGTGGCTGCTCAAAATACAGACTCCTTCTAAGGGTACAGCATGAACAGAGCAGAGAAAGAGTAACTTTACAGTGGGGAAACCTGACAAACATTGCCTTATCCAGGTGGCCAAGGTCAACGTCATCAATGCTGAGTCATCTGATAGCATGTACCTTTGACATGATAATGATGACAATGGCACTTCATCTCTGTGATCTTCCTCTCAAAAACACATGACCCTAGTGTAATCATGAAAATAACAGACAATTCCCAGCGAGGACACATTCTACAAAATACCTGAGCAGTACTCCTCAAAGTTGTTAGAGTCATTCAAAATAAGGAAAATCTGAGAAACTATCAGTCAAGAGGAGCCGAAAGAAACAGGACAATCAAATGTGATGTGGTGTTTAGACAGGATCTGAAATAGTTTTTAACACTGGGTCAAAAACTAAGAAAATCTGAATAAAGCATGGACTTTAGTTAATAATACTATATCGACATTGGTTCATTCACTGTAACAAAAGTACCACACTACTATAACGTGTTAATAATGGGGAAAGTTGAGTGCACAATGTATAGGAATCCTCTGTACTATCTTTGTAATTTTTCTGTATATCTAAAACTGTTCTAAAAATAAAGTTTATTAAAGAAAGAAGTGAAGGGAGTGAAGTCTGGCTGGTGACTGAAGGGGGATCTCTTAGAATGAGAGGTAGGACTCAGGCAATTCCCGTGGAACTAGGGCTGGGGACCAGACAGCAATAAGGAGCAAGGTTATTCTTTCCATCTTTCAGTGATGACAAGGTCTATCATCTATGTTTACCTCGGCATATTGACGTCTCTTTCACAAACTGCTTCATCGCCCTGCAGTCTAACGAGGCACGTACTCCACCCAGATGCCGTCCCTAATGTCTCAGTCACTGCCCCAGTTACCAGGCGCCTCTGCCTTAATTCAAACTCTTCAGGTTAGCTCTGGAATCCCGTGAGCTGCCAGCCAGCCAATGGCTTGTCTGTCCTTGAAACAGGGACACAACCTTAATCCAAATAGTCACGTTGGCAGATGGGGGTAAAGGGCCATGTAGCCTCTTCTAAGCTCTCAAAGGGGAAGTTCTTTAAATAGGGAGAATAAAATGGGAGGATAATAGAATAGGTGTAGAGCATGTGACAAAAGCATAAATCTATAATTGTACTATAAATTATAAAGCATATTGTAAATATAAAGAAACAACAGAAATTTTTATCAGTCTATGTTTTCACAATACAGCTGTGCGCCAAGCACAAAATCTTAGTATCATCAGAGAGTAGACATGGGTGCCACTCATGAGCCTGCTGTGTTTAGCAGATGTGGGCTGGGCTCCGCAGGACTGGTCACGCGTCTGTAGTCATCAGGGGCTTACTGCCAGAATAATGATGTCTGGTGGTTGGCTGGCTGTCGGCTGGGGCAATAGGGACACCTGGGCCAGGCTCGCCTAGACATGTTCTTATGGAAAGTCGGGGGGGAGGGGGCAAAGATAAGATGGAAATGGCAGGCACTTTTAAAAACCTTTACTTGCATCAGAGCTGTGAATGTGCACGGGCCAAGTCAAGTCACGTGGTCAGCTCAGAATCAGAGGTAAGGGAAATAGACCCCGTGAATGCTAAGGACTGCTGCCTCACATTGTAAAGGATGTGGCTACGGGGTGGGGTGGGGGTGGGCTGTGAAGAACGGGGATCATTAATACAATCAATGCACCACGTAATGAAGTATTTAAGTCATCAGATGGCGGGATTAATTGGAGAAGCCCACCCAAAGGAAGGCACTTTGAGTAAGTGTTTAAACCAAATTATAGGACAGCTCATATAGATGTATTCATCATCTGGTCTGATTTAAAAGTATTTCTACTTTTGCTATTATGGATAAAGGGATCAAAAGAGGACAGGATGTTGCAGCTTCTATGACCTGGAGTGAAATTATGATTCAGTTATTAACTCTGCTGCTCAGTAACCCACAAGAAGCAATGCCGCATCCTTCGATTTGGCCTTATCTATTGTGACAAGGCTCCGGGGAGCTGATGCGTAGGAAATTCATTTCATGTCTCATTCACAGAAAGCCTGAGTTTTGAAAACACCTTTATGATGTTTCAGGTTTCAGTTACCTGGTGTGTGATCTCGCAAACTCACAGTCTTCAAAAGAAAGAACATTAACTTTTCTCCTCAGAAGCTTGAGGTTCTTTGTTATGGGAAACCCAGGAGGCATTATTCCAGAAGAAACACACAGGAGCACTAGGTCACTTTTGATAGAATGCCATATATTCTAAGGGCAATAGAAATACGTATTTTATGCAAACTCAAAGTTGAATAGATGGTACAGATTTAGATAAAATAGATTCAAATCATCCTTATGTATAATACATTAACAAATAGATCATAGGCTTCCCCGTATCAGGTTTCTCAAAATACTTCCGATAAATAAGCGGCATTTTTTTTTACCAAAGCAGCAAATAGGTAAATAAATGTGCAAATAAGAACAATAACATTTTTAGAATCGAATAGGAAAAATAAAATTACATCTTCCTTCCATTAAATGAGAAGAGATAAGAACACACAAAAGATACGAACGAATGTGTAACTTTCTCTTGTTACTCCTATGGTACGTTTCCAGGGTTGTAATCTATCAGGTTTACTTCTTTCCATGCTTAACACAAATCACAATTAGATGTGAATTTTCTCTCTCTTTTTTCCCCCCCATTTCCAACAATCTGTTGCGAATAGGGCTAATGTAGTGAATGCTTGGCATTCTCATCGTGCCCATGGTAGACATCAGTTTCATCTGGGGGCTCTTTTTAACAGAGCCTGGACCAAGTCTCTAATCCACCTTCACTCATTCTTTTGGTTAACTCTACCATGGGATTAGAAGTAGCAATGTGAGGAAAGCATTTTGTTCCCCCTCCCCCGCCAACCCATTTTTCTTTCCTCCCTCTGTGCGCACGTTGACTAATTTAGCCAACTCCTACTCATTCATCAAATTTCAGCTCACATACCACCTTTCCCCGAAGCTAGTCCCTGACTGATCATTGTTATTTTGATAGATCTTCTCCCTATCCAGAAAATTGTGTGTATACCTCAATGAAAGAACTATTGGCACTATATCATCTTCTATATTTAGTTCTCTATCCCACACACCAGTCTATGAAAGAGATATAAGTAAATGAAGAAGAGAGAACAACTAAACTGTGCTTTGTGGATGGCAAGGAAATCTCACAGCACAGAGCACAGAATGTGGCCCCTACCATTTTGGTGAATGCGTGCATGCCTGCAGGGTGAACGAGGGAGGGACCAAGTGAGTGACTTAGAAAGTGAATGAAATGGAAAAGGAAAGGCCCATATTTGCATGCTTCTTCTTATTCACGCTCCTCACCCAGAAAATGACCAACTGTTGATGACATTTTTCAGCGCTTATTTGCAGCAACAACAAGCCAGCTGAAAAAAATACTGGTCTTACATAACATGTCTCTAAAATTCTTGGGCTGGGGTGAGGGGTTGGTGAAGCAGGGAGGTGCTGACAGGAAAGGTTTTATTTCTGGCTCCATTGAGATCAGAGAGGATTGAAGTTTATTTATTCAGACAGCCCAGTGGCATAACCAGAGCAACGGGGCTTGGAATCTTCGGGAGAGCCCAGCTTACCTGTATCAGATTACTTAAAATTTCTGCGCCTCAGTTCCTGCCCTTGTAAACTAGGGATAACAAAAACCACCTTCCTTGAACACTGTTGTGACAAGCCAGCCAGATCACTGCATGCCTCTTAACGGGGCCGGCGGGGGGGGGGGGCGCCCTGATATTGGCAGAACCCTCACAGGTACCGGAGGCCACAGAAGAAAGTTGGTATATCTTCCAGCATCATTTTATTCAAGGAGATGGGGGACATCTTACTTTTGTATTGCAATAAGCATGTATGTTACATGTATAGAATGCAAAATGCTCGTGAATATTTATAGGAAATCACAGGACTTCAAAGAAATTTCATGCCTGGATCAAGGAGCAACAGTCTATACTCTGAATTACTCAAGGACTCATATTTACTTTACTTTGCTGCTAAGTTAGAAAAGTTGGAAAAGCCCTGATTACGGTAAATGATTCCAAACACCTTCAAACATATCACTGTGTAAGATGGTCACAGCTTTACATTTTAAAATTATATATTTACAATTTTTCCTTAGACATGAGTCCTGTGATTGGGTTCTGCTCATAGATCCAAATCCAGCAGTGGCTCTGTTGTCTTATTTTACAGCCCATGTATGGAATTCTTCAAGTATATTTACATAATTATTTCCCCAAGCATCTAATTAACTTATTTTTTGCCATTCATGAATGCAAACTGCATCTCTTTTTGGCAGATCCCTCTAAGTAAACAATAGGAGTGAAGAGGAATGTTAGACTTTCTGCTCAGGCCGACTAATACATACAATAGTGGTGGAAACTCAGCTTGTAGAAAAAATAAATTGCAACTCAGCTAGTGGGGAAGAATTTTCAAACACAGCATGCATGAGATGTTATTCTATGTTTGCTTTTAGGATTTGAGAAGCAATTCCATGTTGGTATTCTGTGAGAACAAGAAATCACCACCACTGTTTAATTTCATATAGCCAGCACACTCCTATAATACGTGATCACATTAATAGCGCTGCTTAAAAGACAAGTTTTTACCTACCTACACACATGCCTGAATGTCCCCCCCCCACATATACACACATGGCTATTCAGCTGACTGTCAAAATAAAAAGTTATGAAGTTAAAAGCCATACAGCCAAAGCAGAGAAGAGAAATTTAAGTATTGAAGTGATGTACTATATGTTGGCAAATTGAATTTAAATAAAAAAATTTTAAAAGATGTTCTATAAATATAGAAGGGGAATAAATTATACAACATAAATTATGAAGAGAGAAAGCAAGGCTTTTTCAAGATAGAACTAAAATTTACTATGAAAAATACCTGACAAGAGGTATGGGATAAGTGGATTAAAAGTATATTTGCATTTTCCCAGATTCTATCTTCACCTGCTTCTAATTTTGCTTACGATGGTCAAATTTCTCTTTCATATTCCTTGTGAGAGAGGTGGTAGGCTCTCACAGCATTTGTGCTGTGCTTATGATTTAGGGCTGTTTCCCATTAAAAGAAACATACAGATAGTCTAGGAAGACCTCAGGGTATCAGAGTCTGGAAGAGTTTTAAATATCATTACTGTAGCTTGCTCTGAGTTTGAAAATGGAAAAATCGATCCTAGAACCAACACTTGCATTTTTACAAATTTGTGTCAGAGACCTAACTATCTTCTGTCATTGACAAAAGTCCTGTCTTCTGATTTACCTGGAAGCACTGATCAGACTACAGATTATTATAAGAAAACCTTTTCTTTCTGTTCAGGACCCAAAGGAATGCTTTTTTTTTTTTTTTTAAACGGTTTATTTTACAGGCTCATCCTGATTCAGTGATAAAGGAATATTCATGCTTGATAAGTACTTTGGGCCTGATGATAAATGCTGTGGTTGGATATTATTGCTATTCAAGTGCACAAAACCTTACAGAATGTATTGATGGCTGTGGACTGCATTATGTGAATGAGCCTTCTTGTGCAACTTCAGTGGTCTGCCTGATGAAATGACTTGATCAAACTGTCAATGAGACACCTACAATTCCAATACCAATGTCTTTTTGGCCGAGAGATTCTAAACCCCTATTATGACTTCTAGATGACGAATCTAATCCCAGGGCCCAAAGATACTGAAATTATATCCTGTACTTGGGTCTTCTTTACCTCTCAGGACAGATTGCCACCAATATCCAGGAACAAGAGAAAGAGAATATTACAGAGGGAGCTAGGGCTCACTTTACCTGAGTCACATGTTTCTAAAGTCTCTTCCGGACTGTTAGGAGTATGAGAAATGCGTATACAGTAAAACTGCTTAAGGAATTAACATTGACCAGTGTAAACACTGCTAAAATTATCTGCATGGATTTTAAGTTGTCAATGAATTAACCATTTCCAAAGAGATGCACGCTGAAAATTGAGCCAAGCCTGCATTCAGATTAATATTGGAATCCTTGAGGGATTAAATCTGGAATGAAAAACATCACACTCGATCAAGATCTAGAGTAGTCTGGATTTGTATTACATACACCCCTTTATAGATGTGTGTGTTTTTTTTTAAGGTTTCAGATTGATTTGCTTTACACGACACTGAAAGGTTGCATTCAAAATAATCAACAGCTTTAGGCATAACTCAAATATAAGTGTCATTGAAATGACAACGATAACGAACTCAGCATGCTATGTCTTTAGTAGAGCTGGGTTACTTTCCTCCCAGATAGGGATGCATCCAATTCAGGTTCTTTTAAGAAGACACCAAATCAGGTGCTGACTCTAGTAAACAAATGGTACCACATGTTTCCATTTCCACAGAATTGTTGTCAGGGTGGGGAGTTTTAAAATAATTCCCCTTTGAGCCGGAAAACAATTTGTCTGGCTGGGAAGGAGGGAGAGGAAATGTCCCTAGGGCAGGAGATTTTTCCCTTCCTCTGAGAAACAGAGCAGGAGCAGATGTGTGAGAGGAGATGCTGAGGCTTCGGTCCTGCCTGCTCTGTCGCTGAGTGCCCTCTCCAAAGGCACCTTGTAAGCGCTCCTTTCCGCTCGCCTCCTCCTGCCATTTAAACACATCTACTTACTTCTTGTTTCCCAGCATGTTCCCTCTCGCCACCCTTTCTCATTCGTCACAGCCTGCTTTCTTTATTTTTTTCCTCCACTGCTAAAGAAAAAACATTATTCATAACACTTGCTAAAGTGAATAGACTTTATTCAGGGGACCTCCGCAGGGGCGGGGAGGTTACAGTAGGGGAGAGGGATGGGGTTTAACTTCTAATAGAAGGACAAGGGGAGATTTATAGCCGAGGAGCAGAGTTCGGGTAGTGGTTTATTCAGAGAAAACATCAGCCAGCGGTACTCTTGCTAGAACGATGCATTAGGATTCTTGGGGGAGGCAAGCCAGAGGAGAAGATATCAAGGGTGGGTGATTTTCTCTAAACTGACCCAGCAAGATTTTTGCTAAAACTGGACTAAAGGGGCCACAGACAGAGCCCAGTGTTGGATCCTTGAGGGCTTAGAGGAGCCTGAGTAGAGTCAGGTCAAGGAGAGAGGTGTTGTCACCTTCTAAAATAAAGCCAGTGTTCTCTAAAGGTCTGCTCTCTGGCCCTCATGGGAAAGGCACTCTCCACCACATTCCCTTGTCCTTACAGGGCCTACTGTCATCCTCGATGTCTAAGAAATATGCATAAGTGTAGCCTACAGACTGGTCAGAATCCTCGGTAAAACTGCTGCTCCCAAAATAAGGCACAAGTCCTCTTGTTTCCATTTCTGCCACATTATTTCAGCAGAAACCTAGAGTCATCTTCTTTATTGCCCCCCACATCCAATGTGTTAGCCATTTCTCCACATTCTACATTCTATCTTCAAAATATGTCCATGGCCCCCATCTTAAATCACCTCACCATTTTCTCTTTCGTGGATTCCTAAAATAATCTCTCAAATGGTCTCACCACTTCTTACTCCCTTCTCTCCCCTCTAAACTTTTCTACTTATAGGGGGGAAAAATGGCCTTTTTGAGACAAATGCTGGATCATATCAATAAGAGAAAAAAATCTTCACTGGACTTTCTATTGTCCTTATCATATCATCCAACTTCTTGCCTTGGTCTATAAATCCATGCATGACTTGACCCCTGTTTTTCTCTTTAACTCATCTTGTTCCAGTCTTCTTCTAATTTTTTTTGCTCCAGCCCACCACATGTGTCCCTTCTTTTTCCTTTGGGTCTCAGGGTAAATGTCCTCTCTAGAAAACATCCCTAGAGTGGCCTCTGCTCCTCTTCCTCTCAATTCCTTGTTTGTTCCTTTCACAGCACTTGTTAAACTTGAATATTTTGTGTCTGTCTCTAATTTGTTTTGTTGGCTGCCTCCCCAGAAACAATTAGCTCCATAAAGACTATCACCTATCTGCCTTATTCATCACTGTAGAAAATTGTCTTATACAAAGTAGATACTCAGTAACTATTCACGAAAAGATAAATGTCTCCAGGGCACTTCCCCCAAAGTTCCTTAGATAAGAATTTCTAGTAAGAGTACAGTAGTTTATTAAAAAACCTTATTGTCTTTGTTTTTTTTAGAGAGGTTTAAAATTATCTCTAACAAATATCAGATTCTCCACTGAACTTCTCCAACCACATTCAAATTAAGTTCATTAATGAGTAGAGTTGTTAATGAGGTATGGATGGCATGAGTAAATGGAGAAGGGGTCAGTGTCCAAAGAAATCAGTTTTTATAAAATGACTGAACTCTGCTTTCCGTGTTGTGGCACAATCTTGCCAATAAATAAAAATTTCATGTTTATTGTTATAGTCAGAGGGACTCCAGAGTTACCTGGGTTCTAACAGTGACCCAACAGTGCAGTAGACTTGCCCCTCCACAACCTAGGTATCATCAGGAATGAGCCTACCCTGAGGTCCTGTCTGTTCCTGCACAGTCTCTGCCCAAGGTAATGATCAGTCATGAGGTACGGCCAGTGCAGGGCTCAAAATGCTCTGGAAAGCCAAGGCAGCTGGCTGAGGCAATTTGGCCTCTGACAGAAGAATTGGCAGGTGCCCGAGACACACACAGCGGATTACCTTCCCTTTCCTAAAATAAATTTGATGCCGATCAGCATTTCTCTTGGGATAATTGTGAAATTGAACCCATGATCATGTCATCAAATATCCATCTGCAGAGAACCCAAATTACGCAACCTGTATCACTCTGGAAGGTTCAGTCACGTACACATTGATGGCAAATTTTGTGGATGAATTTCAGCAGCTGCTTATCCTAAAGAGCTGAATATAAAACTCAGAGGTTGCTTCTGGTGTTCATTCTTTCAAAGGTCATGTATGAGTTTCTGTTATTAATGAAGGATTCTATGTAACGTTTTTGGAAAGGGTGGTATTACAGATGTGGGTAAACTGTGCTCTCCCTATAAGTTTTTATTACCATTTGCAACCAGTCCGCCCACCTTTTTAAAATGAAAGCCTCATTTGAATAAGTTGTAACAAGTACCACCAAACAGCTTATATAACAACCGGTTAGTGAATGTAATTAGTATTTTCAAACACTTGAAAAAGGGACAATAAGTACATTACTTTCTGCAGAAACATCTCTAATAGAAGATTGCCCACTAATTTTCCCCACTTGCTCAGTTGTGTTGTTTTTCTTCAGATTAATACATCCCAGTTACTATAATTGTCTCTTACATTTCATTTTCAAGGACTTTCTTTTCCTCTAACTCCAGTTTAGCCATTTTTTTAAAGATTTTATTTATTTATTTATTTATTTATTTATTTGACAGAGAGAGAGAGACAGCAAGAGAGGGAAAACGAGCAGGGGGAGTGGGCAAATGGAGAAGCAGGCTCCCCGCTGAGCAGGGAGCCCAATGCGGGACTTGATCCCAGGGCCCTGGAATCATGACCTGAGCTAAAGGCAGATGCTTAACTGACAGAGCCACCCAGGCGTCCCTAGCCAGATTTTTAAAATAAAATGTCACACACTGAACATGACAATGCAGATTTAGTCATATCAATGTAGATAATGAGACTATAACTCAGTATAATAGAGGGAAAATTAGATATAAAGTCAGAGCTATAGTCTTATGAAGTGAAATCTGAAGTTCTTTGCCAGGCCTCTGTGTTATTATTAATGGAGTAGATGGTCCTTACATTCACCTGAACACTGTGGTAGCTTTGGGAAATCTTGGGATCAAGTTTGAAAGTAGAAGTGAAATGAAGATCAAACTATTCTGCCAAATACATGGACTGAGAATTTGGAGGGGAGGAATGCCAGGAAACTGAAGACAAGGGATGAGAGAGAAGAGGAAGAAAGAAGAAACAGGAAATAAACAATGAGTGATTAAGGAAAAATCTCAAATGGTAGGGTAGGTAAAAGACCTTTTTTTTTTTTTTAAGATTTTATTTATTTTAGAGAGAGGCAGAGAGCGAGCGAGCACGAATGGAGTGAGGGGCAGAGGGAGAAGCAGACTCCCAGCTGAGCAGGGAGCCCGATGTGGGGCTTGATCCCAGGACTCCAGGATCATGACCTAAGCCAAAGGCAGACAGACGTTTAACAGACTGAGCCACCCACATGCCCCGGTAAAAGACCTTTTAAGAAGGATATTTAATATACGACTTCAAGTTTTTTTAATTTCTGCAATGTAAACTTTTTCCATCTTCTAAGTCTTTAGTAAAGTTTGCTGTATTCTCTCCCTCTCCCTCCCTCCTACCATCCCCCCTCCCTTTCTCTCCCTCTCTCCTCTTCTTTCTCCTCCCTCTGCTTCCTCTCCTCCCCCTCCCTCCTCCTCCTTCTCCTCCTCCTCCTCCTCCTCCTTCTTCTCTCTCTTTCTCAGTGTAAGTCAGAGAAAGGTCCAACTCCATCCACACTCCACATATCATAGCAAGGAATAAGAGCAGCCTGCTTAAGACAGCAAAATGATCCATTACCTGGGTCAATTAAGTGGAAGTAAATCCCAGAGCTGGAGGTAACAATGAGAACATAATCCCTCTTTGATTTTACAATCCTTTCTAAATCATGCCCAACTTGGAGAAAATTTAAAGGCAAGGAAATACCTTCTATAACTTAAGATGTGAAAGGGCTGCTGGCCAGCAGCGAGAAAGTCATCATTAGAACTTTCTCAGTAACTAAGATTAGCATTGTTTGGAGGGAGTATAGCACAAAGTTGAAACTCCCTAGATACATAGTAAAAAAGAGATTGTTGCAGGAAGGGAGATTAATGAATTTCTGCAAATGGCATTAAAAGTCCACCAAGAGGTCCTTTTAATAGAAACTGGTGTGGGATATAAGCAGGCAGGATGTAGTAACAGAACAATGAAAGCAGAGAACTTGAACAGGAACAGGATGAAGACAAAGGCCTTAGAAACATCTGCCTACAGCCTTTGGGATCTCCATGAGTTCTTTTGTGTTAAGTAATTAGGATTTAACTAGGCCAGCACAGGTATATTATTTGAGTGTTTTATATTCACTAAGGTAAAGCATGCAGTAAATCCATAGCGTGAGCTCATTCATGTTGAACTAATTCTATTCCTCTTATATGAAGTCCTGACTCTCTAAAGTTCTTCCAAATATGATGTGTAATCTATCTGGACAGAGAGGCTCCAATCGAACAGTTGCTGGCCTGATTCTGGAACCCAGAGAAAGCAACCAGGGTAACTACACCCCCCACAAAGTACTGCACTAGCAAGGCTCAGTATCCCACAGGTTTAACATATCAAGTGGGTAAAAATAGGGGAAGAGAGAGAAGACCAGGAAGGTACATCCATATAGTTACTTAGCCAATAGTTTCTCTGCTTCATAAACAATGAGAAAGAATTATATGGTGGCATTTGGCCATACAAAGAGAATCTGAGGTATTGATGCCTCCTTCTATAAAACCCTTTTCCACTCAGAAGTTCATTATTCAAATCTTCACAAAAGCAGAATTAGAATGCTCCTTTCGAAGCATTATCTCTCTCACACACAAAACTGGTTGGCCAACAAGATGTAAAAGAGGATGAGATTTAATAATTGCCCTACATTTTTAAAGGTTTTTTTTTCTTCTCAGATAATGAAACAATAACAACCACCCAGAGAACTCTTGACACAAAGGGACCATCTCAGTGTTTCACAATAATTCAGATATAGGTGCTTGTTATGGTTCCAAGTGATGTTCGTCTCTTCTATCACCATGGAAATTGACATCAAATTATTTTCAATATATTTTTGAAAGGAGAATGAGCGCTTCCAGCACATAATAGAGGTATTCATACCATGTAATGAAACTGACCACTGTGCTAATGGAAATCTACTTGATGATGAATGGTATTTTTAAAAATCTTTCTTTATTCCCTAAAAGCAAAATACATTGCCTTGCTTTGTAGGAAAACCTACCCAACAACTCCCCAAGAAGTGAGGAGTAGCAGAAAAGCTATTCAAGTTTTTGCTCTCACATCTGAGGGAGAGGTAGTGAGATGAAGGATTTCTTTTCAACTTTAGTTTCTTTTCATTTAAAAGCAAAGGGGGAAAGGATATACTGGCCGCAGATGTATCTGAATAGAGTAGATGAATTAATAAATGTTGTACACACTTGTAGTCAAAAGGGAGCTTGTGAAAAGGAAAAGCAAGATGCCACTGGTTGATGAATGCCTGAGGCTTTCTGAATAAAGAAAACATTAACATTCAGATGCAATCCTAACCAAGTGGTCACTTAAATGGCACAATTAGCTGGTGCTTTCTGGATGAGCTGCAGAGAGACACAGTAGCAAACTCTTTATCAACTATATTATCGTGTCCCTTTCTTCCAATTAGACTACACATGTCCTGAAATTGTACCTTTCTTCTGCTTCATATTATTATTCCATCATTTCCTCATGACTGATGGATAGGGACTTCCTCAATGGATCTTTCATCCTATGTAAGAGGTCGCAGATTAATACCCCAAGAATCAACGCCCATTTGTATGTGTTCCTCACTTGTTAGCCAAGGAATATTCTACTTCCCTGGGCTATGGGCATGGTGAGGCCTGCTGCAATGAAACTTCAAAGAGGGCTGATGATTCAGGAAAAAACCCATTGCAGAAGTTTATACCCATGGTAGGGCAGGAGGCGATGCACCCAGAGCACAGATGCTAAGTCCATGTGAGGTAACGTGATGTAGATCCACTGGACCACTTCTTCCTTCACCTTAAAATTGTTCTAAAATGCGTCTAGATCTTTCCATCAGGTGGAGTCCTCATTCCGTGCAAGTTCCTGAGACCATGGAAATAGGAGCATCTCTCCCTGAGATACAAGGGAGGCCTTGGGGAAATTTGCATGTGTATTATTTATTTGCACCGTGTCTTTGTTTCCTTGATAGTGGAACAAAGTGAAAAGGTAATCCCAGTGAAGTCCCAGTGGTCATTTCAACCAAATTTTAAGCAAAGATAAGCGTGCAAGGAGTGGCTTGGCTCACCCAATTTTGTCCCCTTTTTTCCTGTTATGACCTGCAGGGGAGAGAGCAGAAATTACTATCCACCTCTCAGTCTGCACAAGAAAATGGTAGCCAGGACTTGGGGGCTGACTCTGCAGCCCTGTCCATTTTGATGGCAGGAGTTTAGTGTGGCCTACTGATCCCCGAGAACCATTTGCTCCAGCTTTGTAGAAGGAAGAGGGGAATACCTTATTTCAGGAAAGGAATATGCTAGCCGCCCCCCCCCCCAATCAGTCTAGCATATTTCAGTGTATTTCAGTCAGAATATCTGAGAGTATTTCAGTATTTATATTAGAGTATTATGCTAATATTCTGGAAGACTCAAATTCCCCTTATGGATCTGATATGACCCCTATCACTCACCTTTACAATTAATGTTTTTTCCCCCCACAAGAAATACATAGAATTAGCATGTGCTGTTGTAATTGGGTATGTCACTTTGAGATCTGTGTGTAATCTCCCCCCCCCAGAATAAATTCACAAATAGCCACCAGTAGGACTATAATGTTTACTGAAGTTATGAGGAGTTTCTCTCTAAAGAGACTTCCTCTCTGAAGTCACCGCTAAAAACAGAGATGAAGCCCACCTCAAATGTGTTAATGGGTTTATGATAGACTCTCAATGCTGCCAATCTTTTATGCTCCAAAACAGATTTTTTAAAAAGCATCAAAACAGCTTTCCCATTTAAACAGACATTAATTGTGAGCAAAAATGGTGGGCATGGTAGAGAGGTAAGCTCTGCCAAGATATTTAGATAAAAAAAGAAAAACAAAAGAGAAGAATCATATAAATAGAGGGCTGAAGCCAAAGCAGACAATATAATTAGTTATTGTTCGGGGTAGAAAATAAAGTCCAATAGAAAAGCCATTGGAACTGGCCTCTGATTTCTTGTATCTTGAAATTTGTTTCTTTCTTCTTGTATTTAAAACACTGCAATTCCAGCCTAGAAAAACCACTAACCCGATTTTTAAAAACAATTGCGCACGTGCACAGTCATACACAGTATTCAAGTATGAAGGGAAAAGGAAGTCTTGTTGTTGTCTCCCTTACATTAGGCTCCTACTCTTTTCATGGGTATCTACTGCTCTCCGTTCTACATATGAGACACATGAGGCGTAGGGGCCCAACCCGGAGTCCTGAGGTCAGAACGTCTCTGAGCAGCAGAACTCAGGTTCCCACAGGGGAGGGGCCCACGGTCTTTCCTCTACTCCGCTCTGAAATGCCTAGACACCTGTAAACTTTTGCACTGCATAGTGTCATCAATATCTGTAAGTTCCACTTGGTTCCATAAAACTACAAAATAATAGTGTCATATCAAGAACACTTCGAAATCATTCAGAACAATAGCATCATTTCATTGCATATTGTCCACAAGTTTGCTAATGGCTTAGACATACATCAGTCCTTTACTGTTTTAGACCACCTGGTGATGTATCATCTTAAACGGAGGGAAAAAAAATAAGATTCTGAGAATTAAGATCCATAGCTAGGATACAGAAGAAACTCAAATCTCATTTCTCTAAGTCTAAGGTGTGTGGGACTATATCATGTCTGTCACAGTGTCCCAAGGAATCCATCAATTCATTTATTCCAAAAATATTTCAGAATACTTACTCCATATCAGGCATTGCACTAGAGCTGAGGCTGTGGTGAGAAATAACCAAACATGCTTCTTGCTGTCCTGCAACTCAGCTAACAGTGAACAGATAAATTACGTGCTGCCGTATGTGCTCTGAAGGAAATTATGTGCCACCAAGAGAGTGTACAGGGTCAGGGCAGGGAAGTCTGATCTAGTCATGGGAGTCAGAGAAGGTATTCCTGGGAAAGAGATATTGAAGATAAAATCAGAAGAATATGTACAAATTAATCAAGAGAAGGGAGGTGAGAGCATTCTAAGACATCAGAAAAGATGTTGAGCTTCAAGAGACTATGATGAGTTCAAGAAATTTAGGGCACCCGGGTGGCTCAGTCGGTTAAGCGTCAGACTCTTGATTTCGGCTCAGGTCATGATCTCAGGGTCCTGAGATTGAGCCCCACGTCAGTCTCCACATCCAGCTTGAGAGTTTCTCTCTCCCTCTCCTTCTGCTCCTTTCCCCCAGCCTGCACTCTCTCGGAAGAGGGAGGGATGAAGGAGAGAAAAGAAAAGAAATGAAACGAAATTTATACTTCTCTCAGTCTCTCATGGCTAGAATCTGGAAAGTGAGAAGGTTAGCGATGAGCGATGAGGCTAGAGACATAGTCAAGGGCAGAGTACTCACAGAAACGAAGGCCGTGTGTCTCAGGCAGCTTAGGCTGCTGTAACAAATTCCCATAGACTGAGTGGCTTAAACAACAAACATATATTTCTAGTGGTTCTGGAGGCTGGGAAGTGCAAGATCAAGGTGCTGGCCGATTCAGTTCTGGTGAGGACACTCTAACCAGTTTGTAGACCCTCTTCCCCATGTTCTTGCTGTGTCCTCACATGGCAGATGGAAGAGAGAGAGCAAGCTCTGGGGTCTCTTTCTGAAAGGGCACTAAACCCATCACAAGAGCTCTACCCTCAGGTCCTAATTACCTCTCAAAGGTCCCACTTCCTAGTACCATCTCACTGAGGGTTAGGATACCAACAGGTGAATTTTGGAGAGCCACAAACATTCAGTCCATGTTAAAAATACTGATTTTTATACTGAAAGCGAAGGAGAAGCCCCACAGAGTTTTCTGCAAAGTAGATGTGATTTATATACATATAATACATATATATAAGAAAATACCAATTTCTATTTTCAGTGTTCTTTTATCATGAATAAGAATTGAGTTTTAACATGCATACAATTTTTTGTTATCTATGGACATAATCCCACGCCTTTTCCTCTAAGAGTCATTAATATGATTAACTCCACCTGGTCATATATTTTTATAAGGATGTTGGATTCTCTGTTTTTCATTGATATTCCTAGATGAGATTGTGTTACAGTATTTTTGTGTATTCTTAGTTCGTTTTGGTATCAAAGTAAACTTGTTTTATAAAAAGGACTTGCAAGTTCTTCTTTCTTTTGCAGTGCTCTGGAATGGCGAACTAACAGTGAAGAATACCCAAACTTGCAAGGTTTGGAAGTGTTATGCCATGAAGTCGTATGGCCCTCAGGCTCATTTCTTGTGGAGGAATTGTTTTATAACCTTCTCTAAATCATACATGAAAATTTATCAGGAGAAAATTTCTATCTCTAAATTTATATCTAGAATTGAGATCTTCTATTGAAGTGAATCTTGATAAATTATATTTTTCACAGAAGTTAAGCATTTCACGTAGATTTTCAAATTTATTTACACAGAGTGATGAAAATAAGTCTCTTTTTTTTTAATTCCTCTTTTAATGGCTAATCTTATTTTAGGAAGTTTCCCTTTTTTCTTTGATAAAAGTTCAATTTGCTAGAGACTTAACCTATTTTGTAAAGAACAAGGCTTTAGATTTATTAAGTAACAATAGTTTTATTTTTCTGTTTTCTAACTCACTGATTCCAGTCCCTCCCCCGCCCCCCCGCCCCCGTATCTGAGAGGCCTGTGAACTTCCAACTGAAGTTCTCAGGTCAGCAATTCCATTTCTACGTCTGGACCTCAAATAGAATTTTTAAATGATATAAATTTGTATATATTATATGTTCCAGTTACTATCTCTGTGTAAGCTTCCCCAAACTTTAGGGAAAGGATGAATCATTTTAGTATGCTCTTGGAATCTAGAAGTCAGAACACAGAAGAAGCACAGCAGAGATGGCTTGCCTCTGTTCCCTGATGTTAAGCCACAGCTCAGAGAACTTGAAAGCAGTAGGGCAACTAGACCAATGTGGACTAGAATCATCTGCCAGCTCCTGTGCTCAGGGTCTGGTGCCCAAGCAGGAAGAGCCTGAAGTCTAGGACTGCCCCTGGAACAGACAGCCTTTCTGTGGGGCTGCTCCCATGCAGCCTGGCAACCTCAGGAAAGTTAGACTTCTGACTTGGTGACTGGAGATCCCCACCATGGGTGTTCTAGCAAACAAGACAGAAGACCTCACTTTGTATGTCTTATCCTTAGAAGTGACTTGGAATCCATCCCGTTGCATACTACTTGTTTACAAGCAAGTCACAATTCTGCCCCGATTCTAGAGAAGGGTAATTCAATTCTACCTGTTAAGGGGAGAGTAGCAAGATTCTAGAAGGGCTGATAAGACAGGGTTTATGTTTGCGGCCATCTTTAGAAAATACATCTCCCACTGTATGTACATCACTTGAAGCCCCTAATTGTGGATCGGAAAACCTGAGAAGAGAACACAGTAGAGGGTCTCAGACTTTGGTGTGCATTCAGAATCACCTGGAGGGTTTGCTCAAACTCAGACTGTTGCTCAGCCCCACTTCCGGAGTTCTTGACTTGGTAAGTAGGGCTTGAGATTCAAGGGTGAAGCCTGACATTTTAACAAGAGTCAGGTGATGTGCATGCTGCTAGTTCAGAGCCCTCACTTGGAGAGCCACTGGAACAGAGTAAAAGGAAAAGGAGGCTGGGAAAAACTTGAAGAGATCCACGTAAAATGGAATGAGCCAGGGAAGTTTACCGAGACTAAGCACATAGTGAGGGTACGGTGTCACAAAAGCCAAAAGGAGGGAGTGTTCAGAGAGAGGTCAACAGCGGGGGAGGAGTTCTTTCCAGGTTAATTCCATTACCCAAACTTCATTATCTTTCTTTCTTCCTATCTTTCTGAGAGTTTATAATTTAATTCACATCGGAAGATAGGATTTGCTTTTACTTTATTTTGACCTGAATTCTATATGTAGACCCTTCTGGTGGCAGGCACATTTCAAAGTCAAATTTATTTGAATCAGATATATAAATCAAATAATATGTCATAGGTACAGGGTTTGAAAGCTTCTAATTTTCTAATTTTACAAAGGGTGGTAATAATCCATTATTACAGAGGATCAAAGATCAATTGTATTTTACCTGACATGACATTACCCTCACACTTGAATCTGAGTACAACTCACTCTCTGGGAATCTACATGTAAAATAAAATAGTGAAGTCAAACTAATATTCTGACTAAAAACTAACCAAAGAATTTTCTGGTTTTCTTACTCTGCATCCACCCTTCTTTGCTCACCACATCGTCTCTCCAAGTTCAGTATGAGACATAAATAGAGTCTAGTCTAAGCAAAAGAAATATTTCTAGACAAAACTGTTGGAATTACACCTTCGTGGAGGGACTGGAGAGAAGGCTGTTACAATTTTGTGGCAAGTGTTTCATTTGGCATTGAAAGTCTCCTGTTGGGTTAAAAATGGAAGAGAAAATAAAGAGCTCGTGATGACATCAATAAGAGACTTGAAGTAAACAAATGTCCTTGCAAATCCCTCTACCTCAAGGTGAAGAATTTACATTGTTCTACAGAAAAGGAACTCCCACAACCAGTTAACATACGACAGTTACATACTTTGCACTCTGACACAGTTTCTAATTTTTCTTGCGGTGTTAACTATTATTTTATTTGATGTTAAAAGTTTCACATACATTTCAATAAGAAAGCTCATATGTATCCTGTCATGTCTGCTTTTTGTTTCTACCTACAATTCCAGAAAAAGGTCAAGACGGAATAAGAGACATATTACAGTGTCTAAAGTGAAGGCTTTATCCCCCACTACAATATTATAATAATATTCTTTATTAATAATATCCTTGCGCACATCCACTTTTAAATTAATTTATCCTTTATTTTAGTGAGAAAACCCAGCCCCACTCCTCACAAGTCAGAGCGTGCTTAGAGGCAACACTGCGTGCTAAGGCTGAAGACCACAGGAAGAATTTCTACTGAATGGATTGTCCCTTGGCGGTCAACCAAGCCGACTAAGTCCATCCCCCTCGCCCCTGGCAGGGTACAGAGGAGAACCGAGGCCCCCGATCCTCAGCCTGCCCACCTCCAGATTGGCTCAGGAGCTTACAAAGGGCAGGGCATTCATAAGGTAGAGGTTAATCATCGCCAGCCATGGACGGGGAGTGGGGAGAGAGGGTGGAAGGAGGTGGAGCTGCGCCATGGTGGGGCGGCAGACCAGACAGGCCCCTACAGCTCCATAACAGCCTCAAGATGTAGGTAGAATCGCTGAGCTAGAAGACTGAAAATGAGCGTTCCTTACATGTTAATAAATACCAAGATTAAAAGGAGAATTAGCTACCTACGTGCATGATAAAAAAGAAAAAGAAAAGCAAAGGCTTTTGCAAAAGACAAAAGGGGGGGATTACTGAAGAACTTTGATAAGATTATTTCCAAGTTAAGCTGATCTGTACTCTTATTTCCTCTCAGCCACTCAATTATTTTTCTTTATCTCTTTTTAAAAATAGTATGGCATTATAGTTGTCCGTTGTTCCCATCGGTCACACACAAGGCTGGAAAACTTGAATTTTCCCGTGTCCCTCAGTGGCAGGGCCAGCACTTTCGAGCCAGCCAAAGATGCCTGCTATGCAGTTTTCTCTTCGCACCCTGCATTCGCACAATTACTCAATTCTTACAAGCAGGCAAGGAAACAGATAAACAAGTAGCTATGGACTCTCACGAGGAAGAAAGAGATCAGGATCGTCTTAACGTTCCCACGTACAACATAAAAAAGAGTTTTCAGACTCCCAGACCATTTCATCCACTTTGTAAAAGCAGTAAGGTAGACAAAGATATGCTCATTTCTATTTCAATAATAATACGTGTCAGGATCGTTTTGCATGAAGGTTAGCAGGACCATCCATCGGTTCAGCCGAACTGCGTATTTTCTTGTTCAGCATTGATAGATTTTTATTTTAACCTTAGAAGTTCCTCTCAAGGGACTCTATTAGGGACACTGTCATTTTTTATTCTGCTCTGTTACTTCTCCTTTGTAAACTCTGATGTATGCAGACAACACATTCTGGCTAGGGAAATTTAATTAGGTAAGTCTACAAATTAATTGTTGCAATTAGACTGCTTCTAACTGCCTGGTGTTATGAATTTATTTATGCGGTAATTATTATCAGATGTCTGGGATAAAATCCTGCAGAGCAAAAGGTGCTACCTTTCAGATGTATACACAGTACTCCACATTAATTAGTCACAAAAAAATAAAAGCAGGTATTAAAAAAAAAAAATGAAGAAAAAGACTTGCCTCCATAGTCCTGCGCACATACAGATTTTGACAAGCAACTTGTTAACAAAGCCTAAAGAGGATTGTTTTCTTTGCATATTGACAAACTTCAAAATGTGAGGCATTACATAAATTGCCATGAAACAATTTGCTAGTGTATAAACTAGATGAAAATACAAACCTCAAGTCTATCCTATAAAAGGCATCTGGTTTTTGTCTGTTAATGGCAATAATTACAAAGGCATATTTGAAGAAATTGTAGATTTTCAGTAAATTTTGTGTTGTATTTTTAAGATCACTGACCAGGACACATTTTGTAGAGAGCTCTTAAGGAAAGAACAATTGCACCTCAAGTTGTAGCCTCCAATCTTTTCTTCTGCAACAAGGGAAAAGGCAGATCTAATACCATCATTTGAAAGAAAGCAAGTAGGGAGAGGCCACATCGACAGAAGCCGATGCCCAGAAGTTTGAAAGCCCAACAGGTGACTGAGAATGAATCACCAGTACAAATGTAAACTGTATAAACTGGTCTAATCTTCCCGAAGGGCAATTTTGGAATGGATTCCTTAGTCATTTTAGAAGAGTTATTATCTTTGACCCAGGAATTGAAAAAATAGGAACTGATCTTAAATAAACAATACCAAATTTTAAAATAACAAAAATACTTATCTCGGCGTCAATACTAATAACCCCCAAATCATAGCAATTTATGTGATCATTGTTATTATCATTACTAATTATTATCTATTCAAAGATTGGAATGTGCAGCTCTTCATTTATTACCACATTCATTTAACAGTTTTTTTTTAAACAAATATTTTCTAATCTCCTACCGTGTGCAACACGCTTTTTTATGCAATCAAGCCACAAACAGAAAACTTCCTTCTCTCAGCTTATATGCCTTTGAGGGAAGATGCATAATATGCAGGTAAGAAGTAATAATAATATTATTTCAGAACAATATCTAAGCAGTAGGAAAATGAAGCAGTGTGAGGCAGTGAGAGGGTCTGGTGTGGGAGCACGCTCTGCTCTGGAGAGGGCATCTGTAGGCATGGACCACTCCCAATATGTACACGGGCTTTTCTCCTTTGTGTATACATTAAACAATTGAATTTTTATCTTGATTTCAAAGCACCAAATAATTCCAATTTTCGGTTATTTTTATGGTACAATGACAGTGTGATACTAACAAAAATACCAGAATTTCACTTCACAAGAATAGCAGATATGCTGTAATCCTGGGGCACAGAAAATCAAGTGTTAAAGCTCTGAGGTGGAAACTACCAAGGACACAAAGGCTTGGGTCTTTCACTGGATCTGCAAGCAGGAGACAAGACAGAGGGCAGCATGGGTTTATGGCAATAGTTTGGATTTTATTCTAACTATCCGTTTGCATAAGTTTATAATCTCACTGAAACCTGATAATGATATGTTGGAAAGTTGCAATAAAGATACAGAGTTATTACACAGCATGATTTTTACTACAACTTTTTATAATGATGAATAGGAATTAAAAAAAATAGAATAAAAATCAACTAAAATGCAAATAACTTTCCTATAGATGGGGGATTATACGTGTTCATATTCGTCTCTATTCTTCTCACACTGAAATCTTTTTCTGATCAGTATGTGTTCTCTTTTAATGAAAACCACCTTTTAAGAAAATCCATGACACTAGAATTACACGGGGAACTTTTAAACAGATAAATTACCACCTGATGGAGTTCTTTCACTAACCATTAGAGAGCTAAGTGGGAACCGAGGGAGGAAAAAAAAAGATGAGGCAACAGAAAGACCCCAGATCAGAAGCTGATTGGACCATGCCCTGCAGCTCATTCCCCGAGCGTGTCCCGTAGAGCTGCAGCTCCGGGAGATGGCATGTGCTCCCTGAAACGGTCCTTATGATCAATTCTCTTTGGGAAACACTACATCATTAATAATTTTAAAGTAATCTCTATGACCCAACGTGGGGCTCAAACTCTTGACCCGGAGATCAAGGGTCACATGCTCTCCTGAATGATCCAACTAGGCACCCCTTAACTCAGGCTTTCCTGTACCTTTTTTTAAGCCAGGAGAAACTTACTTAACTGTGTTCCTTTCATAACACTTTGGGGACTGATTCTGAGGAACAGAAGTTGGAGGAACACTGCCCTGGAGAATGGCCACACCCTCTTGAATCCATCCTTCCCAGGCTGTGTCGTGTAACTAAATGGGATAAAGAGGTTTCTCTCACACATTAGCCTGGATCAGTAATGGAGGCCAGTCTGCACTAAATTAGGACTTTATCCTTAGGCCTCTAAAAGACTAAGAGGCATCTAAATTCAAGCTGATGAAAATATTTGAGTTGGATCCCTGCTTTTCAATACCAAAAACCCAATAACACTATTCGAAATGAGATTGGGATGTGGATTTAGTCAAGAAAATGGAAATGGGAAATGAAAGAGAAATCAGATCAGTGTGTGCTTTAGTCATCCTACCTTAACAACTACTTTTCCTTTTCTCTTAATTTCCCCAAAGTCATAACCCTCCCCTCCCCATCCAACCAATTTTGGTTAAGCTTCACAGGTTGAGGTGATGTTTATGCCCTTTGTAGTGTCAACTGAATTACCGCCAATCCTTCATTGTCTGCTGGTCTTTGCCATCTTGTTTTCTCTACCTCGAGCTGTGCTCGATCCCACGTATGCCCCCACCCAGCATCCACACATATTCTTTCATTTTTATATGCACAGAGATATTCATCTTTGGTAACTTTGGGGACAGAGCTGGCTGTATAACATTTGCTCATCCTTTACCAGCTTTATGTGTGTCAAAACTCCTGGCTAAAGATAAAATACATGGCAGCAATTGAGGTCAGGGCAAAATATATAATCATTCACAGTACAGAACAGTCAGTTCTGAATAGCACTTTAGAATGGTTACTGGCCAAGAGAATTTGCACTAAAACTCACTGGCCAAGAATGTGCAAAGCAGTCTGCTGCTGGTCTCACTTCTTCGGCTCAGAGCACGTGCTAGCACTCAAAGCATGGGGGAGGAGGGATGTATGTATCTATGTATTCTGAGTGTATTGAAACGGACTGCTTTATCTGTATATACCAGAAAATCATTCAGAGAGGAAGAGATTTATTCTGAATGGGCACTATGCAAGGATGATGTAAAATGCGTTGACCTGTCCTCCAAAGTGGCTTTTATGGTGAAATTCTTTCAAGGCTGATTTTGTTCTCCCTGTGCCCTCATAGAATGATATGTACTGAAATGCAGCTCTTGATCAGAAGGGCACAATTAGGAAGAAATTACATTATATTCTTTCAGCCTCACTTGGACACTAATCCCAAGAATTAAAACATGCTATGAGTTGGGGCTCCTGGGTGGCATCTGCCTCTGGCTCAGGTCATGATCCCAGGGTCCTGGGATGGAGCCCCTCATCGGGCTCCTTGCTCAGTGGGGAGCCTGCTTCTCCCTCTCCCTGCAGCTCCCCCTGCTTGTACTCTCTCGTGCGCTCTCTCTCTGTCAAATAAATAATAAAATAAAATCTTTAAAAAAAATGCTACCAGCCAAAACATAAATAGAACATAATCAGTTCAAAGAATATTGCATTGTCAGGTGGACCAGCTCTACCATGTACCTGCTCTTTGATCTTGGACCTGTCAATAATTGCTCAGGGACTTACTTTTCTCATCTGCAAAATAAGGATAATTATAATAACTGCCTCACGTCACAGCACTGTATCAGAATCAAATGTATTTGTCAGTTTTTTTTAAAGCTATCCAGCAATAACATGCATGAAACACTTGAAACACATAAAGACAAGTAATTAAATGTTATTCAACCTAATTTTCAATAATAATATAAAAGTCCATATCAAAAAAACTTATTTTCGCTCAGTTTGGTTCAACTCTAATTTTCAGAATCATCAACAGTGTTTTGATTTATATTTCTATTTTGGCAGACACCTTTGTGATAAATTTATGGACAGGGAAGGGCTGTGCCATGGAGTTATGCACACATTTAAGGCTTTTGGTGCATTCAACAAGCACTCACTAGTGCCTGAAAATACACAATATTCACACTAACACTGACAATCTTCTTTGGACATTTTTTTGCCAGTTTTTATGAAAACATTTATGCTTTAAATTGAATTATTAGTAATATTTTAATTGGTTTGTTGGTCATTTCATTTCCCTTTTACAAATTGTCCAATTTGAAAGATGTTTGTCTTACTTCCATTGGTTTACAAGTCCTATTTATAGTTGAAGATGTTACGTATTGTCTGTTGCTAATTTTCAATATTTCCCAGTTTTTTTTTTAAATGGCTTTTGAATGCCCAGAAATAGTTGTGTGCGTGTGTATATGCACCTGTCTACTTAAGGTACTTACACACATTATTCTTTGTCATTAAGGTTTCTCCCTTTTGTGTGTGCTTATAATGAACTTCCCACACAGAACCACGTAAATAAGCACCCACATCTTCTTTTAGGAAATGGTTTTGCAATTTATTTCTTAATATTTAAATGTCAAATCCATGTGGAACTCATGTTGATTATGACATGAGTCAGGAAGGGGACTTTACTCACTACTGAATGGTCTTGGCTGTCATTTAATTCCCACGTTTTACTGGAGGAGGCACGGAGTCAGTATTTTCTTTCTCTTCTGATTTAATGGTGGAATGAAGGATGCTGAGAGAAGTGTGCTTAGTCAAGTGGATAGCAGGCAACCTCTCCCGGGTGATTTCCACATGTTGCTTGTAGCCAGTAGACTTGTATGGGCTGAGGCTCTGAGCATAATACTTTGAAGAACAGCTGGCTTTTGTTAGGTTTGTTTTAATCGAAAAGGAAATTTTATTTTTCAGATGCAGTTTATGACAGGGCTTAATAAAAATTGTCATCACCTTCAAATTCAGATGGAGAATAATGAAATGCTTTACTCTGAGAGCATGTAAGGAAAGGCTTGCAGTACTTTCTAATATGACATAGCTACAATTATGAAAAAATGTGCCTTCTATTCAAGCCTACTCTGAGGATATGCTATCAAGTATGCATGGCAAACACATTTACCTACACTCTTCGTAGATGTGTTTGCAAGGTGACGAAATATCCAGATAACAATTTATTTTATCAATCTTACTTCAATGTTTATTTCTATTCGTCTAAACATTATGATTAGACTGCTGTACTCTTTGATTTAAAAATCAAAATAAAGATAATTTATCAGGACTTGTTAGAGACCCACATCTGGTTAAATTATTTTTTAAAAATTTCAGTATATTTAACATATAGTATAATATTAGTTTCAGGTGTACGATATAGTGATTCAGCAATTCTATACAGTACTCAGTGCTCATCACAGTTAACTGTACTTTTAATCTCCTTCACCTATTTCACCCATCCCCCTCCACCTCCCCTCTGGTAACCATCAGTTTGTTTTCTACAGTCAAGAGTCTGGGGGGGGTTTTTTGTTTGTTAGTGCATCTTTTTTTTTTTTTTCCATTGTCATTTGTTTTGTTAAATTCCACACATGAATGAAATCACATGGTATTTGTCTTTCTCTGATTTACTTCACTTAGCATTATACCATCTAGATCCACCCATATTGTCACAGATGGCAAGATTTTTTTTTATAGCTGAATTATATTCCACTGTGTGTGTGTGTGTATGTATACACACACACACACACACACACACACACACACACAGTGGAATATAATGTATATATATACACACACACACACACACATTTCTTATCCATTCATCTATTGATGCACACTTGAGTTGCTTCCATATCTTGTTATTGTAAACAGTGCTGTAATAAACATAGGGGTGCATATTCTTTTCAAATCAGTGTTTTTTGTATTCTTTGGTTAAATACCCAGTAGTGGAATTATTGGATCATATGGTAATTCTATTTTTAACTCTTTTGAGAAACCCATACTGTTCTTCACAGTGGCTGCACTAGTTTTCATTCTCACCAACAGTGCAAAACGGTTCTTTTTTCTCCACATCCTTGCCAACACTTGTTTTTTCTTGTATTTTTGATTTTAGCCATTCTGACAGCTGTGAGGGGATATTTCATTGTGGTTTTGTTTTGCATTTCCCTGATGATGAGTTACACTGAACACCTTTTCATGTATCTGTTGGCCATCTGTAGGTCTTCTTTGGAGAAATGTCTGTTCATGTCTTCTGTCCGTTTTTAAATTGGATTGTTTGTTTTTCTGTGTGTTGACTTATATGGGTACTTAATATTTTTGGATATTAACCTCTTACTGGATATATGATTTGCAAGTATCTTCTCCCATTCAGTAGGTGTGCAAAAGCTTTTTATTTTGCTATAGTCCCAAGAGATTATTTTTCCTTTTCTTTCCCTTGCCTTGGGAGACCTATCTCTAAAGTTGTTGCTATGGCCAGTGTCAGAGAAATTACCGTGTTCTCCTCTCGGACTTTTATGGTATCAGGTATCACATTTAGGTCTTTAACCCATTTTGAATTTATTTTTATATATGGTGTAAAAAAGTGGCTCAGTTTCATTCTTTTGCACATAGCTGTCCAGTTTTCCCAACACCATTTGTTGAAGAGACAGTCTTTTTCCCATTGCATATTCTTGTCTCTCTTGTTGTAGATTAACTGACTATATAATAATGGATTTGTTTCTGGGCTCTTTATTCTGTTCCACTATAGCTTTGTAATATATCTTGAAATCTGGGATTGTGATACCTCCAGTTTTGTTCTTCTTTTTCACGATTGCTTTGGCTATTTGGAGTCTTTGGTGGTCCTGTACAAATTTTAGCATTATTTGTTACAGTTCTGTGAAAAATGCTATCAGTATTGTGATAGGAATTGCATTAAACCTGTAGATGGCTTTGGGTAGTATGGACATTTTAACAATATATGTTCTCCTAATCCATGAGCATGAAATATCTGTCCATTTTTTGTATATCATCTTCAATTTCCTTTATCCATGTTTTATAGTTTTCAGAGTATAGGTCTTTCACCTCCTTGTTTATTTCTCGGTATCTTATTCTTTTGGAGCAATTATAAATGGGATTTTCTCTATTTCTGCTACTTCATTATTAGTGTATAGAAATGCAAAGGTTTCTATGTATTAATTTTGCATCCTGTGACTTTACTGAATACATTTATCAGTTCTAGTAGTTTTTTTGGTGTAGTCTTTAGGGTTTTCTATATAGCATAGCATGTCATCTGCAACTAGTAAAAGTTTTATTTCTTCCTTACAAATTTGGATACCTTTTATTTCCCTTTATTGTCTGCTGTGGCTAAAACTTCTAGTACTATGTTGAATAAAAGTGATGAGAGTGGTCATTCTTGTCTTGCTCCTGATCTTAGGGTACAAACCCTCAGTTTTTCCCCATTGAGTATGATGTTAGCTGTGGGTTTTTCATATATGGCCTTGATTATGTTGAGGTATGTCTCCTCTAAACTTATTTTGTTGAGGGTTTTTATCATGAGTGGATGTTGTACTTTGTCAAATGCTGCATCTACGTAAATGATCATACGATTTTTATCCTTTCTCTTGTTGATGTGATGTATTACACTGATAGATTTGCAAATATCAAACTACCTTTGCATCCCCAGGAATAATCCCACTTGATCACGGTGATGATTTGTTTAATGTATTGTTGGATTCTGTTTGCTAATATTTTGTTGAGCAGTTTTGCATCTATGTTTCATCAGAAACACTGGCCTCAAAGTGGTGTCTTTATCTGGTTTTGGCTCCACAGTAATGCTGGCCTCATGGAATGAATTTGAAAACTCTCTTTCCTCTTCTATTTTTTGAAATAGTTTAAGAAGAATAGTTATTAACTCTTCCTCAAATGTTTGGTAGAATTCACAAGTGAGGCCGTCTGGTCCTGGACTTTCGTTTGTTGGGAGTTTTTTGATTACTGATTCAATTTCATTGCTGGTAATTGGTCTGTTTAGATTTCCTATTTCTTCCAGATTCAGTTTTTGGAAGGTTCTGTGTTTCTAGGGATTTATCTATTTCTTCTATATTGTCCAATTTATTGGCATATCATTTTTCATAAAATTCTCTTACAATTCTTTGTATTTCTGTGGTGTTGGCTGTTACTTATCCTCTTTCATTTCCAATTTTGCTTGTGAGTCTTCTCTCTGGTTTTCTATTTTTTTTTTTATAAGTTTGGCTAATGTTTTATCAATTTTGTTGATCTTTTCAAATAACCAGCTCTTGTTTTCATTGATCTGTTCTATTGTGGGTTTTGTTTCTTTGTTTCTATTTAATTTATTTCTGCTCTAATCTTTATTATTTCCTTCCTTCTACTGGTTTTGGGTTTTGTTTATTCTTTTTCTATCTCCTTTAGGTGTAAGGTTAGGTTTTGTTTTTGTTTTTTTTAAGATTTTATTTATTTATTTGACAGAGAGTCAGAGAGGGAACACAAGCAGGGGCAGAGGGAGAGGGAGAGGAAGAAGCAGGCTCCCCAGAGAGCAAGGAGCCTGACACGGGGCTCGATCCCAGGACCCCGGGATCATGACCTGAGTAGAAGGCAGATGCTTAACAACTGAGCTACCCAGGTGCCCCAGGTTAGGTTGTTTGAGATTTTTCTTGCTTCTTGAGGTAGGCCTGTATTGCTATAAACTTCCCTCTTAGAAAAGCTTTTGCTGTATCCAAAAGATTTCGGACATTGCATTTTCATTTTCATTGGTCTCACGTATGTTTTCTTATTTCTTAGTTGACCTGTTCATTGTTTGGTAGCACGTTAGTTAACCTCCATGTATTTCTGTTCTCTCCAGATTTTTTCCTGTGGTTGATTCCTAATTTCATAGCATTGTGGTTGGAAAAGATGCCTGAGAGGACTTCAATCTTCTTGAATTTGTTGAAACTTGTTTTGTGGTCTAATACATGATTTATTCTGAAGACTGTTCCATGTACACTTGAAAAGAATGTATATTCTGTTGTTTTAGGATAGAATGCTCTGAATATATCTGTTAGATCCATCTGGTCCAATGTGTCACTCAAAGTTGATCTTCTGTTTGGATGATCTATCCATTGATGTAAGTGGGGTGTTAAAGTTCCCTACTAGTATTGTATTACTACTATCGATTACTTCATGTTTGTTAATAGCTACTTTATGTATTCGGGTGCTCCCCTGTTGGGTGCATAAATATTTACAATTGTTGTATCTTTTTGTTGGATTGCTCCCTTTATGATTATGTAGTGCCCCCCTTTATCTCTTACTACAGCCTTTGTTTTAAAGCCTATTTTTCCCAATGTAAGTATTGCTACCCCAGCTTTCTTTTCACTTCCATTTGCATGATAACTGCTTTTCCACCCTTTCACTTTCAATCCGCATTTGTCTTTAGGTCCAGACAACAATTTTTAAAGTTTGGTTAAATACCTTGACTGGAATTACACTGTGAAGGCATCAGGATATTTAGCCAAAGTTTAAAAATTTTTGCCTGGATATTTCTTCATCTTGTGATGACGATGATGAAATGATAAAATGCTGGCATGAAGGCATGAAGTGAGGTGAATTGTGTAGGCATTGTGACATAGCATTAGGCTACTATTGGCCTGATGATCTCTCAGAAGGATCATCTGCTTCTCAGGTTACTGAAACCACAGAAAACAAAAACTGAAGGTAAATGGGGGGGGGGTAGATAACGTACTTGGGGACTGAAAGTGAATGAGTTCCTCAAATAAGATAGAAGAGCCCAAAATAGTATGTTGAGGACTGAGCCTTGGAAACACCATATTTTCATACAAAGAGAGATTACATCATGGTTGGGAGAAAGGTGGATTTTTTTGTTGTTGTTGTTATTTCTGTTACTTTTGTCTACTCTTCCCCACCATTCCGTGTACTTTCATTGAAGTTAATGCCCACTCCACCCTCAGCTTAGGGAGAAGGCAAGTGACCCAGATCTTGCCAACCAGACCTCTACATTCTTGATGTTACCCAATTAGAGCCACCAAGTCACAGTAGTATTTTTACTGGGTGCTCTGGAAGAGGTTTGTCTTCTTTACCTCTGGATCTNTCCCATAACACCAGGATCACGCCCTGAGCCGAAGGCAGACGCTTAACCGCTGTGCCACCCAGGCGCCCCATGGATCTAAATCTATAATCATGTGGTTTCAGAACTACTGGCAAGCCTTTTTGAACCATGAGCCAACCAAAAAAGCATCACCTATAAACAAAGAAGAAGCAGCTAGTCCTGATTACATCCTGTGAACTGTGAGCCTTGGACAGAGCTTCGTCCACAGTTCTGTTTACATCTAGAATTTTCAGTTCTAGAAATACTGAATTGCTCTTACCCCAGTAAATGAATTTGGGATTTGGGCTGTTACTTGAGAACAGCTATAATTGATAAAGAACATATGTAAGCTTTCTTTTTATTTTGTGGAATTGGATGTGGAAATGATAAGCAGGACATTGTTTGCTTTCCTTAAATCACTTTCTCAAATTTTAATAACTATCTTATGGTGGACATCGGTGACCAGTTACACCTGCTTCAAATGGTTAATTGCTTATCAACAGGATTAACTCTTTTCATAATATACATTTTCATATTGTGTGTATGTATGCATGTATGGTATATACATATGTAGGCACACATGTATATATGTATTAACCTGATCTTTTTCTGAAATAACCCAAATTAATAATTTATGAATGTTATTAACTTTTTAATTATAAAACTAATATTTTAGACGGAGTTTTAAAAAATATAAATTTTTAAGTGTAATTTAGTACTTTTTTGCTTATATAGGATTTGCTCAAACAACTTTTCTGGGTATTACCATGAAGAATGAGAAAATCAATTCATGATGCTTTTCTCTTATAATTATAAGTCACTCATTCCTCAGCCAAGTGCTTCAAAATATCAGAGGAATATGATATCAAAAGCCATTTGAGAACTTTCATTTGTGCTTTCCTCATTTTATGAGTGACATAGATTATCAAATATCTGATAATTCCCATTTTGCAATTGTACTTCACTTACTTTTATCATTTGCTTCACTTTTCTTATTGGGGGCAGGAATAAACAGACACTGCTAGTCACGTAATATACAAGTTGACACTGCATGATATTCTTTTTGGAATATATGCTTTTACAGTCTTAGGTTGGACAAGATGATGAAACAAAGTATTCACTAAGTTGAAATTTACAAGACTATAACTCTAGCTATTAAGATGGTAAGCATGAGAATGACGTCTCTTAGAAATGGGAAAAGATAACATATGTAAGAACATTAGTGAAATGATGACTCCAACATATTGTCTCCTGACATGTTTAAATGCTTTAAATATATAAATATACTGCTAGGCAAAGCCAAAAGGTCTCAGTTTGGGTTCTGGTAAGTTCACTGATTTTCCCATTGACTATAAACATTTAGGATATTTCAAATTTCTATTTGGGAAAAGAAGAAAAGTTTTGCTATTAGGGAGAGATAGCCACAGAGTCTTTGGAAATGCAAATAAGAAATCTATTCTCACATTTTGTTGTCACAGATGATTAAAATATATTTTATTAGTAACATTACATCTCAGCTACTAATATGTTCTGTCCACAGATGAGGGTCCCCAACAATGGAGCAGAAGTCTCTAGAAAAGAGCCCCAGATGAAAAACCAAATGATCTCAGAGGTGGAAGAGGCCTTAGAGATCATCTGACCCAATCCTCTAATTTTACAGTTGAAGAAACTGGAGCCAAAAGAGGTTAAGTAACTTACTCAAGGTCACACCACTAATTATTAGCAGAGTTAGGAGCCAATAGGTCTCTATTTTTAATTCTGCTTCTGATAAGCTTCATGACATAAACAAAATACCAAATGTCTTAATACTTTAGCTTCTTCTGTTTAAAATGGAGTTAATACCCCCTGGTTTCTCCATATTTTAGAAGCATATTGTTAGAGTTTGTGTGAATCACGAGCAAAGTATGTCAGCTTCTGGGAAAGAAAATTATTCATTACCAATCTATAAATTAGGATTCTTTGATGACAAGCAACAGAAAACACATACAGCTGACCCAAGCAAAAGTGACTTGACCAGAAAGATTATGAGGGGCTCAGAGACTGAAAAGGGATGTTGAATAACTGGCTTGGAACAGATGAGAATGAGTGAGTTAGAGAAGGTGTTGGAAGTGGGAATAGCTCTTACCTAACACCGATGCTGAAATTACTCTTTCCCAGCTGTCCCTTCCACCAGTGTGGGCCTCTCCTGGGATCCAAAACTCTGGAAGGAAGAATTGATTAGCTCAGATTAGATCACAAATATACCTCCTTTCCCCCCAACAAAGCAGTGAGAGAAATCTACCACAAAGGGCCTCCAAAGCCCTGTTAGCTTCCTTAGCAAGAGGAAAGGGTGCCCCAGTTACAAGCCTTTCAAGATGACACATAAGGAGAGAAAGGTAAACTCCTCAAGGAAAATGGAGATGCCGTTAGGAAGAGAAAATTATGTACTGACTAACCAAAAACATAACAAATGTCTACTGTGACCACCACATTTAAGTTGACGGATGAATTTTTTATTTGATGAGATAGTGCTAGAAATCAAAACTATAAACTTAAGCCACGTGTACGTGATAAAAGAGCAGTCTGGTTTGTTCTGATGGCCAATTCAGAACACTCAACAAGTCAATCAAGTGTGCTACATAAGAAAGCCAGAATCACTGAATGAACTTTCAAATGGTCAACTTGCTGATTATGTAGGCATGACCTGCTTTCATGATTCTTTTAATACGATTATCAATGAATGTTAGCTAAGACTTAAGGGATAAAGAAAAATGTTTCCATTTGAATTAGTTCTAGATACGAAACTCAGCACCTGTTGATCAAGAAGCCAGTACAACCTGATCTTCTACCAACACGACTGAATTTAGTATATAAGTTGAGGTATCAAGGTGCCTCCTAGACCTGAAAGACATAGGATAGTGGATCAATTACTCCACATCAGGTTCAAATAGCCCCTTTCTCCCGGGCTGCAGCAGGAATAATGTTATTAGAAAGACTGAGGATCATGGGGCACCAGGCTGGCTCAGTCGGTAGAGCATGCAACTCTTGATCTCAGGGTTGTAGGTTCGAGCCCCACATTGGGTGTAGAGGTTACTTAAAATAAAATCTTCAAAAAGAAAAAAAAAAAAGACTAAGGATCTTAAACGAAATCTTCCTTCCCATCTCTGGCTTAAATTTATTCTTTTCTAGGGGAAAAAAAAGATATTTCTAAAAATATTAATGAGAGTGTGAATATATTTTTCTTAAAAATATGTATGTACAAATTTGAAGATCCTAAGATAAATAATGGATAAAAGAGGAGTCAAAAGTATCTTTCTCTTTAAATGCCACGTAAAATTTTCCCCACTATTTGTCCCCAGCTCACCCCAAATTCCACTACATTTGGGTCACAGTTCATTTCAAGGGCAGTGTGATCTTTTAAAATGAGCAAGATCGTGTTACTCCTCCAAATAAAATTCTTCATTGGCTCCTCACAACCTTCAGCTTAGCATGCAAATTCCTTTGCACGAAGGCATCCAGAACCCCTCAGGGTCACCTCTCTCCTGGCCTCTCATCCTTGGCTGTCCTTACTTGCCACTGCAGTGCACTCTATAATCACATGGGCACGGCTCTTTGGCATCTCCCAAATTTGTCACTTAATCTCTTGCTTCTGCTTCCTCCATAGAACTGCTTTCTTCCTTCTTTACTAATCCATCCCTCCTTCTGGTCTCCACTCCAGATACCACTCCCTGATCCAGATCTCTTCTTTGATTAACATTGTTCACTATGGAATTTTCAACTCAGTTGTCTTCCCCTCCAGAAACTTTTTTGGCAGGAGACCTCATCTATGTCCTTCCAATAACACTGTCTGCGTGGGTACCATCATCAAAGCTCCCATAACTCTGCACCGTCTTATGTATTAATGAATCTAGCTCTTTTACTAAAACTGTGAGCTCCTTACACAACAGGAAGTGTTTCCTATTCGTCTCTATACTTCCAATGTCTGACACAGTACCTGGCACAAACTGTGTGAGAAATACATGCTTACTGAAGACAACGGAAGCACTATTTTATGGCTGAGGAGGCATCATTATCATGCCCATCCTCATCTTCCACCGTGACTGGAAGGTAGGTGTTATCATCTGTCTATTATCCCCATGCTGAGGAAAGGATAACTACATCTTCTCTGCCTAAAGGAAAATTGCGAGGGGATGCTCTACCATCACTGCCTACAGAACTAGGCTTGAGAACAGTTACCCATTCATCTGGCCTCCTACCTGGAATGGGTGATGACTCTAAGCTTTTCATTCATCATGAAAACCTCAGAAGACTTATCTCACAGGCAGTCAGGGGATGATCTGAAAAGCAATGTCTTGAATTCTTATAGAGTCTATGATAGAAGGACTAGAGGGTGCAAAAACAGACAGCCTGGCCTGCTCTCATGGTGATTTGATGTGATGGTTTCCCAGTGGAAAGCAAAGGACAGGTATGAGGGCAGGCTGTGCCTGGTAATTTTTAGCAGCCTAGAGGCTGTGGCCCCTGGGCACAAGGGCTCCAAAAAACAAAACAACAACAACAACAATAAAGGAACACCTCTCCTGCCGAAGGTGCAAATGAATGAGAAGAAGGCCCCTGGAAAGGAAAGAGCTATATTGTGATGTTAAAGGCTACTAATCTCTCAATCTATTTTCCCTTTCTCAGATTTACTGACTAGCACTGGTGAGGTTGAAGAAAGATGAGGTTAGCTAAATAATCAAGTTCCTGGGTCTCCGTGGGTATGACCACCAGCATTCCTGCGCTTTGGTTTGCATCTTCCCCTAGAGCCCTTCTCCATGCTAATTCACCAGCTGCTGGTCCAGAGCCTCACACAATACAACATATTTTTAAAGGCTGGCATCATTTGGATTTTCTACTCATAGCAAATTTGAAAAGTTGGCATTTACATTCCCTGAAGTATCTATCTCTAATGAAAACAATGTCAGAGCCTTAAGCACTTTGGCATTTTCTGGACACACTATAAATATACAGGATATATTTTACCATGTACTGTATGTTAGCGAATGGGGACAAAGAACGAGCACCAGGGAACATGGTTTGAGGCAATCCTTTCAACATATAATCCAAGGCCATTTCAAATGACTCCCTAGTCCTTGAACTCCCTGGTGATCATTTTAATAGCAACAAGATCCATTTGGTAACTGGCCTGGACAGCAGGTTGCATTTGGCTCTAGCTGATATAAAGTCTACTGTCTTTTGTTACTAAGGAGACAGTATTCTAGCCTATTACAAAGGTGTTTAAAGCTGTTCTAGTACCATATCCCTAAAACTTCAGAATGTTGCTAAGTATGTCTGCATAGGCTTCTTTTTCTTCTTCTTCTTTTTTTTTTAACCACCTATCATTGAACTTCTCATACTCTTTCCATTTAACTACCTTTGACTGTTGACTTGATCACACTTATCCTGTGCTGAAATCTTGGTCAACAAAAGGCATCTGCCAGGACGAGGAAAATACAGAGGGCGCTCCGGCTGATCGTGGCTTCATCTCCTCACGGAGTAAGCTCCATCTGACTGCAACTCACTTCATTATCTGGTTGGGTGATTTCTGGAACCAGAGAAAACAGGGCAAGACTCCTGGGGGCAGACACACTTATGAAAATAATTTTAGTCTTCCTTCTGATCTTTTCCCCCTTTTTGAAACTTCAAAGAGAGCTGAGCGGGCTGGTGATATTCCAGGCTGGATGGCTGCCATTCGTGAATGGCATTATAAGAACACTACCCCGAGTTCTTCTGATTTGCCAGAATCTATCAATTGGATACAATTATCAGACAGATAATGGAGTTGCCTCTTGAAGGATGTCCCTTTATTTATATAGCAGAGGAGGCTCCATTTGTCCAGGATGTATTCACTGGCTGAGCGACAGCTGTGCGTGCATGGGATCAAGGTATCGCACCGCTGGTGGATGGTATGAAGAACCCAGCGGAAATACTGTCACATTGTGTGTCGCCATGGAAGCGGCATCTTGACAGAGCGGTACCTATAAAAGTGAAATGTTTAACGATGAATAATTGTGTTTGAAGCCTTCTTACTCCACATTTCCATGGAAAATGAAACCACAGGAGGCATGAAAATCTCTAAAGGGCCTTTATACATAGATTAATGTGGTAATTCTCTCATTACTATGTTCTGAAGAAGAGCTCCTAACACCAGGCTCTGTGTTTTGCCTTCAGTTATAACATGGCTTTGCATTAAGTGTTTTAATAAAATGTGAAATTAAATGATCATCCCTGGTGATATTCAGCTTTGGTTGAGGTAAGGAAAAATGTAACTTCCACAGTACATGAAAGCCAAAGAGATTACTTCGTCCCCAATGAAGAGATCATTGGTCAAATGACATGGTTTCCCATGAGTCTGCACCTCTCCATTAATTGGGAATTTGTTATTACTCTCTCCTGCACCTTTGAGAATTATATGTAATATAACCAATTTATAGCTGTGGAATACATAGGCTGTCAGAAGCTAACCAATGTAATTTATTCTTTTGTGCAGGCATAACCAGGTAGTATTGGGGAAGGCAATTTTTAATAGGGATAGTTTATGCCATTTTTTGTAAACTATCTGTGCTTCTTTCTGTTGTAACAGTTAATAGGAGGCAAATAGAAGTTTCCTGAGCAGCACTGATCTATTGACTGTGGACACATTAGTAAAAAGAGACATGAACAATAAAGGGAGACGGGATACGATTCTTTCGTAGGGAAAATGATGAAACATCTTTTTATGTGACTCATCCCATAATGAAACAGTCCTTCAAAACTGTTGAGATTTTTGTTTGTTTTTAAAGTAAGTGGTATTGACTAAAGAGTAGAAAGCCGTCCCAGTATGGATCTCGGGAAAGCAGGAAGAGGTTTTACAGATTGGTGGTTCTCATACAGTGGTAGTACTCTAATTTTTCCCTTTTCCCCAAGACAAAGCAATGCTGAGGCTGACAAACCTGAAAGACAACGGCTATATCGATCCCATTCATTCTCCACAAAGTCCCATCATTGTTTCTCCCTAATGCTTACACAGCAGAAGACTCAGCTCTGAGACCAGTTAGTTACCTGAAGTGATGGTTTAGAACATGTTCCCGGAACTGAGACTTCCTGGTTTGGAATCCTGGTTCTGCCACTTATTACCATGACAAGTGTCTTAACTTTCCTCCAGCTTAGTGTCCTTGTCTATAAATTGATCATACAAAATTCACATTCCCACATGAAGATTAAATGAGATACTATTGAGGAAGCACTTAGGACAGATTGTGGCATATGGTAGATGCTCAATAAATATCAGTTATTGTCAGATGTAGAATTCTAAACACCCCTAAATTCAAACTCCTATCACACCTCATCGTATGACAGGTCGTAACCGTGATTTAACTGGACAATGGTGTCATTCCCCTAACGAATACATATTTCTAACCAAGGAAGATCTGCAAGTTGCCACATTGAGCTTTTTTTGAGAATGTCTGGGGTCCAATCTATGGGACACACTGAACAGGTTAAATCTTATCAGTGACTCTCTGGGCCTCAAGGACATTCTCTGTTTTAGCAAAATTGAAAGTGCTTGCTCTCTGTGGAGCCTAAGCCAAGACCTAATGGCTAGAGTGGAACTGTTCCCCGTGGTAGATTTCATGTACAAGTGCTTGATTTGCATTATGTACGTGAGAATAAAGAAAATAATGGCAAAAATGCAAATAATCCTCTGTGGTTATAACAAAATCTCTTGTTATTGTCCCCTTTTCCTTCATCTCGCTACAACATTACACAGTGACTTGCACAAACAACATTCTCAAGAGCTATTTGTAAAGTAAATTACTATAGTGTAGTCCCACGCAAGAAGACTTACGGCTATGCTGCTTTTGCTGAGAGTTTAAAACCAGGTTCAATCCTTTAGCATGCGCATACACACACACACGCAAACACACACACACGTTCTTTGCATTATGTGCCAAATACATATATGAACTGGTCACTGGGAAAAAAAAAAAAAGGAATCTGTTGATTATCAAGCCAGGTGAGAATAAAGGATTCATCTATGCAACAAGTACACGTTACATATTTAAAAATGAACATCTGACATTTAGGATTGTTATATTATTGACTCAAGCTCACAAAGTAAATCAGAGGCAGAACCAGAACTCAAACTCAGACTCTGTCCAGACCTCCACCCACCCCATCACCCTGCTTTTACTGGTAACATTCCTCTGAACTTGCTTTCAATGATTCAGATAAATGCTGAGTAAAGCCTTGGGAGAATCTAACAACACACCCTACTTTTATTTCTTGCCCCCACATGCCCGACTAAGGTCAGATTGTTAGTCTTGTGCTATTTCTTGATTCGAAAATTGACACACAATTTAGTTATTTCCAGAAGGATTAATGGGTTTCCCTTGTGTTAAAAGATATTTACACCAGAGTCTTAAAAATACTGAGTAGCAATACAGAAAATAAATCAACGAAAATTCAAGTTACCTTTCAAATATCAATCATATGTTGACACATCTGTCCCTTTCAAATTACAAATTGCTAGGAACTGTCTAGCCGGTAGCAATTGCTAATGTTTTAAATGCAAGTCGTCTGTGAAACCACTACTCCTAAAGGAATAGTTTGTTTCTCGCAAGAGATTTATTTTCATTTTAAAAGAAGTTTTATGTGTGCTATATTCAATTTTCCCACACTATAATCACACCACACCTAATACCCTCTTGTATGCCAAATTTGCTTTCTCACTCTCTGATAATATTTGGACATATTTTTAATTTGTTTAAAAATGTGCTAAAAGGAAACTCATGTCTTCGTTTGTGATCAAAATCATTGTTCATCAATTAACTGGCCAGTTTTTAATCATGGTAACTTCGGCCCATTGGAAAAAGGAGCATTTTGGCTAAAAACCCACTGCTGCCACCTAGTGTTACTGGACAAGCACTGCCTCAGCTTGATCCCCTGCCTGTGTGTGTCAGAGACACCATCCTTTGCATTGAGAGAGAGAAAGAGATCAGTTACTTTAGCAATGATCTTAGTAATTAATTATTTAAGAAACTTTTGTCTCCTTCTATTGACTCTTTTATATTTGAATAGTCTGGGTTCCAGACATGCTTCTTTAATATGCTTGGCATTTGAATTCTTTGAAGGCTTTAAATTGATGAATCCTAAAGACAATGTGGTAGCTTAAGGCAATCATTCATATTGATGAAGTTCACTATAAATAGATGCATGCTGCAATAACCCACGTGTAATAGCAATGTGTCCTTTTTATTCTACCCCTATTGATTCCAAACCCCCAAGGATGATGTTGTCAATAGCTGAGCCAACAGCCTCAGAAGAAACTCACAGACCACCAAGTCATTTTGCATTACAGGGCAAAGACAAGCCCAAGAAAGAGTCTCACTACCGTATTCCAACTGAATTGACCAAAGTACAATAATTTTCCTGTGTGAGAAATTATTTCATTGAATAGGAATTACCTTTCAAAGGGTCTAAAATGATTAGATTTAAATGACTTTAAAGATTCATATCCATTTTATGGGGGTGATTATATGCCATTCAATAGAAGCTATTCATGGACGGTAGTTAGAAATGTAAAGGGTTGGAATTCCATGGTAAAGAGCAAGCTGGAGTGGCCAGTGTGTGATGACATGAGAAGCAGGTACCGAGAGAGGGAGGGTGCTGGGATTACCTCTTGTTTTGCGGAGGTGGAGGAGATGTGTGTCCAGAGATGGGGGAAGTCGGTCTGAGAAGGACCCTAACAGAGTGGAGAGCTCTCTCAGAAATGGTTTGGAGGAACCATAAAGTAATAACAGGGCACAGGACTGACGGTCTCTAGATGTGGATTTTTCCATTAATCTAATGTGTTCTTTTGAGCCACAATCTAACTCTGTTGGGTCTTTCTACTCTTGCCTAGTCCCACAGACCATACCTGCACAAAATAAAATTGGGAAAGTTTTCTTTATTGATGAGACGATTTAAATCTCTGGAACATTCTCTTCTGAAAACACAAATAGCAAGAGCTACTTCTTGGTACCTTCATCTGTAAGATATATACAAAGAAATGCGCCCCCAAATCTCAGTGGCTAAAGCCCCAATAAAAGTTTCTTTCTCATTCATATGGCAGTTAAACACAAGTGTTCTGTAGGCAGTCTTCGGTGCTGAGATGTGGGGACCAAGGGCCCCTCTATTTTGTGCGACTTCCATCCAGTAGGACCTCGGACCCTTTCACTCCAGTCAGGGGATGGAGAATCAGTGAGTGTGGAGAATCGCAGGAGATATTTGTATAATCAGACCTGGATTGCTTTATGTCACTTTCACCCTCATTCCTCTGGGCAGAACTCACACACATGGCCACACACATGCTTCATAGGCTGAGGAAATATTATTTGGCCAAGGCTTGTGCTCAGGAAGTAGAGGAAATAGGTTTTGATGAGTATACAGCAAGACAACGAATGAATTACATGCACATCTTTCAGACACCACATTTATCAGATGCAGAGGTCAGCGAGTTACAGCATATGTGTCAAAGCCAGCATACTCCTTGTTTTGTATAACCCATGAGCTAAGAATGGCTATTATATTTTCAGAGAGTTGGGGAAATAGAAGAGAGAGGATATACAATGACGATAATTTATGGCTTACAAAGCTTAGATATTTATTATCTGGGGCCCCTCACAGAAAATAATGGCTGACTCTTGGTCAACCTGTGGCGTTTAGTGTCCTGGACAGAAAGACATGTCACCCTCAAAAGGGCAGCTAATGGGAGTGCCTGGGTGGCTCAGCTGGTTAAGTGTCTGCCTTCAGCTCAGGTCATAATCTCCAGGTGCTGGGATCAAGCCCCATGTAGGGTTTTCTGCTCACTGGAGAGCCTGCTTCTCCCTCTCCCTCTGCGGCTCCCCCTGCTTGTGCTCTCTTGCTCTCTTTGTCAAATAAATAAATAAAATCTTAAAAAAGAGCACCTAATGAAGGGACTTATATTCATTTGCTACTGCTGCCAAACAAATTACCATAAATTCGGTGGCTTAAAACAACACACATGTATTATCTCGTAGCTTCTGTGGATCAGGAGGCTGGGCACAGCTACGGTCCTCTGCTCAAGGTCTCTCTCACTAGTTCACAATCCAGGTGTCGGTGGGAACTATGGTCTCATCATGGGCTTGAACTGAGGAAAGATTCCTTTCCAAGCACCCTTCTGTCATTGGCAGAATCCATCCCCTTATAGTTGCAGGACTGAGGTCCTCATTTTTCTGCTAACCAGAGGTTGCCATCTGGTCCTAGTGGCCACCCATAGTTCTCTGCCATGAGTGAACCCTTTCCATGGGCAGTTCACTACAGGACTGCTTTCTCAAGGCCAGCAGAGCCTCACGAAATACAACCTAATTAAGGGGTGACATTCCATCACCTTTGCGATGTTGTATTGGTGAGAAACAAATGAAATTCCACCTGTGCTCAATAGAAGGGATTACATATGGGCATGACCCATTTGTGTATGGGGGGTGGGGAACCTGTCACGTGAGGGGCTGTCTGCCACAGGACTATTTACAAAGGCTTAGCAGAGTTGAAGGAAACCTAAAAGGGACAGGGAAACTTTAGATTGTGGGAAGCTTCTGTCACTGCCAGGCATGAAGGGAAAAGGGGAGACAGTGACCAGAACTGGGTGAGACTTCTAGCCCCAGGAAGAGACCACCCCTCAGGACCCACTGCCAACAGGAGGAGGCCGAGGAGGCCGAGCAGGGGATCGGGGGAATAAAAGCCAGGTCTTCTCTCTCTTTCAGTTCTCCATCTGTCGTCTGCCCCACGCTGCTGCCAATCCAACGGAAAGGCAGAGGAGCAATGGAGACTGACTGAGGCAACCCACAGAAATCAGCCTCAGCCTTGGAGGGCAGAGAACAGGGTGGAAACAGGTAGAGAATGGATTTGGAGGGGTGAATAAAACGAATCCCAAACATAAGGCTTTTTTCTTTCTCAAGTTTCAAGGAAAACAGCACATTCCCAATGATAAGTCTAGTATTTATCTACACAAAACCAAGAATGACCAGGGTCTGCAACCATTCCGAGGCCCACCAAGGCTACTCAACATCGGCTGAAGAGACAACACGACTCGGCTCATCTCAGAGGTGGGCTGATCTTAGACAACACTGGCGCTTACCCAGCTCCTGGAAAGAAAACTGCAGCAGCACGTATTACTCTCATCACGTGCAGCTGGAGAATGTTCCTTACGGAAAAATGAAGACAGCTCCACCCAACACCGGGAACAGGTGACACCTGCTAGGACTTCCCATTTAAATGTCTAGCTTAGTGTCTGTTTTTCAATGAGTTATGATCCTCTTCCTACGGACTCCGGCCTGCTTTAGAAACAGAGGCCTAGAGAAATCTGGGCAAAGGCGGTACTGAAGAGACCAGCCTCTCAGGAAGCCAGTTTCTAGATGGTAGAGCCACCTGACTAGCAGGTCAGCTTCCCCAGCCAGCTGCTCAGCGGCATCTGCCGTAGCTAGGAGACCATGCCCGCAAAAAGCAAGAGCATACTGGATCTGGAATTGCGACTGGATAATGAGAGACAAAGGCAAAAGAATTAAGGCACATCATTCTTGGCATGTTTCTGGCTGTTTTTGTTTTGTTTCCAGCATACAAGAGAAGAGATGGTGATGATTTAAAAGTGAGTTTGGAATTCACATCATTCTTAAATAGTTCATTCATGGAATGTGAGAAAGTCTTGTATGTAACAACACCAAAAAGTCCTAGAGATGCAGAAAGTGAGAACAGGTTTTAGAAACAAGGATTTGAACAGGAATCTATGGCTAATAAAATGTCAGTAAATCCTTTGGTTAATACAGGAGGCTTTCCTTCATATCACTTTCTCCCACACCCTAGCACCCAATGAGATATTGCTGCCTAATTGAAAAGTTTTCTAATAAGAGTTTAGGTAAAACTAATTTAAAAGAACTCATTAGCTAAATATAATAACACGGCAGACTTTCTACGGCAACTTTACTGGTTCCCTATAAATAGAAAATTAATTAATGGTGAAGAAAATAAAGCAGTAACCACACCAGACTGTGAAAAGTAGCATTGTTTTAAACTTGTATTAACTATTAGTTCATTACAATAAATTACCATGGCCCTGAAAAGTTTGTCTGGATACCAAATTTACTTAAGATTGGTGCTGCTGGAATCAGATGCCATATGAGCTCATACTTTTAAAGTCTTACCATTAAACATGCAGCAAGGAAAACTATTAACTGCAAAGTTTTGCTAACTACCTGGGTGATACAAATACATACGTACTTAAAAAATGAGAATCTTAAGAATTAGGTATAAAGGAATATTTTTAACTACTTTTCTTTTTTGAATCTTTTATATCAAATACTGCTTTTATACTATAGAAGTAAAATTAGTTTTTTAAAAATCAGACTGATATAAAGTAGATAAAGTGTAGCCAGAAACGGGTTTTATACTATCAAAATACAATGGAGAATTTCATGTCCTCTGAAGGGGAGGGAACAGTGGATTATTTATCTTTTTATCCAAGGAACACTTGCAAAATGTCTTACACTCAAATTCACTTTAATTTAGTAAAGCCAGTATAGAGTGACATAATAGTGTGTGTAGAATTCAGTAGTTATCCATTTAATTCGGACATTGGTAAGGTTTCAGAAAACATCACCTAGGGCATGCATTTTCTGGAGTGAAATGGGTATTTATGTTGACCAATTTCCCTTGCAGTAGTCAGTTTTTCACTTAATACTGAACAAGGTAGAACCAGCACAAACATCCTGGATTTAAAATAGCATCCCTCCACAGCTTCCCGCCCCCCTTCTCTCTGCATATGTAATACACACAACACCTAGTCCAGACTCCTCATGCAAAGTTAGCCCCTCTGTAACTCTGTCTGCCTTCATGTCCCAGACTGTCACCACTCCCTGAGTACTCCCCATGATCAACACAGGGGACTGGGCGCTCTGACTTTGCCTTCTATATTTTTCTAGCTTCACATCATTGCCCTTGAGAATTCCTTAATTGGACAGCATGTCCTTTTTTTTTTTTTCAGTCACGTAAATGCTTTCTCATCTTTCAGCGTGAGCCCACCGTCCTCTGTCAAACCTCCTCATCACACTCATGCAAAAATTATTCATTCTTTCTGAGATCCCCTAGCACTTTGTAAATATCATAGTATTATTTAAACCGCACTGCAATTATTTGTTCACATGCCCGTCTACACCACTGAATCGGAGATAGGAGATAGCTTATTCTTACTTATATACGTACCCACCACTAGCATGGTGGCACAAAACAGACTTTAGTGAGTCTTTGTCTAATGAAGGAATAATTAAAGGAATGGTTGAATATTAAAGTTGCCCTATTGAGAATCAATAGTCTGTTTTATATTGCACATGAAAGAATAATGGATTCAAAAGTTTACATATCGGTCACCTGTAATTTAGGGCCATATTAAGAGCAAATAACAGGGACTAATGCATCCTTTACCCTAGCACATATGCTGGTTTTTAATCTGGATTTATGTGTATGTAAATATAGCTTTAGTTTTTCTAGATGCCTGTGCTAAGGCTTGAACACATTAATAGGAATGGCGTGGCCTTGTGAGATCAGCGAAGAACGGAACTGAGGTTCATAAGTTTATTCTGGGAGAAAATGCAATAGAAAGAAGCGAGGCGCACTGAAAATCTCTAATATTGAGCAGAATATTAGAAACTTTACAATCTAGGTTTTTAGAAACCATGCAGAGCCAACACAAAGCATGGGCTGTAGTGTTTTCTCTATGCCAGTAGAGGGCAGCACATACTTCATTAACTAGGGAAGCAGGTTGTGCTGAATTCCTACTTCAGCAGCCAGGAATTGGAGTACGTGCTCTAGCAACGAACATCTCCGGATTCTTTCACCTCACCAAAAGTCTCCTCAAGAAATTGTATTCTTTAAACATTTTCTGTGTTAACATCATTTCATCAAATTCTATCACAGATTTCAAACTGCATTTACGCTTTGATGGAGAGTGTGGCAAAGTGGAAAGGACGCAGCCGATGGGGCTGGACAGAGCAGATTTGTACATCTGGAATCCAACACTGACTACCTGTGTGATTTGGTCAAGTTACTTAATCTTTCCAATCCTTGTTTTCATCTTTAAAACACAGACTCTAAGATTTGCCTCCTGGGGTTAATGTAAGATCAAATAAAAATAGAGGTAACAGTTTGATGTGTTGTAGCTGTTTGCCCACTTCTGTTTCTTTCCCATGTAGAAAAATAAATATCTACAAATGTGTATCATACATAAGTGTCTTGCAAAATGCATGGGAGAACCAAAAATTGCCTACCCAGACCAGCCTTGAATAAATGGGCCAAGTGAGCCAAATTCCTCTGCCAGCAATTCAAGCAAAGAGTGCTAAAACACTAGGAATACTACTAATAATGTAAAGTTTCTTGAAAATAGTAAACACATCACACACTGTGGAATTATGGAAATACAAAAGACAAAGTCATTTAATAATGTATAATACAGCTCTGCTGCAGTTCCCAGGATCTGGTAGCAATTCAAGACATGTTAGTCCTTGTTGACAACAGCCAAGACACGCAAACAACCTAAGTGTTAATTGTCAGATGAATAAATAAAGGAAATGTGGCATTATATATACAATGGAATCTCATTCAGTCATAAAATAGAAGGAAATCTTGCCCTTTGCAACAATATGGATGAAACTGGCAGGTATTGTGCTAAATGAAATAAGTCAGAGAAAGACAAATGCTGTAAAATCTCACTTCCATGGGGAATCTTAAAAAGCTGAACTTGTCCAAACAGGGAGGAGACTGGTGGTTGTGTGTTGAAGGGGAATGGGGGTGAGGGGTTGGAGGAGAATGACTGAAGTTGGTCAAAAGGTACCAACTTCCAGTTATTAGATGAGTAAGTTCTGGGGATGTAATGTTCAGCATAGTGACTACTGATGACAATACTGTATTGTATACTTGAAACTTGCTAAGAGAGTCAGTCTTAAAAGTTCTCACTACACACACACACACACACACACACACAAATGGTAACTATGCGGTGGTGAATGTGTTTATTAATTTAGTGTAGTAACCATTTGCAGTATATGTATATATCAAATCATCATGTGATACACCTTAAACTTATACAATATTATATGCCATTTATATTTCAATAAAGCTAGGAATAATGATGTTAGTTCTTAGCTTTCACACATACATACACGTGTCCCTCAGGGTGCTGTTTAATATTATTTACCTTAGTCTTTTTTTTAATATTTGATCACCATATTTAACATAGTAATTTCATATATGTGAAATTAAATAAAAGCACACTTTAATTTCTCAGTCTTGTCCAAGTCTCATAGATTTTATGACTCAAAATGTTTACCATTGATTTTTATGTTGCTTTTAAATTTAAAGCTAAAGCCTAAGTTCACCAAGGATGCCGAACAAGTGAGAGCCAGTAACAAAACCTGGGTACCAAACTGAGAATAAATAGCTGAGAGACTGAAGATGAAGATAGCAGAGTCCAGACCAATTGTTCACTCAGTGCAGACCCGGCAAGCTGGGGGCAGCTCGGCACAAGGGCCTCATGTCTTCTCTAGTAGGGGTCAAAGGATGGGGTCCACAGCCATGGCAGTGCATACCATATGTATCTCAGTGCCCATGAGAGCTGTGGAAATAAGTGAAGCCCACTCACATGAGAACAAGAAGAGATTACTTATTCAAAACTTTCCCTAAGCAAGGGAGTCAGCCACCATCACTTGTGTTTGGCAACTCACAAGCAGACAGAAGAGTGGGAGAGCTTTCTGGTGGAAGAAGGGTTGGCTTCAGGTGTGCCCTGATTAGAGGCTCTCGGTATGGAGGCACTGCAGGTGGGCTACATGGGAGTAGAGCATCTTATGGCATTAGTTAGGGGTGCATACTTGACTTTCTCTGGTTGGTTCTAAGTTGGAAGAAAGGGCAAAAAGTAGTTATTAATTGTGTCCTAGCCATTTTGGATCAATTGTCCTGTGATTCTGTTTGGCCTCCTCTTGTAGATAGCAGGTTGGCCTCCTAGGCTGGTTGTGGCGGGCTGTGGGCCAGAGTTGTAGTTTTATATTTGGTTTGGCCATTGCCCCTCTGTGTATTTAGTCTCCCATCATGAGAGAAACAAATGCCGGGCTTGTAAGACGTCTCTCTCAATCCCTTAGATCTCCTAGTCTCTGTCTTCTGAGCTAATTTCCTATCTCTGTAATCTTGGGTGAGTCACTTATTCTCTAGTGGCCTCAGATTTCTTCTCTGAAAAATGACAGGCTTCATCTAGAAACCATTCCCAGCCTGTTGTGAATATGTAAATGGAGGTGAGAAATGGCTCTGGGGAAGGGGCATGCAGGTAGTGCCCGGGACTTGCATGGAGCCCATAGGCTCTATTACCAGCACAACAAAGTGAAGTGAGTGATGTGAGGATGTAGCTCAGGTAAATGTCACCTGGCAGGTATCTTGTTATGGGGGAAAATGGTTGAAAACCACTGACCCAGTTAATCTGTCAGGTTCATTCCAATCTAACTGCTATAAGAACTGATTCCCAGCTATAAACTACCCACCTCTCTGTGTATGACTATGACTAACCTCGAGGGAAGTGAGAGTAAAAGTAAATGCTGTCCTTGTGATTGCCATGGGGTCAACTGGCAGGTACGTGCTGATCGGAGGCCAAGATCAAACAGTGATATTGATTTAATCATTAAGTTCCTCTTGGTTTTCCGGTCTCACTGATGTTAATCCTCTTCTTTTTCAAGTGTTTAATCGTCCTTGTGGAGCCACAGTCTTTGCTAAAAATTAAATTACTATTAACGTTAATTTCTGAATAAAATGTTAGGTAAAATGCCATGTGCTGCCCTCTTCAGATTATTGAAATAACAGACCACCCTCAGTCATTTTGAGTAGTTTTGCCAGAAATTGTGATGACTTTCTTGTTTTTCTTTAAATTTTTCATCTCACTCACATAGTTCTATGTACACGTTAACCATTTGTCTATTTTGTTAATATTTATCATTTCTAGCAGATATGAGGCATTTATCTAGGTCCAAAAAAAACTATCGATTAATAAAAACGTTTAAGTCCTAGTCCTCACTGGGGCTCCCAGTCTAATGCCATAAATTGTACTTAAATACTTAATATTTCTAAAGTGATAAGCATAGGAGGTAAGATAAGGAGATACAAAATGATCAAGGGTGTTACTTCCATGAACTCACAGTAGATGACTTCTATGATAAATTGATATTTAAACTGAGACCTGAAGAAAGTGAAGGGAAAAGCAATTTAGATATGAGGAAAAAGCTTCTGAGCAAAGAAAAAAGATACAGAGGCCCTGAGAAAACAGCCTACTTGGCATGTTCTAGGCACAGGATGAAGGCCAGTATAGTCAGAGCTGAGAGAATAAGGGAAGGGGGGTAGCAGGTGATCACAGTGTGAGAAGCGTAGAGAAGCAAGGTCATAGAAGGTTTTGGCCCCATGGTAAGAACTTAGGGGCTTGCTCTGAGTAAAACAAGAAGGCATTAAGGGTTTTGAACAGAGGAATGGTATGATCTCTTTATATTTTAAAGGATCACTCTGGCTGTTATGCTGAGAAAGGACCAAAGGAGGACAGATGGAAGAAGAGGGACAAGCTGGGAGGCCACTACAATGCTGCAAATGTGGGCATCACCTGGCTCAACGAGGAAACTCACAGAGAGCAAGGTGAGAAGTCGTCTCACTGGACATGGGACGTGAGCAGAAAGTCAAAGAAGCTTCCATGCTTTTTGGCCTCAACAATGGACAATGGAGTTGACAATCAGTGAGATGGGAAGACTTGAGGCTGAGCGATTTGACAGTGATGAAGAGGCAGACCTCAATTTTGAACATGTAAGAGGCCTGTGAGACATCCAAGTGAAATCCCAAGTAAGCAACTGCACATGTATCTAAAGTTCAGGAATTAGGTCACGGCCAGAGGTATAGATTTGGGAGTCAGCTTACATACCAATTTATTGCAATGAGAATGGAGGAAATCAACTATAAAGTGAGTGGAGGCAGAGAAGGCTTAGAGGCTTGAGCCCTCACCCACTCAAATATTTGGGATCCAGAAGATAAGGTGGAACCAGTAAAGAATCTTGGGAAGGAAAGGAGGCAATGCAAGAGAGAACAGTGACCCAGAGTCCAAGCAATGAAAGTGTTTCAAAAAACAGAGATTACCTGTGTTAAATGATGCTAATAGAGTAAGACGAAAACCAAAACGACTTTGAATGGCAACACAGGAGTCATACTTGATGTTGACCAGAGAGGTTTTAGTGGATTGCTGGAGATGAGAAACTGATTAGAGTAAAATCAAGACAGAAGCAGAGATGGGGCACCTGGGGGCTGGTTGGTTAAGTGTCTGAATCTTGGTTTTGGCTCAGGTCATGGTCTCAAGCCCTGCGTTGGGCTCCGCGTTCATCAGGGAGTCTGCTTGAAGACTGCCTCCCTCTGCCCCTTACCCCACTCACGCTTTCATGCGCTCTCTCCAAAATAAATAAATAAATCTTTAAAAAGAAAAAGACAGAGAGAGAAAAGCAGAGGACCTGGAGGTCCTGAGTATAAGAGATTATCTGAAAGAGTTCTGCTAAATTTAAAAATGGAGTGTTACCTCAGAAGGAAGTGGAAAAAGTAGTTTTTATTTAGTGTTTTGACAAATTTTTAAGCAGAAAAGGAGTGACACAGTTGGCTTTGGTTTAGACAGACCAGTTAGGTGGCTGTGTGGAAGGTGGGGGAAGGAAGAAGAGATCGGTGAGGTGTTAGATGTAATAGGTACGAGGCTGATGAGGACCCAGTGGTGGTGGAAGGAATGGACAGATTAAAAAGACACTTCTGAACAGGCGATACATGGCATGTTGACTGATGGTTATGCAGAATAAAGGCGCATAAAGGAGGCAAAGATTTTCCTAAATTTTAAGCCTTCCCAGATTGGGTGAAAGGGATATAACTGAAACAAATTATAGGAGAGATGTCAAGTTTCTTTTCTTTCCTTCTTATTTTTTTTTCCGGGGTGGGCGGTGGTGATTGGGAAAGATAATGAGTCCTGAATTTTAGCCTTATGTTGGATTTGTAGGTGTCTGTCAGACAGTGAAATATATGGCAGTGCTCTGGAGACAAGTATTTGGGAGTTATGGTTGTTTTAAGGGTCAGGTAAAGCCTTGGGAGATGATCTCACTGAGTGTTTCCCTCTGCAAAGAGAAAAGAGGATGGAGGGCTGACCCTGAGAGGAAATACTACTCATTGAGAGGCAAATCAGGATGAGCCTGTGAAAGAAAGGTGTGACCAACTTATCCAGTGCTCCAAGGTCATCTGAAACCCGGAGTGTCAGGGGCTAAGCCCTAAGGCAGCCTGCGGTGCCTTCAGCAAATACAGCTTCAGATAACTCAGCGACATGGGAAAGAATGGAGATCTCACAGCAGGGGTGGAGATCATACATGTGTAAAAAAGGGAGAGCATTCCTATTCCGTGACCCCAGGCATGTGAGCAATGATTAGGAAGCAGATGTAGAGAAGAGATGTGGAGTCCGATGGAGAGAACACAGTGCATGGGACTGGAGTATTACGCTCTAGTTCTGAACAGCTATCCAGATCAGGTCTCAGTTATACACCAGGGAGATGTTCTGCTTGTGGGGAAATCAGATGGGAGAGGAGGGAGCAGAATGAAGGCCAATGATACATAACTCAGTGAGGAGGTCCTAGTCACTTGGTTAAGGAGAATATATTCTGAAATAGAAAAAGCACCCCATAACTTCTACCCAAGTCCCCTCTTGGAAACCTAACAGATAAAACCCAAATGTACTGTTTTCCCTGCACCCTGAAGTAGGCACATCTAAGAAGGAGACACATGTACAAGAGGGGGACATCTCTATTCCTCTGTGGCTCTTTCTAAATTGCTCTGTGATAAGGCCATATGAACAATTTATAGAAGCAGCCATTTGGGATATAATTATTCAAACTCATTACATCGCTTTGTTCTCCAAACTGCACACTTAAAAAAAAAAAAAAAAAACCTCAAAGACAAGAACAGTATTTGTATGTCACTTTTCCATACAACTGATCTTTTTCATGCAGTATCTCACTCAACTTCCCAATAATTCTAAGGACTTAATACTATCATTATTAAAATGTGGAAACCAGGCCTCAGGACAGGGTAATAAATTTATCTTCAGGTTGCCTGGATAGGAAAAGGCAGAGCCAGTATTTAATTGAATCCAGGTAATCTGACCCCTGTACTCTCTCCTGTGTTAACTCACTTATTCAGATGATGATGCCTGGACCCAGAGAGATTTCCTTTAATTCCACAAAAAGCAAACTGCTGTTTTAACTGGGCTAATTCCTCTATAATTTGACCAAAGTTGAGAAAGGCCATCTTATTTTGCAGGTGGGTAGTGTTCAAAATTTAAACTAAACAAGAAGCCTTTACTATTTCACATTCTAAGGTCTATAATAAAAGTATTGAGACAGAAAAGAAAGTGGCATTTTAAACACTATAGGAAGCTCCCCGTGAAATACCACTCAAGCGAGCGGGTACAAGCCACAAATGGAATCAAGCTTTACATAGTTATTTTGCATGAGTGTGACAAGAGAAAGGACTATGTGAATGATTTTAAGCGTCTTTCTGATCATTTACAAAGATGCCCAGGCAATGTGGGTGATGACGGTGTCTTTAAATCCTGGAGAAAAGTATTAAATAATTAGCTGAGGGCCATAGAGAAACACTGACTCACAGAAAGCTTGAAAACATCTGCAGGTTATACATATAAAATCAAGTGTGTTGCACTGCTCTTCATCAACTATTCAAAGGATTGAAGAATATTTTGACAAGACTTGAGTTTTTTTAATTTTCAGGTAGACCCTGAACAGAACACTTGGGAAAAGTTGTATACTGTTAACATTTCAAACTGGAGTTTTTGAAATTGTGACCGAAGGACATGTAGGCTTCTGGAAGATATGGTATGATTTAAGAAAGAATGGTTAGGAGGACAAAATGTAAACAAGTGATGTACACATCCCATAAAACCAAGACAAAGTATTTGTGTCAAATAGTGCATTGTGGGGGAAAGTCTGTTCCTGGTGGCTTGTCTCTAAGTGGCAGGAACTCAAGTCTGGTGACTTTATTTCCATTCATATGAATTCCATCCAGCTACCCATGCATATATCTTGCAACATACTCATGCAAATACCTGGACTAATCCCTGATTTCCGCAAAGCTACCATTTTCTTTATACCAGGCATTACAACTTGGGCTGGGCTCTTTGGAAATATTTGGAAACACGTCTATTTTTTCATATGTATATTTTTCCTGGGAAACTTTCACCAAATATAGGAAAGGATCTCTTTAGCGTGGAGCCTACTTTCCATATATGGGAAAGTAATTAAGGTACCGGTTATTGGTAATGTCTTCTTTTGTTGTTGTTTTGTCCTTACTGGAGGACATCGAATTGCTATTCCCTAAGGATAAAACAAGGTGACTCTGAACTTCACCCAGAATAAATCACCTCTGAAAGTACAAACTTCATTTTTTCATTGTAATCGTTGACTAAAATGGTGGCCAAGGGTAAACCAGAGACTGAGAATTTCTGTCACCCACAGAACCGAGACCATGTTACTTAAATAAATGACATGTTAAGCCATGCTTAGCCATTATATTTCCTGCTGAGGGTTTTGACAAATCATAAACTTCAAAATGCCATCATGGGGGAAAAATGAGTTCTTTAGGAAAGAACAGTATTTGTCTTCCTCAAGTATAACTCATCATTAAGAACAAGTGTCTGGAAGAGAAAACAGTTCTTCAATTGACATTGTAACTTTGCCCCTTTTATTAACATTACAACAGAATTTTTTAAAGAAAACTGCATGCCCTTATTAGTTCTCTTGATCACTTGCCAATCTGTAATTAGTGAAGCAGCAACTTGTATAAAAGATTTTTAAAATGCATAATGCAAACAGGAGGAAATCATGCCTCTTAAAAAGTAATGTCTTTTTAAAAATCTAAATACATTTTTAAACTATGCTATCCAAGAATATTTGTGTGTTTATGTGTATCCTTAGTAGACACGAGTAAAAGAAGATGTAAATATCCAGCTTACTATTTAAAGATTCGTATTCTACATAGATTTTGATTATCAAGTACATATTAAGTAATAATTACACTTATTATCTAAAAGGGTGTATTTTAGCTGACCGTGTGTTTTTTCAACAAAAACAAAATAAAGGTAAAGTAAAAACAAAGTATAGTTAATATATTTCAAACTATTAAATGGAATGTGTATCCACTTTATGACATTGAGTCTTATATTCTTTCTCTATTCTAGCCAAAAATCATCTTGAATCTCTCAAATAAAGGACTTGCTGTTTAATGTCGATTTTTAAGGGTGCTAATCTGCTTCATTAACAATAAGATCAGGTAAAAATTGACATACACAGTACTTAGCCTTTAGATGAGTGTGTTGTTTTTTTCTTCTTTTGGAACGATCAATTTCATTTTACATATATTACCTCATTGATCTCTAACATTGTTCAAGAACGGTGTATTGCATTTTGCAGAAAAACTCTCTCTCGTAAAAAACAAAACACACACACACAACCTTGAGTCCATCTTAAGATTCAACTATTAATGTGTACATCTACTATGTGTTAATTACCTGAGCAAAATTGGAATTTCACACCTCCTAAATTCCTAAAAGGATTATTCTGTGTGGCTGCTGGCTGAGGTAGCATGACCCATTCCATCAGTTTCCCCTTGTTGTTCTAATTCAGCTGTCCTCCAGGTGCCACATGTAAATAGCCTCAGTTATGCCTTACCTAGGACTCAGGGATAACTTTGATCTTCTGGCTGGGTACCCAGAACTTCATTCCTGAATAGAAAGCATGGTTGATTGATACAACAGACTTTTCAATTTTTTGTAAAAAGCTAATCTTCAGAGAGATTTCTCAGTGAAGGTAACAGCCTGGCTTGACAACTTGGTGAGCATAGTATCATCATTTCACACAAAATATATGGCAGGCATTAATTTTCAGTGTCAGATCAATTCATTGACCACAACTATCAAGAGCACAAAGGGACTGGACAATTAATTCCTTTTTGACACGAAATTACTATATAATAGAACTGCAACCTTCACTCTTTCTCCAACCAATTGTCTGATACTATGCTTTCAGAGGTCATTGAAAGCATGGGGCATAAAATCTTTGACCAAAACTCTTGTTTCATTTCTATACTTGTTTACTGATTTATATAAAATCATTGTTTTCTTTTCATTCTTTTAAAGATTTTATTTGAGAGAGAGTGAGAGCCAGAGAGAACACAGAGGGAGAGGGAGAAGCAGACTCGCTGCTGACCAGAGAGCACAATGCAGTATTCAATCCCAGGACCCTGAGATCATGACCTGAGCCGAAGGCAGACGCTTAACCAACTGAGCCACCCAGGCGCCCTACTGTTTCTTTTCAAATGCCACCCCCCCACACACACTGCATTCTTCCAAAGGTGCTATTGCTAAGGTAGAAATATCAGAAAGGGATAAATTTTAACATTTTCCACCCCTCCCCTGTAATTCAGTTGATCTTTTAAAAAAAAATTTAAGATTTTTTATTTACTATTTTGAGAGAGAGAGAGAGAGAGAGAGAGCGCGCGCGCACAAGCAGGGGAAGAGGCAGAGGGAAAGGGAGGAGGAGACTCCTCGCTGAGCCAGAAGCCTGATTTTTTTTTTGGGGGGGGGGTTCAATCTAGGACCCTGGGATCATAACCTGAGCTGAAGGCAGACCCTCAACCATTTTAGCCACCTGGGCACCCCTGATTTTTCTTATAAGTATATATGAGTTATTTGCATACTATATCTAAACTGATGTTTATATTTTTATTTTTGTTTTGCTGGTTCCTATCAGAAGTAGGGAGTCCCCTGAGGCCTGGAATTTGGTACTCTAAAGTTTATCTCTAGGATAGATTAGACACTTGATAATTCAGAATACTTCAATGGGAGCTGTATTTCCAGAAATGTCACCAAAGAGTCAGATGAGGCTATTGAATGGCCTTTATCACACCACATACTCCTTTAGATCCCACTTAATGCCTGCCATGTAGTGGGCATTCAATGAGTACTTGTTAAGTTAATGAATGAGTTCCTTCTAAAGACATTGTGGTAATGTCTAATTTACAAAAATTGATTCCAGCAAGTTGAGAGCAGATTGTATTTGTCAATGTTAGTCATGTTCACTTCTGGTTAACAAAGGTGTTTTTTACTTTTCCCTAGGAATGCTGATGATGCAAGGGATCATGGCAACCCTCTTAGAAACTAGGTAGCGTTGAGAATGAAGAAGACATAAGCAGAAGGGAGCTTAGCATAGGGGTTAAGAATTTAGAGTCCAGAGCTGAAGTGCTTGGATTTGAGTCCTGGTTTTGTTCTGGGACCTCAGACAAATTATTTAAACTCTCTGTGTAATGGAAGTGTTCATAATAATACCACCTTCGTAGGCTTAAGGTGAGAACATTTGATGAGTTAAGGCCACTAAAACAGTCCCTGACACAAAGTTTGTGAACCAGAAAACCTCTACCACTGGTGTCAAATGTTAAAAATTCATTTTTTGTTGTTTTTATAATTGTTCCCCTTCCCTCTTTGAGCTCATTGAGCATAAGTCTGTGGGGGCCAAGGGTGGGCCACCCCCAAGATGGGTCAATTTGGCATGAAGATTATTTTGAGCTGAAGGCAATCGAGACCCTATGGGCTCAAGAGAAACTTTTTGCCCTTCCCTTAGCTACAGAAGAATCTAATGGTTATTAGCAGAGAGAAATTTTATCTGAGTGACCTATCTGTATGGTAGGATAAACATCTAATTACCGAACATCTGCTCTTCTTCCTATTGCCTGTGAATTACATTCCTTTCCTTTGAAGTCCCAGACCCCAACCCCTTTCTCCTTAGTTCAGAATGATATATACCTCATCATGCCCAATTGTCTTTGGAATTTCCATGTCTGCACAGGTTGACCATATATATATTATAAATTTGATTTTCTCCTGTTAATCTGTCCCATGTCAATTTGATTCTTAGTTCAGTTAGAAGGAACTCTTAAAGGGGACAGGAATTCTTGCTCCCTGACAAATGTAAATATTAAAATAAATTAAAATATCTTTAAGTATATTTGCCCTCTTATATTTAAAAGAAAATGACAGTTGGTTTCCCACTATTACAGATCCTTCTCCTGGGAAACCCCTTAGGACACCATGCATGCAGCACTCAGCACTGAGCTCTTCATGACCTCGCAGGATGCCCAGACACGAGTGCTCAAAAGCTTGGTGGAGATCTTGAAGTCTCTCCAATTATATTTGTCCTAAGAATAATAAGATTCCCTGAATTTGTATTATGTGATAGACACTGTGCTACCTGTTTTGTGTACATGATGCCACCACCTACCCTATCCAAGATGGAGCAGTGTTGCCTGACAGGACCCAGGACCCAGGACAATCTCACAGTCCTGGAACTTCCAATCACTCTGCCTGTAGCAAAACATCTGAGGCCATTAGGGGGTTGGAGGAGAGCAAGGTAAACCATCTTTAAATAGAGCACAACAGGCAGGTAATAATCCAGGCTATGCCATTTCCCACAGGTCTCATGGCTTTGGATGTGGGCCTCTCAAGAGAGCCCTTTGGCCCTTAGTGCCTCAAAAATTCTGTCTTTCCAAATCTCAACTTTCACAGACTGAGACCCAGCCTTCTCTTCTGAATTAACCTTTAGCTCCAATTCTCTGACTGATGTATCAACCACCCTTGGTCTGAGTACATCAGCCACTGAGCTTCTAGACTCCTTACCTAGAAACAGGTGATACTTATAGCCCACACTAATGAAAATTACTGATTCACAGCAGTTAGACTAGAATTCAAATTTGGAATATTTAACCCCAACCAGTATGTTTTGAGTAACAGTGGACAGGTCTCCTAAAAAAGTATCTTCCTTATTGTCCATCTGCCACAGTCCCCAAATTTCACCATTTAAGATTTAATCACTTCAGTCTTGAAAATGTTCTACCTACTATCTAAAGAACTCTTAGTTTCTTGAAAATTCTTGATCCCTCATACTATTTGTACAGGCCTCAACACCATTTTCCTAGATCACCAACCATGTCCATATGAAACTTGAGGACTTTGTTATAGTTCATCTATTTTATTATATTTAACCTTTAAATTAAATCTGCAGGTCATGCTCATTATAACAATCTCAAGGTGAAGAAACTGAGGTTCAGGGCAGACCACATGGCTTTTGGGTAGCCAAGAAGTAGATGTGACTGATCAAAAGTTATTCCCATTTTATTTCCATACTGCCTGCTCAAATTTGCTTGACTTAAATTCACCAATTTTAAAAGTTTGAATTCACCCAGGTAACCTTTTATGCTTACTTTTCCTTTCTCCATAGTTGTTTCGATTCTGTATAAACATCGACCCCACTCACCAGTTAATTTCAAAGGCTTTTTAAATGTCAGGAATTGAGTTGAGATTTCATGAGTCTCCAGTCTCTGAACAGGTCATTAGTCCAAAGCACATTTTAGGCCAACTCATCCGCCCCTAGTGACTCCAAATGCCAGTTAAACAGATGCCCACCCTTGATAATATCTACTTAAAACCCAAAGAGTAAATCTTATAAGTAGCTCTGCAGGTTTGACTATTGAAAGACTAATGGGTCCATATAAAATAATCTTCTTCCAACTTCTGGGTTTAGGAAAGCCCTAAAAACAAATTAACTTTAATGTTTTTCCAAGGTTTGTTAACCTTGCTCACTCAACAGCTGCTCTGCTTTCATAATGAAAGAGAAACGAAGCCATAATGGCCCTAAGGTTGCCAAAATTTGGGGGTGAACAAGCTTCCTGTGCTCTTCAGAACAGTCCCTCTCCATGAAGTATGATTCTCAGATTCCAACAGTCTCAGGACATTTACATCTCAGCGGTGATGAATGCCACAGAGAGACAGCAAATAGGACGGCAGTGAAATTTAATGCTCACTTCAGATGCTCCAGTTCTTATTAGAAAAGGTCACCCATTGTCCCACTCAGATGATTAATGCAGACTCTTACATCTTTATGGGATATTTCCGCAATATGTGCTAAGTGACTGTTTGTTCCTCATTTCAGACTCTACCAGTGCTTAATACTCAACATGAATTTAGATGGGTGGAAAAATGCCACTTTGCAGCTTCAGGTTTTTGTAGATTGCCCTGTTAAAAGGAAGCTTAAATCATGGTGTCCAAAGAAAGCTTGAAGCCCATTTTCATCAAATTTCCCATAGCAGTTTTCTTTAAATGTATGCTGATAGCATAATTACTATAATAAACAAGCCCCTTTTCAGTGGTACTTGGAAAATTCAAACCAGAACGATTTTCTTTCAGATACTGATTAGTTAAATCCTGCCAGACCAGTGGTAGTAGCAATAATCCCTTATTTCCTATGTTGGAAAAAGCCAAATTTCTTAAAGTATAAATCCTCTATCTTACCTGCTAATGAGTTATAACATGGACACACAACACTGCTTGTGATATTTTTTAGGTTAGGAAACTTATTTTCTGGGGTTGAAGAAAATAACAGTTTTTAGATTCTCTCCCTACACCTGTCCAAAGGATCCTTAGAGGACAGAACTTTTCAGTCTTGATCACACAAGTATAGACACCCGAATTTTGATTTCTCTTGTTTTTGTTATCCTCACCTCTATTTTTGGTTTTATTTCTTATTTCCCCAAACTTGGGCATCCTGGACGGACTAAATGCTTAAAGGCCATTGTGACAAAACTTTCACTCACAGAACATTCACCTGGCTATGCAAATTCATTATCAAGTTTCTACTGTTGCCCTGGGAAGTTTCATGGAACCCTGGATTTTAGAAGGAGGAAGAATATTTTCCAGATGGAGTTGACGTGGAAGAATTCGCCCTATCACTCAAATGGCTTTTTCTCTGTGTCATTTTCCTTCCTCAGCCTACTAATGGTTTTGTTGTTGAATTGTTATATGGCTGCTTGATGTGAGTTACATTTCATAGCACCACCAAGTTCAATATTTGTAGGCCAAATTGTTTTGGGTTCTGTCACTAATGTTGGACGCAAAGAACCAATCAAATTGTCAACAGTCGATGTGAAAGAATCAATTATATAGATCTAGCCCAGAGCTGGAGAAATGTAGGTAGTAAAATAAGATTTTCTTTTCTTTTTCCAAGTCAGTCCTGCTGGCCAAAGAGGTTAAATCAGTTTACTTTCAATGTCATTGCCTGAAATTTGGACCTGGTCATGTGGATGAGTCAACAGCAGGGACTACTGAGTACTTAATATAATTTGTCCTTTTGTTGAAAATACACAGGAAATATCAGAGTCTCTCTTCTCACAATTATGCATAAGATTTGAAGCATAACTTCAAAACAGAAATGGTTATGTGAACAATCATTCCATTTTTACCACAAAATAACTTTGGCTTAAAAATGAAAATTTAGGTATCCAAATTGGAAAAGTAAAATCATCTGTTTGCAGATAACACCATCTTATATATAGAAAATCCTAAAAATTACACACACACACACCTGTAAGAATAAATGAATTCAACAAAGGTGCAGGAAACATTAAAATTAAACACAAAAAATCAGTTGCATTCCTACACAATAACAGCAAACAATTCAAAAAGGAAATTAAGAAAGTAATAGCACCATTGTTCAGAGTGGTATCTCTCTTATTTTGGGGTGCTATAACAGAAATACCACAAAGTGGGTGGCTGAAACAACAAACATTTAGTTCTCCTGGTTCTGGAGACTTGGGAAATCTGAGATCAGGGTGTTGGCATGGTTGGGTTCTGCTGAGGGCCCTCTTCCTCTTTCTCAGGTAGCTAGCTGTCTTCTTGCTCTGTCCTCACATGGTGGGGATCAGAGAAACAGGATGGAAGCTCTCTCGTTTCTTCTTATAAATGAACTTCATCACGAAAGGCTCCACCCTCATGACCTCATTACCCCCCAAAGGCCCCATCTCCAAATACCACTGCACTGGGGAGCTGAGTTTCAGCATATGAAATTGGGGGAACACATTCAGTCCATAGTAAAACCAAAAAGATTCCTAGGAACACAACCAAGAAAGCAGAAGACTTATACACTTAAAACTATAAAATGTTGCTTAAAGATATTAAAGGAAAGCTATCCCGTGTTTGTGAATTGGAAGACTTACACTATTAAGATACCAATACTACCTAGAGCAATCTACAGATTCAATGCAATCCCTACCAAACCCCCAATGACCTTTTTTTCAAAATTAGGAAAATCCATGGATGAAGCTAGAGAGTATTATGCTAAGTGAAATAAGTCAGAGAAAGGCAAATACAATGATTTCACTCATATGTGGAATTTAATTTACGGTATGTGAAAGAAGACAGAAAATGCCACACGTTATGTAGTCCTAGCTGTATATTATGTCCAGGATAAGCAAATCCACAGAGACAGAAAAAGATTACATATGCTAGAAGCAGGAGGCCATGTGGAAAGGGGCTGACTACTAATAAGTAGTTTTTAAGATTTTGTTTATTTGAGAGAGAGCACGAGAGCAAGCGAGCAAGTGAGAGAGCAAGGCAGGCTCCCCGCTGAGTAGGGAGCCCAATGCAGGGCTTGATCATGACCTGAGCCGAAGGCAGACGCTTAACCCACTGAGCCACCCAGGTGCCCCTGGAATACTAACAGGTATTCTTTTTATCTCTTTGGGGTGATGGAGATGTCCTGAAATTAGTGGTGATGCTTACACAACTTGATGTGAGAAAAATCACCTTAAAATTGTATACTTCATGAGTACATTGTATGCTGTGTCAATGACACATTCATTTAAAAAACGTAGACAGCTTAACAAAACCCAAATTTGATAGACTTGGCTTAATTCAAAGGACATGTACATGCCAGCTGTACTGGTGTTTGAGCTTACTTGACCACACTCCCAAAAAGGTAAGAGTCATAAATTTAAAATAAATAATTTTAAAAATAAATTCAATAATTTTTTTTTTAAAAGGTAAGATTCAAGACTGTTGCTGATAACCAGGTAACTGGCTGATAACTGTTGCTGATAACAAGCAGGTGAAAGCCTGGATACAAAACAGGAAAGTATCCTCATCCCAGTGGACAGGCTAGAATTTTCACCTGGGATTTACATTCATTTGCAATATGATGGTCCTAGACCACCAAACCCAGGAATTTGTATTCACTTTTCCATTTTTGCTGGCTCTGCTGGCAGCTTCGTAAGGAGATAAAGGACCAAATCAAGAGAATAATAATATATTCATAAAGAGTATTCTAGAAAGCTGAAACTTCTATTTTACGTATTCTTATATAGTTCTTGTCCAAGTGGACCTCACTTCAGTCCCAATGAATGTACAAAAGTAGAGCTCAGGAATTTACATTTTTAATAAATACCTCTGGTGATTTTTATTCAAACTTAGGTTTGACCACCACGGAGTCTTTTTTCTACCAACTTTTTATTTTGACAAATGCCAAGTCTATAGAAAGTTGAAAAACATATAATACAATAAATGTCCATATATGGTATATATTTTAGATTCAATAATTGTTAACACTTTCCTAATTTTTTTCTATCCTCTCTTCATCAATCACTTTGAGAGTAAATTACAGTCTTAATGACACTTCAAATATTTCACCTTAAAGACATCTTCGCTTATAACCATAATTTAATTGTTACACCTGGGATATTTAACGCTGATCCACATATATTATCAGATGTACAATCCATGGTCCTATTTCTTCAATAGTCCCAATAATGTCCTTTATAGCTTTCTAGGGTTTTGTATCCAGGACCCAGTCAAGGATCACACATTGCAATTAGTTGTCACATATCTTTGTTCCCTTCGATCTGGAAGAGCTCTCTCATCTTTTTGTCTTTCATGAAACTGACATCTTTGAAGAGTATAGAATAATCATTTTGAAGACCGTCCTTCAACATGGATTCACTTTATTGCTTGCTGATGACTAGACCTAGGTTAAAGGGTTTTGTTAAGATAATGTGTATCCCTTTGTCCATTATTGGTAATGTTTGGTTTTATCACTTACTGTGCCATCATACCAGATTTCTCCACTGTGAAGATGTTTTATAATTAATAATCTGAGGGTGACACTTTAAAACTAACCACTTATGCATAAGTTTTTAACCAGCTCGTGTACAACTATCTCAACAATCATAGATCTCTGCGTAATTTCTGTAGTTATAACAGAAATCAAACTTGTAGCTTAATTGTAATATTTCCCTCAATATTTCCTTTGTATCTTGAACTCAAAGTCTAATATAGCCATCCTTCCTTAATATGGCTGTTTCTACATAGTCAGAATTTGATATAGATACACTTATCTCCTAAATAATTTCAGGTTTTCAAAAATTAGTGTTTGTCTGGAAACATTTTCTACCTCACAGTTCTCTAAATCACCTTAATTTATTAAGTGTGATAACTGATGGGCTAGCTAACATGTTTATCTTGGTGTTCTTAGTCCTCTTATAACTAGAAAGGTTGTTTTGTTCTGCTTCATAAATCCGGTAGATGTTGAACAATTTTATAGGATGACTGATTTTTTTTTCAGCAAAGGAAAAGACAACGCATTAAGCTATCTTTTAAGCATAGCTGAAATCCAATTGTTGCTGTGGTATGGACTCAGATTTTAAATAAACTAAGGAACATAATGTGACAAAGGCAATATCCAGCATTAACTTTGAATATACCTTGTCCCATCCCTTTTTCATATATGTAGATATTTGACTATTCAATTGTACATGTTCTATTTGGCTATAATGGGTATGTTTTGTCATTAAAAAAAAAAAAACAACCCTCTAAGTTTCTCACTTATTCAACCCTACCTCACTTGTCAGGGCAAGGTCCCCTGAGAAATCTCAACTCTGAATGAAATTCTATTATTTAAGGGGTATTGGGATTTATTTTCCTCCAAGAAGTGTTAGCTTAGAAAGCACCTGATTCTCTCTGTAGGTCCTTCCCATTTGGTTGAGTTTCTCTCAGTACCATGTTGATCTACTTAGTAAATGACTGGCTGGCAGTTGGGATACATATTCGCTCAGTCATTACCAGTCTTTGCCAAGCAGGAGGCCCGGGCCATTGCACTTGGCTGTACCAGAGCCCCCGAGGAGTGTGCTGTTTCAAGGAGACATCACTTGGCAGTGATTAGCACCATTCATTGGTCCCACTTCCACCACTACATCAAAATCCATTAGCATTTGGCGGCCCCATTTAAGTGGTAGTTGCTGAAGAAGTTCAATATGACCAAAATCTATTAATCGTTACCTAAAGCAAAGCACAGTGTTAAGCACTGTTGAAGGTAATAAGTGCAATCCCTTTCTTCAAGTAAATTACAAACCAGTAAGGAAACAGGATGTTTTTTTAAAATAGCACTATTACATCTCAGATTCTTGGAAATGCCAGAAAGGAAAAAAAGGGGGGGGCGGGAAGGGGGGGTACGAAAGGCTATGAAAATCTGAAGAAAGGAGAAAATTATCCACTAAATTGAGAGGTAGGAGCTAGCCCTCTAGGCATTCTGAGAATATGGGATTTTCCGAGGACACAAGATGATAGGAAGGCTTCTGCTGTAAACTGAGATAATCATGACTTTTACGTAGCAGAAAACTCATCACAGTGGGGAGTCAGCCCCTCACCCTACTAGGCAGATTATTTTTGTAACTTTCCAAACCCAAGATTTGGGCACATTTGGGCACATTCATGCATTTCACTATTCATACATTTTTTCAACGGTGGCTAGAAACCAGAGCGCACTCTAGGACCAAGTGTTGTAACAGCTAACTAGACCATCTAGTTGGGTGGTGTAGACAAAGCAATGCAGCAATTTCACTGCAGTTGTCTGTGTGCACAGGTGAGATGTGAGTTCAGAGGAGGAACACCTCACCCACTCTGGAGGGTTCAAAGAGAAAGTCCCAGAAGGAGACATTTCCAGACTTAAAGCTAAAGCAGTATTTCAGCCCAGAAACAAGAGAAGCCAAAGCCCTTTTTGCCCCAAACACTGCACTCCTATGTCCCAAGACCCTCCAATTGCAGATACCTACCTGGAGAAAAAACTGTGTACTCTCTAGTGGGCACAATACAATCTTCACTTCGTATTATAATCTTATGGATCCACAAGAATACAACATGCTGCTCAATTTAGAAGGTATTTATTTACCACGATCTAGAGACATGAAATATTCATGCAACTCAGATCAGCCCTTGGTTAAATACTGTGCACTAGTGATGGCCAACTGGTCACACTATTATGGATTTTATTTTAAATAAAGAGAACAGGGGCGCCTGGGTGGCACAGCGGTTGAGCATCTTCCTTCGGCTCAGGGCGTGATCCCGGCATTATGGGATCGAGCCCCACTTCAGGCTCCTCTGCTGTGAGCCTGCTTCTTCCTCTCCCTCTCCCCCTGCTTGTGTTCCCTCTCTCCCTGGCTGTCTCTATCTCTGTCGAATAAATAATAAAATCTTTAAAAATAAATAAATAAAGAGAACAAAATTATTTATGATCATCCGAATTTGGAGGGCATTTGTTTAGGAATGAGTTATGGACTATTGGTAAGAGAAAAAGATCAGAGAGGTCTGAGCACTTAATAAATACAGCAGTGGTGACCCGATTTTCAGTCTGATTTAGGAACTGTAAAGACAGTCTGGGCTGTGCTCGAGATGCAGTGGAAGCTCATTTTGGATGATCAGTGAAGTGAGGGAGGTTGAACATTCTCAGTGCAGCAGTTAAGTGATCTTGGCAGTACCAGAGAGAACCAAAGAGATTTGTTCTAGTTAAAGAAATGAATATTTGGAACTACTTCTGTGGCACTCAGGGGAACATTTTTCTTATTTGCTAACGTGAACTACAAAATAAATTCATCACGTTTGCTGAGGTCTCTACACAAGATGTAATTGAAAGGGGCTAGGCAGATTTCATAGGGGCATCTGTGATGCTTGGCGTTGGAGAGCTCCTGTGTATCCATATGAATTGCTCCCTTGCCCAGCCCCATGTGTGAAATGGGGAGCATGATAGAATATTTTCCTGTTGCTCTGGGACCTTGCTCTATTAGCAGCTCTTCCTTCTCCCTCATGTATCTTCAATCCCACTTCCACTCCAGTGAAGCCTCCCCAACACAAACATTCTCACATCTTTGAAAATTTTTAAATATAACAGGGTATTTTTTAGCCGTGCTTCTCCTGGCTTCTCTTTTGTTGCTCTTCTTCCATTCACAAACATGATTCTTGACAAATACGCTGTATTCACCATCTCAAATGCCTTACCTTGCTTCGGTTCCCAGACTGGCTTCTGGTCCCACATTCTGCTCTATCTGCTCAGAGACACTGGTCACCAATGGCTAAAACTGACAGGCTCCTCTTGATGCTTTGTCATTGACCTCTTGCTGGCATTGGACTAGTGACCACTCTTTTCTTCATAAATATCCTTCTTTGGCTTCTGAAATATCTTCCCCATTTCAAGCTCTTCCTGAGAGCTATTTCTCTCCTCTAATATCCCTTAAATATTGCTGCCATTAATCTTCTATCAGTTTTTGCACAGCCTCAGGTATCTTCTTTCCCCTAGGGAATCCCAAATCTGTGTTATCATGAGAGGACCATCTCCTGAGTACCACGCTTGTAATGCCATCTACCCGTGTACCAGCTCTACCTGAATGTCACATAAGCACTTCAAACCCTCTATAGATGAAACCAGAGTTATCATTCTTTCATTCCTGATTCTCTCGTCTGCTTAAAATTGATCAGCTTGCCTTGGGGGAATATTTTCTGTCTATCACTGACCTTTCTGCATGCATTTTTTAAAAAACTTATCTATTCTACTTACTAAACTGTAAGTCCTCTGGGGAAAAAGAGCTCTGCCTTCGTTTTTGTATCCTCAGCAACCAGTAATGCCATAATTATTTGGGAACTATAAATCAATGAGTGGAGTGTGGTGAGGTACACTGTGTAGCTGGTTTTTTGCACTAAAAAGCAGTATATCAGATCAGAGCTCCAACACATGGTTGCAGGTGCTCCCTGGCATAACTGCTCAGTGAAGTCTCTCTCTTATTTCTCCTGGCAGCTCTCAAAACACTGCCATGTGCCACTGTGTTCTCTTTCCCAGGCAGGTACAGAATGCAATCCCAGGAGAAAATATAAGGAAAGAAAATTGCCCATAAGAGTACAGCTATGAGGAATGAGTACATTTACAAAGGAAATGCAGAGCCATGCTCCAGGGAGAAGTACTAGGTCTTTCTTCTATTTTGATGTTTAACATTCAGCAGACTGAAAGCATTCAGTCTGTAGTAATGGAAAACAGCCTTGAAAAATGTGAGAAGATTTTTATCATTAAACCTGACAAATCATAAAAATCTCAAAGGAAATAAATTTAGCTGGAGAGATAAAATTGCTATAGGGTAACATCAGGACTTTCAGCATTCGAAAGTACATATATGTCAGTATCCAAGGACCCTTTGGAGTTTCTAGCCCATATTAAAATAAAGAATTATGCAGAAGATTCTATGAAAACACAGGAGGGGCACCTCACTTTGTCTAAAGGAGTCAAGAGAGTTCTTCCTGAGGAACTAAAACCTCAGAAGAGTTTTAAAAGTTAACTTTTGTACTGGATAGTCAAGCAGAAGGAAGAGCCTGTACTAAGGCATAGGGGGGTAAATATGACATCTGGGGACCATGCCAAGTTTGTCAAGACTTAAATGTGAGTGTATGGGAGGTGAGAGATGGCTGTGGAAATGTAGCAAGGAACAAAGCACGAATCCCCTTGCATGCTGTGTTTGTAGTTTGACAAACATGGTAGATGGGGAGCCATGGAAGTATTTTGAGTAGGTAAGTGGCATGAAGAGATTTGTATTTTAGAACAATTCTGAAGCCAACATATGTGATGAATTCAAGAAGAATATGCCTAGAGACAGCAAGACACGCAAGAAGACCATTGCAATAATTTGACAAGAAATCACATTAGAGGAAGTCAAAGGAACTGATTCAATAGTAATCCAGGAAGTTGAATTCTAGGACCTAGTACAGTGTGGAATAAAGAAGGGGTCTAGGATAACTCCCAGGGTTCTAGTTTCAGTCAGTCATTCAAGATACACATCTAATACTATATATAGTACTATGTCCCAGGCTCTGTCAAGACAATAATAAACAAAACATAGCCCTAAACCTCAAGGAACTCATGGTCTCGGGAGATTATGGACAAGTAAAAGAGTCAAGTGAAGTATTCGGTAGGAACTTCTAGCACAAACTTGGGATTCAATAAAAGATTTCTGAAAGGAATAGCATTTCAGCTGAGCTCTCAACAACAAAAAGTGCTAAGTAAAATGGGCTAGGGAAATATTCTTTGAAGATGGACTAGCGTGCGCAAGAGCACAAAGGTAAGAAAGCATCTCTTGTTTATTTAGGAAGCTGCCGAAAGACTGGGTAACATCATACATCAAGAGAGGGAATATAGGAAGATAAAGGCTTAGTGGTGATAAGCCTAAATTCGTGCATGTTGAGGTAGAGATGTCCATGGGATGTGCAAATGGAAAGACTGGGTCCTGGAGTCATCACCATTGTCTGGGCTGGACAGAGAAACAAATTTGAAAGACAAGGCAGGAGATAAAGCTGTGAGGGTGGTTAAGATTTCCCAGGGAGAGGGCAGGGAATGAGAAGAAAGAGTGCAAAGGACACAGTCCAGGTAACACAACTGTATTTAAGGGAAAGATAGAGGAAAAGTGTCAAAAGACACCAAATCAGGAGAAGAGGGACCAAGGGAAATCTAGAAATCAAGAGGGTTTTGAGGAAAAGGGATTCAACATTACTAGATGAAGCTGAGAGCTCTAGTAAAATGATGACCTTAAACTACCTATTGGACTTAGTGTTTACGAGATCATCAGTAACGTTGTCAAGAGCACTTTCAGTGGAGTGGGAGCCATAGAAGCCAGGTTAGGTAGAGTGGCTGACAGGTGAGCAATTGAAATAGTGAGTATAGATTACACTTTCAAGTAGCTTGATTGTGAAGAGCCAAAGAAATGGTAGCCACAAGATCAATGTCTGAAGTTGGGGGAAAAAAACTGGTCGAGTTCTTGTACTGAAGGGAGAGGCATAAGCCAAGAGAGAGAAAAGGTAAAAAGATGCCATAATGACCTGGACGAGACAAGGAGGAATGAGATATACATTATGTGGTGGGTTAACCTTGAATTTCAAAACAGCTGCTCCTCCAGAGCTGGAAAGGAGCGGTAAGGATAGGTGAAAGAAACAGACAAAGTGGTAGATGGAGTTCTGAAAAGTTGAGGGAATAGTGTGATGATAAGGTCATCTTCTCGGAGAGGATGGGATGTGAAGCCAGAGGAGTGTCCTTACCCCAGAGTCTCCCTGTTTCACGTTCCTCTCTCACCTTTGTAATTCTAGCCATCGCCAGACTGAACACCTCTGTTTTGTCAAGATTCCAAAAGGTCACTTAGTAATCTGGGAATGGTCAAATGTCAACACATCTGGAACACTACAAATAAACATAAAATAATCCCTGAGGCTTCCAGAAGCTTAGTTGTTTCTGATAGGCAGCATTTAATAAATAGAGAAATAAATATTTACACAGAAAAGACATAGGGAATTTTCTTCTCCTCTAGATATATTTGTATTTTCTACATAATTATATTCCGAAACTATAGAAGTTATGATTATGTGCAAATGAAGGTCTTTAGCCCCAAAACTTCAAGGATTTAAGAGTCTGATAATTGGTCTCCTCCAGAATGAAATAATGGTACAATTTTAAGTTATTGTGGGTTTAAATATATAATAGTTAATGGATAGTCTATCAAGCACTCAACAAAATGCCTTATAACTTGTATGAATCATAATACACGCTATCTAATTTTTTAAACCTACTTTAATGATCTGAGGACAAACTGTCCAAAGAACTGGGTTTTATTTTTTGTGTTTGTTTTCAAGGTGCCCGCATTTGTTGCCCCCAAATGAGCAATCTCTTGGTCAGTCTCCAACTGGCTGGAAATTCAAATGGTTCTTCTGAAGATTTGACATAGCCTCTAGTATCATTTAATATTTTTTATGAACATCTTAACTACAAAACTGAGAGAATTAAGCAATGAATGACACCAGGGTGGCCAGACTGCCAACATCCCAGAAGAATGAACTACTATTACAAGTGACTGAGGCCAATTATAGAAATGATCTCCCCAAAACACAGCGAAGTTCAAGAGAAACCTAAAAAATTTATACATTCTTACCTTCTTTATTGCACCTCCTCTTTGTGAAGGAGAATGATAATCATCATTTTTATGACTTATTGCCTGTGGATTTATTTGCTGATGTTACTCACAGTCATAGTGGATAATAGTGCGCTTCCATGTAAAGCATAGAACAAATATTCTGGTCAAAAATTTGAAGGGCACTCATTTATAGCAAAGCAAATCAGTAGGAAGGTGCTTAAAATAGGATTAAATTTGGGGCGCCTTGGTGGCTCAGTTGGTTAAGCAGCCGACTCTTGATTTCAGTTCAGGTCATGATCTCAGGGTCCAGCCCTGTGATGGACTGAACGCTCACCAAGGAGTCGGCTTGAGGATTCCATCTCCCTCTCCCTCTCCCCCAGCATGCTCTCCCTCTAATAATCTTTTTTTAAATAGGATTAAATTCAGGAAGAGTGATAGAAAAATACTAGTGGCTCAAACAAGATAGAGTTTATTTCTCAAACAAAATCGAATAGTGAGTTGCCCAGTACTAGAGTGGCAACTCAGTGACGATCAGAAACCCAGACTCCTTGTGTCCTGTGGCTCCACCACCTTCAACACGTGGCTTCTACTTAGAGTTCCACATATCTGCTCAACTTCCACCAAGTCTACATTCCAGCCAAAGAAAGAGAAAGGAACGGAAGCACAGACCTTCTACGCTTTTTTTTGATGCGTTTGTGAGATAAAATATACATAACAAAATTTATCATTCTAACCATTTTATGTGTACAGTTCAGTGGCATTAGGTACCTTCACATTGTTCTGTGACCATCATCGCCATCCATTACTGCAACTTTTTCACCATCCCAAACATTTCTACCCATTCACTAATCAATAACTCCCTATATCCCCTTCTCCCCTCAGCCCTTGGTAACCTCTATTCTACTTTGTCTCCGTGAATTGGACTACTTTAGGTAACTGATGAGAGTGGACTCATACAATAGCTGTCCTTTTGTGACGGGCTTATTTCACTTAGCTTAATGTCTTCAAGGTTCATCCATGTTGTAGAATATGTTAGAATTTTCTTCCTCTTTAAAGGTGAATAATATTCCATTTTAATGCATATGCCACAATTGGTTTATCTGTTCATTTATCAAACAATTGGGTTGCTTCAATCTTTTGGCTATTGTTTAATGCTGCTATAAACGGGTGTACAAATATGTGTTTGAGTCCTTGCTTTCAATTTTTTGGGAATATATTATATAGTTATATTATGCTATTATATATGAGAATATACATATTATATAATATCTAGAAGTGGAATTGGAATTGTTAGGTCATATAATTCTCTTTTTGAGAAATTTGTATACTGTTTTTCATGGTGGCTGCTCCATTTTACATTCCCATCAGTGATGCACAAGATTTCCAATATGTGCACATCCTTGATAACACTTATTTCCTGTTTTGTTTTTTTAATATTACCCATGATAATGGCTATGTTCTGGTATGTTATTGTGGTTTTAATTTGCATTTCCCTAATGAGTAGTGATGTTAAACATCTTTTCATGTGTTTATTGGCCATTTATATATCCTCTTTGGAGAAATACCTATTTTAGTCCTTTGCCTATTTTTTTTAATCAGGTTTTTTGTTCTTAATTGTAGGGGTTCTTTATATATTCTGGGTATTAATCACCCTCTCTTTTAAATGTTCCTTTCTGGAAATCACATATGACTTTTCTGTTTATATTTCTAGGGATAGAACTAGCTTCAAGTGAGGCTGGTAAATGTAGCCTATTTCAGGAGGCTGTGTACCTAGCTAAAAATCAGGGGTTTTATCATTCTGGAAGAAGATAAGAACAGATGTGGTGAGTGAGTAGTCTCTGCTGAAAAATTTACATTCAGGGTTTCTTGTTAACTAAGGGCTTTGTCTAGAGAGCTATTTGCTAAAAAGGGAGTGCTAGTGTCTTTCTTACAACCTATGTTTCAGTCAGGTTTCCTCGAACTTTGGGATTGCCATATTTTTCTTCTGAATTTTGTCCTCTTTTTAAAAAGTAACAAAGTATATGGGCTTTGTTTATATATTGTTATGTGTTTTATATATTATATAGACACAATGTTATATATTTGTTATGTATGAATGTATGTATTTTTACATTCTTTTTATATTTTAAAACAGTTGCATAAAGAAATAAAGTCACCTAGTTTAGGTCTATTCTGCATTAATAACCTATTTGTTATTACTCTCAGGCTAATATATAGCTGATCTTACTCTAGGCTTTAGTTGAATTTTCTTTCAATTCCATCTGCATCCCTAAATGTCCAGAACTTTAAAAAAATTTTGAACTGACATATAACACTGTATTATTTTCAAGTATACGGTATGATTTGGTTATTTGTATACATTGCAAAATCATCACAATAAGTGTAGTTAACATCTATCACCATAGTTACAAATTTTTTTCTTGTAATGGGGACTTTTAAGATTTACTTTTAGCAAATTTCATATATGCACTACAGAACTTTCTTCCGATGGTGTCAGAGTTCCAAAGAATTTAGCCATGCAGTGTCCAAAATTTTGCAAAGTGTGTTTTTTCTCATAAGCCTATTTCCTCCCTACATTGCAATGACAAGGTATTCATGCAGGTTGGCCATTTGAGTTAACAAGTAGCATGTTTACAAATAATACACAAAGATGTATATTTTTGAATATGAGCACTAGATCAGCATTCAGGAGAGTAAACAGAAGATGCTTAAGAATCTAGCAACAGTAACAATTATTGTTCATAAATATTTTTAAAATTTTTATTATCTTTAATCCATCAATGACAGAGTAATGCTAAGGGATCAGGGATACCACTGACAAGGAATCTATGTTCACTCTATTCTGGCATGTTCAAGATATGTTTGGAAGACCAGATCTCTCCTGGGAAAGAACTCATCCTAAGGGAATGTTTGGTCCAGGGCAGTAAGTCTCCAAGAGTAATTCTTATTAGAGTTTTCTGTTTTCTCATGGACTGATTGAAGTCTGGGAAGATGAAGTACCATTAACAGTGATAAAAATCTAAAGAGCCATGAGCTAAAATACTATGTTGGGTCAGAATGGCCTTATTGCCCACCTACATCAGAGCTTGGACAGAAGCTCTATTTGGGGTGACTGTTGAACCCACTGAGGCAAAGAAGTCACACAGGGCCAGAGGAGCAGGTAGGACCAGCCCACATATATGACAGAGAAGGCACAAGAAAGAAAACCACAGGAAGGGAGGAAAACGTTGAAAGTCACATATGAGTTGATGGCTAACTCATCAGTGATCTTATGACACTGAAAATGCCCAAAAGGAGAAGGGGAAACTGATGGGGCTTGGATCCTAGAATTACAGGTGTGGGGGCCAGAGATGTGCCCTTATAGTAGTCTCACTGTGGTACATGGATATCTCAAGCTGTGTGGCCCAGAAGTCAGAGGTTCCTAAGCATGTGATCCTTAGGAGAGCGTGCTGGGGGAGAAGAGAAATGAGTACCTTGCATTTAAATACAGATACTTTAAAGACTAAGATATTAATCCCATTTATTTTCAATATTTAAATCATGTTTTACCATGTGAAAACAGGACTTCACTTGATCTTCTTTCACAAATCTGAGATGTCTGGCTAGAAAGGAATACGTGAGCCATTTTCCATCTCACCGGCCACAGGTATAGATCATTTATCATAAACAACAAAATATCTTGTAAAAAAAAAATCAAAGCAGCAAAAACATATAAGCTGTCTTAAAATAGAGAACCTGGTGGCAGAAGTACCCTCAATTTCTCTGGCACAATGAAGCTAGACGCAGCATCTGTACAGTCTGTTCATACACTTTCCATAGATGGCTTGTGAAACCAACACTCAGGCTCACATGAGCGCCTTGAGGGAAGCCAGATTTCACACCTCCACCCTTAAAAGTTCCAACATAAGGAAGAAAATCTGATGTCATGTCATCTTTAAGAGACTTCGTGTAGAGAGAGGAGATGCTGGCCCCGGAATGTTCAATGCCTGCCAAGGGGCTCTGCCTGGTGACGTGTGCGTTCGTGAAGGAAAATGCCCAGTGATGACAGTCTTCAGCCCTTTCCACAATGTATCCAAAGGCAACAATAGAGAGGAAAGACAATCCCTCTGACTCTGTAATTAAAGAACTTGCATCCCCAGAGACGACTCCTACTTCATAAACACTGTAAGGAGGCCATGTGGAAGAGGAAGAGGACAATGAGAGTAGAGTCCCTGACACCGTTATGCTGCCATATGTCTGGCACAGGGGATCATAAAACTGAAGGAGCGCAGTGCAAACCAGTAAGCAGAGCCCTCCTTTGAATTTATGACCAACCTGCTCTTCATTTTCATCCAGTGAGGGCATTCACATTCTTAATACTTCGAAATCCTGACATAAGAAATACAAAATGTTATCATTGCTAAAATCCATAAAGTTCTTGGTGCTTCACCAGAGATGTCAGCTAAATCACAGAAGAGAAAAAGCATCAGACTCCCCCACCTTATTCAAAAATAATCACATAAAAATATCTGGCCTCCGAAAAAATGGCCTCTTTTGTAAACAGGTTTTCTGGTCATAGCACAGACCTCACCTGTGGTTACCTCCACGCAACATGTTTCCCTGTGAGCGAGCGCCTAAGCCCAGACAAGGTCAAGCACACTCCATCTCGGGAGGCATTAGCTCGTGACTCCTTTTTAACAGCAACGCTTTAGAAGTGACTGATGCGCGCACCCGGAGGTTCTTAATGGACCAGTTGCAATCACCACGATAGATGCTGTTTAAGGAGCTGTCTTTCCTATTTGCTGTGCAAATCATTTCTGTAAATGTGTGGGTTTATTGATCTGAATAAACCATCCCTTGATGTAAAGAAGGTAAGATCTGTGTTAGTCATCGAATATTTCAATACCAATAAAGCCACACTGGAAAGTTTGTTCCTTTTCAGACCTATTACTTCTTGTTTGTTTGTTTGGTTTTGTTTTTGCTCTGAGTCCTTAAAACCTCTAACTATACAGTTAATACCATTTAGGGAAAAGGTCTCAACATTTATCTCTTTTTATCTTCATAGCCTCTATTACAATGCTTGGTATAGGGATGCCTGGGTGGCTCAGTTGGTTAAGCATCCGACTCTTGATTTCGCCTCAGGTAATGATCTCAGGACCCTGAGATCGAGCCCTGAGTGGGGTTCTGAGCTAAGCGTGGTGCCTAAGATTCTCTCTCCCCCTCTCCTCCACCCTCTCTCTCAATAACAAAAACAAACAACGTTTGGTATCTAGCAGGTAGGTTAAACGAAGATTTATTATGCTCCTGCATCCAACAGTTGACTAACCTACTAAAAACAAATTAAGAAGGAATAGAAAGAATCTATCAGTTTAAAAGTTCATTTCAAGCTGGTTGAAGTTAAATAGTGCAGTTTCCACTATGGCATAATAATTACATAAATATTAAAGCGGGCACTGTGTAGATTATCTCTTATTCCTTTTCAGTGTCTTCATGTATAACAGTTAATTTCTGGATGGATTTTGTCACACACACTTAGTCAAAATATAAATTCCAAATTCAAGGAACTTCTTTTCCATTATGAAACACTGTGTATGTGGGGCAAACTCCTCATGCGCCTCTGCCTTATCAAGGGAAATCAGAGGCATCCAACATGAAAGAAATATCTTTCCACCCCCTCCCCTAATTATTTTATGGCTGCTCTTCCTCCTCTTCTTTTCTTTGATTGCTCATCAGCAAAACTATCCAATTAGGCACTTATACATAATTTTTTAAAAACATTATGTATTCATCCTAGTTGGTACCTCATGGGGTGGTCTTAGGTGGCTGGGCAGGAAAAGATTAGTGTTTAAAACTTGGGTTGTAGGGGTGCCTGGGTGGCACAGCGGTTAAGCGTCTGCCTTCGGCTCAGGGCGTGATCCCGGCGTTATGGGATTGAGCCCCGCATCAGGCTCCTCTGCTGTGAGCCTGCTTCTTCCTCTCCCACTCCCCCTGCTTGTGTTCCCTCTCTCACTGGCTGTCTCTATCTCTGTCGAATAAATAAATAAAATCTTTAAAAAAAAAAAACAAACAAAAAAAACTTGGGTTGTAATAGTAATGGGCTAGTAAGCAATTCTGCATAATTATAGTGCTTATTACATATTTGTTATTATATAATTTCATACGAATAATCTGAGATGCACCAGAATAACCTCACTACTAGGCATATATTCCTCACATGTGAATGTTATAAGCTTCTGTATAAAATTTGAAGTGACATGATGTGGTGAATTTTCTGGCTACATAAAAGGTACATGATGAAACAAATTTAAGGTTCTCTGAATATAATATGAAAGGAGTTAACTTAGTGACAAATGGTTTCCTATAGTGAAGACGGGTTGAGACCATGGTTACTTATGAATTTTAGCTACTAGTTAACCAGCTAGTTAATCAAAAAACGGAAAGCTCCAAATGAATACTTGCTCCCTATAGCAGGTTTAATGAGAAGTTTCCAGTAATGTGTCACAAATAACATAATAAAACTGAATTGATTTATTTGCTTTCCAACATAATATTCCTTTACCTGATGTACCAAATTTCAATTATATTTACACTTTTGGTCTAGGAATAGTCATTATACTATATATTAAGTCTGTAAACTTACGTAACAAGTTAGCAACATTGAAAGTTCAACTTATTTAGGTAAAAGAAAAAAAAACCCTAATCAGTTTTTATTTTTTAAAATCACCTACCAGCAAAAATTAGAATAATCATACAGATATGTAAATACCTAGCTTTTAAAAGCAATTCCTTGAATTGTTTTAAACTCATGTGCAATTTCCAACTTCTTCATGTATCAGAAAGAACATATGCAAATATATCCAGTTTGGCATTTGCGGGAGAAAATCCCTTAGACGCAGAATTTCATTGGCTGCTCAGATAGGAAAGTCATTTTGCTTTTGCTTAAAAATTAACACATCCTCTTGCTGACATTTAAGACCAGTAATTGGCTGCAAACTGCTCAGTGATGCTTTTAGATGAACTGTGGTACATATCTATACCAAATCTATATATATGCATAGATATATATAGATAGATAATATATATAAATAATACATGGAGATTTTATGTGTGTGTGTGTATATATATATATATATATATATATATAGAGAGAGAGAGAGAGAGAGAGAGAGAAAGAATATAATTCTCTACTACATTGTCTTGTTGCTGCATACCTTATACCACCTTGGTATTATAGTGTATGTCATAATATACTATTGTAAATGACTGCCTTTTTTCTCTCTTAAAAACTTTCTGAGATGGTAAAATTTGAACCAAACACCTTCTCCAAATCCTAATAAAACTAGTCCCTGGAGAGCAAAAGGAAAGAAGGCCCAAGGAAGTTTTCTCGCACAGATTTCACTATCTTTTCATTATTGTAGATCATTATATCAAATTTTTATAACAGCTGTATGATAGATCCAGCTTAATTTCAGCTATAAATTATAAATATGAAAAGAACAAAAAGGAAAGAGAAAGGTTGAAAGGAAAACACAGAATCTTAAAATACCTAAAATATATATACTACGCAAGATGTTTACTATTTTTATTAATAAATTAAATTCAGATTGTGAAACAGTTAAGGGCAAACATCCAGATAAAAGGAGAAGCAGGCAGTAACTGGAGAACACAGCATATTCTTTTTTTTTCTCTTATCAAATTTTACCCCTATTATTCATTTAGAAACATTCAGAAAGGATACAATGAGCAACTGCAATCCATCATCAGACCTTCGTACTTCTATCCCAGAAACATGCTCCAGTTAAGAATATCCAGCTTTAGTGGTAATGTAGCTGTAGAGCAAATATTCACTGAGCACCTACTCTGTGTCAGTTTCTTAAACATTCCACTTGCACATTACACTTACCATGTTCCTTCTTGCCCAAACACATGGAACAGTGCTACCTGGAATCTCTAATCATCAGAAACAGGTAACAGTGGCGACTACTGGAAATTATTCCATTAACTCTCAGAGAGAGCCGACTACTTGTCAGAGTTATAAGAAATTTTTACTGGATACAAAACAAAACAGTACAAAAACAAAACCCAAAAAGAATGACATAGCGATACTTGATCGCCGTATTTATAATTCTGAAACTGAAAACTTGTATACATACTGAAAACATCTTTCAGTCCATGTTAATATTTGGGTTCGAGAATATAAGGAAAATCATATGTTTGCTTGCTTCTTTATTATTTATTTATACCAAAGGTTACTTTGAAACACTTTTGCTCGATATAATACATTGTGTTGACTATGCATTTAGAGATAAACACAAAACCTGACTATTTGTAATGCCTATTTTTCAATAAAGAATGGTTTTAAAAACGTGTGTTTCAATGAGAGCTGAACTTAAGGACCCCATTTATTTTAAATATATTTAGTGGAGCTATGATAACCCTATTCCTGCACACTATTACCTTATAAATAGCATTCCTTATTGTCATGTAGTGGCGGTTTCACTTTTCGATGAAGTGGAAAAAGTTGATGAGAACCTCTCACTTTTTTCTGACCAGAGTATAACAGAAGTACTCTGGAAAACAAGAGTTATTGGGTCTATCCAAATTACAGTATTAGCACTTAAAATATTAAATATTAATATTTAAATTATAAAACAAAATAGCTAATCTCTAGCATTTTACTAAGGACAAAGCTATGTAGATTTTTTCAAAGAATTTCTCTTAAAGAATGCTATCACCCATAGTTCTGAAAGCACAGCACAAGAAAACCATATACATCATCCACTCATTTTATTTATGCTTTAAATATTAAAAATCTACCTAAACAATGAAGAAACATACCATACTACCTTCAGCCAAAGAATGCAATCACCCATTCAGCAAATCAAACAAGAAACTGTGTTAACTGTTGTTTGAAATATGAATTATCATAATTTTGGGAAGGCATTATGGCAATACATACCAATAGTCCTAAAATATTTATATCCATTTTTGTCTTGTACTTGCATTGCTATAAAACAATTTGAAATTTTCTAAAAATCTTAATACATTAATATTAGGATTTTAATAACAGAATACACTACTGCTCATTAGAAACATGAAATTAAGGTCATGGTTGAGTAAATTATATTATGTGCATAGTGATAATATTACTAAGTCATTATAAGCATGTTTTTGAAGTTTTCTTTAAAATTTTATTGATGTATAAAATTCATATAAAAATTCATAGAGCTGGATGAATTTTTACAAAATAAATACATGCATGTCCATGCCCTAATCAGAAAATTACTTTCACTCCAATGTGTAAAGAGTTTAAAAATCTACGTTCTATTTATCCTCAGAGAAGCAGCATCAACCTCACATGGGAATGTTAGATCCTCTAATTTGCAAATACTAAGATTTCCTCCTAGACCTACGCAATTCAAAGGCCCAGAGATAATGAAGCCCAGCAATGTGTGTTTTATCAAAGCCTGTAGGTGATTCTGAGGCATACTAAAATTTAAGTAGTACTAATCTAGGGAAGTGCATTTTGTTGTAGAATGAGAAAGGTGCCTATACATATTATTTTAATGATGTAAAAATGGGCATAAAAAAGAATGTAAATAAACATGACAATTGATGGTAGTGGTTATTGCTGGAGAGTAAAATAGGTGTTTTTATTTTTTTCTATATATGGTTTTGTATCATCTAGATTTCCTGAAATGATTTTAATACTTCGGATATATTATTAAACACATTTTGGGTTTTTTAATTTTTATTTTTTAAAAAACGATTTGCTTATCTGAGAGAGAAAGAGATTGGGGGTAGGAGTAGGGAGAGGGAGAGAGAGTTACAAGCAGACTCTACACTGAGCACAGAGGCCAACGCAGGGCTTGATCTCAGGGCCTCTCTAGACCACGACATGAACTGAAACCAAGAGTCCAATGCTTAATGGACTGCGCCACCCAGGTGCCCCACGTTTTATTTTTTTAATGTATGTTATCATCAGCTAAACCAGAACAGCTTCTTACGATGGCACTGTACAATCAAATAGCTTGAACTCACTATCATTTCAATTTCCACTCTGCATAGCAACATCTACATGTGGGATACGTGAGACAGAAAACCCTCCCCTATTATTCCTTAAATATTTGAGAGAATAAAGGTAGACCATTACCCACTGAACACACTGATGGTTGCACAGATGGAAATAAATATTGCCTTGCATGAACATAGGAGGCAATCTTGAAATTGGAAGGCAAGTTAAATCCTCAAAGATTTCAAGTTTACTAAGCCTTTTTATTTTAAGGAACATGACCTTTTCTAAAAGAAGTTTTTCAATTCCATCTCTCCCTAAAAGGCTAAAATAAATAGTTCTTTAACATAGCAAAATGGATCTTCGGCAGGAATAGTTTAAAAGAGCAATTCAAGAACTGCAGAACAGGGAACCTAACTCCAATGATAATGAAGTAATTAGAGCAGTTGCTGCCAGTGCCCAGCCCACATCCCTCAGTCTTTATCCCTTCAGAAAGCTGGACTTCCACACACCAGTACTGGGTTCTCTATGCCTGAAAGCTTTTCCAGAAGGCTGCTCTGTTCTGGGGCCCACAGATTCGCAATGCCAAGGAATTAAGATTCTGAGGAGCAGTCCTCAATCAGTGACTGGTAATGTGAGTGTATAAAGGCCTCAACTTCCTTGGCCCACCACTGGGGTAATTCTGAAGCACACATCTCAACAGTTCTGAGATTTCCTACGGGATTCAGCCTCTCTCACACTGTGCTAACACCGATACCTCATGGGCTGCCTCCCTCCTTGTTTCACTTTCCTGTTTCCTTGCTGGTGCTCCTTGTACCTTAAAAATAAAAAACTTGATCTTGAACCCTTGTCTCAATGTCTACTTCCTGGACAAGGCACACCAGTAATGTGTTAATCTGCTGAATAATGTAGGAGATGGGGTAGGTATTACTTATAATACATTTATTAAAATGCATTTTTATAAGTCTTAAGGATTATATTCATTGCCATGATTGTAATTATCAACCTAAATGAACCTTACTAATTAGCTCTTGCTTCTTGAAGATTTGAGCAGTCCTCAGTTTTCTTATGAAGATTTAAACCATTATTAGTATTTGAGGGGATAGTCAAAATTATTTTAAAATAGGTATGATTGGATTGTTGTTATAATGATTGTAATAACAGACATTGCTATAGAGCTAGACCAAATCCTGTTTGCCATATATTAACCATTTGGTGGCAGGTCTTGGGGAAGAGTCTGGAACAATGAAGGGGTATTTGAGTGTCTCCGGCAAGCAGATATTTATCAACCAGTTTAGAAGAATTCCAATACTTTAATAATCAGTAAACCCCTACTGATGCATACCAATGGAATACTGACATATTCAAAGAAAGATCTTGAACACTGTATATATGTCTTTTTTTTTTTTTTTGGTAATACAAACGATCTAGTTTCCAATGGGATCAACATAGCTAGCATATAAAATAACTGCCAAGGGCACTCTTCCTTGGGAATCAAGTTTTCAAGGAAAACAAACATGAAGAATATGGATAATTTTAAAATATAACATAGAAATGCTTTCAATCTAGCAAAATAACTATCAATAAAGAATAAGTCCCCAGGTGATGTGAGTGCCACTCCTCAACACAAATGAATATAACATGCCTATTGAAATACAAAAGCCTTCTGATTGAAATGCCTCCTTATTTATACTCTGCTATAAACACACAAGGAATTCACCTTGTGTTGAGTACTGAATAAAAAGGTGAACATACCCAGTTGCTGAAAAAGTTTGTAATCTCCAAGTACCACAAGGGAATTCAGAGGCCAGCAGCTAGTTAAGGCTGAAATATAGGGTGAGTGGCCACTGTTATCAAAATAATTTTCTACTAACTTGGGCAATTAACTCAAGTGAGAAAGAGGACACTGCATGAAAAATATTGTTCCTACCACAGTTGTACAGAAAAGAAGAAAGGGGAGAAAAAGAAAACTAGCAAGCAAACTCTGGCTTGAAAGATTCACAATTTACAGTTTTCAACAATATTTTATGAGCCTCAAGAACACCTTCTTATCTAGAGAGAGAGAAAAATCAAATTGAAATGAACTCTTCTTGAACTCAAGCAAACAGATAATGAAGCAAATGATTTCTGTATTAGATCTCAGCAAACTATTTAAAATAAAATAGTTCTGCATCCAACAGAGGTTAACGTTTCTGAACAAGAGGTTGTTGTCCCAGTCTTTGACCATATACCCTGAGAGTTTAAGTTTCAGCTAAAACATGGTACTATTTAATAATCACAACAGAGCACAATTAGCAACTTACCTTTTAGGCTTCAATTGTAAACTATTCATTTAAACAATTTTTCCCCATTCAACCTCAGATATACAGTATCAAATGAATTCCATCTCTGTACTGTGACATTAACATCATTGATCCATACATGCCTTGCTTTTATTGGTTATTCATGTTTTTTTGAATAATGTAACAAACACCTGTTAACTCACCACCTCAAAACAAAAGTTACTATGTTGGGCATAACTTACACCTAATTACATGGTTCCTCCATCAGCACATCCCTCTTGGCTCTACTATGCAAGATGGTCATCATCCAAAATTCTCTGTTCATCATTTCCTGGTTTTCCTCTAAAAATAATTCGTTGCATCTGCATTTGTTTAGTTCTTTTTGAGGTTATAAAAAGGATAGTGTGCTACATGTAATCTTTTGGGACTCATTTTCTTCCTGTATTATACTGCTATGATTTTCTATGTTGTTGCTTGTTGCTATAATCCATTCACTCGGTTGATAATATTCTACTGTGTGAATATGCACTTTATCCATTCTCTCAAAAATGGACATCAGTTTTTATCATTAGAAATAGTACGGAGTACTGCACGTTTCCTTTGTAAAATGCAAAATTCTCTCTTCAATGGAGATTTCCCCTAACGTGGAATTTGCTGAGTCACGATAAAATGAATGCTCAACTTCAGGAGGTAATGCCCAAATTACGCTCCCACCAACAATGTATAAGAAATACCATGGAACTCTACCGTCCTTGAAAAGTATTACTGTGTGGAAATCCTGGATAAACTTGGTTTCCTAGTGTGAAATACAAAACATGTGAGATTTAAAAGGCAGTACTAGTGAGATAGAAAAATTTGAATTTGTGATAAGCCACATTAACTTACAGCCACAAAATTATAATGTACATATAATAATGTCTAATTTTTAGATTGTTCTCTACCCATTTCATTTAACCAAATAACTTATGAATATGAATTGCATAAACTATAAAATATCATACAAATAATATAGCCAACATTTAAAAAAAAACAAGGTTTGTAAAAGTTCTCAATTTATCAAGAGAAAATGGAGGAAAACAAATATTCAAGAAGAAATTCATAGTTATAGAACAAGAGAGTAGAGGTTTTGATAGAGGACAGAATTCAGAGCCCAATTAGGAATGTAAATGGATGACGGCTCACAAGCCACCATGTAGCCTTCCTTAACTTGTAACATTTTTCTAAAGAGAGTTAAAAAAAACAAAAATACACACAAATGAAAATTATCTCTAAAAACCTATCACTGCCTGTCATCCTACAGATAAATCAAGGCTCACTTCAAGCTGTACTGAGTGGCCACTCATGCTATTCCTGCCTGAGGGTGTGTAAGGAGGACATTCAGGCCCTCCCCACAGTCTGCTGCCTTTCAGAATACATGAAAACCACTCCCACTGCCCTCCCCCTTGCCATTACCATTGGAACTTCTCTTACTGTGTCCCATTAATACAACTTTTGGAAAACCACCAAGGTGGGAAGTAGGAAGTTAATGCCAGCATTCTACATCCTTAACATAAAGAACTCTAGGTGATTTCTGTTGACACTGCTTAATGGTCACCACAGTTTATCCCACATTTAATGATCCCAAATATCAGAGAAGTACTGGTGAGGACGAGGAACATGCTATTTTTGACTTAGCAGAGCTACAAAAGATAAAGGCTATCTAGACCACAGAAATGATGTAGCCATTGATTACCTTCTCAGCTGCAGGTCTGAGAAGGGATTTGGACAGGCATTCAAGTAGACAAGGAAAATACAGACATTCAGTCTGTCGACAAATGATGATTCTGGAGAGATGGCTTGTTAGAAAACAAAATGAAAGAAGAACACAAACATTAATAAGGTTTGAGGGGGAAATGTCACTGAACAAGGAAAGTAAATCACCTTGTCTCTGAAACACTCAAACACTATGAAAAGTATTACAGATAACAAAACATTAGATACTTTTTGGCAGTCTCAACTGAATTCATGAATCACAAAATGAAAAAGCAAACTGATTAAAAGTAAAACAGGGCAAACAGAATGACATGCAAAGGGAGAGTGAAAGACTGCAGTTAAATTAATATTAAACATCAGATTAAAGATGCATTGGAGGATTTAAAATGTGTTGTACAACTGATGAGACCTCCTAGAACACAAGGGACCTACTACAAGGAAAATGCCTGGGTACAAGTAGTGAATGAAAAATAAGAACATAGAGAAGTTAAATAATAATAAATTAAATAATTCTATCACACTTGTTTTAAAATTAAAAGTATTAAACTTTCATAAAATCAAGGAAAGGTGGCAGATAGAAGATCCCAATGAGTGAAAGAGTTTTCAAATACTAGTAGAAAAATTTGTCATTGGCTGAAAGACAAGAAAGGCCATCATTAATGGAACAGAAAAGTAATAAAGAACTTCCTAATTTACAAGAGGAAAAGTTAAATTGAAATGTAATCGAAGTGACAAAAATAAAGTTAGAAAGGGGGAAAATGTAAGACATGAATAGGAAAGTAAGATGTAAGGTATTATTACAGCAAGAGTATCAGTCATTACACTAAATGTGAACTGACTGAATTCGCTTATGAAAAGACAGATCACTAGGTAGGTCAGAATCAAAGCACAACTATATGTTATTTACCAGAAACTACTTAAAATGAGTAAGGGAAGGTTGAGTATAAAGGGTGAATTAAGACATAACAAGCAAATACAAACAAAAAGAGAAAACATAATAATACCATACCAGGTAACATTTTAGATTAAAGATACATATAGGATAAAGAGGAACACTGTAATGATACGAAGTCATATATAAAGGAAACATCACAGATCTAAGTGCATGTGTACCACATACCATCACAACTAAAGCAAGAACTATTAGAAATGCAAGGCAGACTATATGAAACTGCAATGTAGTATAATGCGAGGCTTCCATTAGTCAAATGTTATAATTAGTCAAATGTTATAAATAAACATTGTACACTGTACATTGAATTAGACATATATTGTAAATAAAAAAATAAAGACCTAGAATTCACTAATACAATCGGTAAACTTGATTAATAGCTACATAGAACTTCACACCTAACAGAGAATTTACAGTTTTTGGTTGCCCATTAAACATTTACAGAGCAGTCTATAATCTGGTCACAGAGAAAACCATGATAATTGCTCAAAAGTTGATACTTCCCAGTCTCTATGTCTGATCATAGTTCGGTGAAATTAAAAAGAAGTAGCAAAAGTTTATTTGGAAAGATCCAGAAGTATATCCTATTATTCACATATTTGTTAGGTTTAACAGAGGAAATAAGTGGTCTTTCCATTACATACAAAAGGAATTATTTAGTAAATGGCACAACTGGCCATCTAGCTAGAAAAAAATAAAACTGGAAACAAATGTTTTAGTGCAAATTATAAAACAGAATTCATACAATAAAGTATGAAGAGATTCTTATTCAGTTGGAAGATCCAGAAAAATAAAAGACAACACAGATACAGAGCAAAATTATCAAAAGCAAAGTCAATAAATGATATATTTTGAAAAAAAAAAACTGGTAAAGCAAATAGTCATAGGACTTATATTTAAATTTACATAAGCATTATTTCTCACATTGACAAGAAAGCAAACCAATGGAATACTGAAAACAATTCACAAACAAGCAGTCTTGATGGCCAAAAATATATGAAAAGCATCTCAGTCACTAACAGGAAAATACAAACTAAAGGAATTAGATATCTTCTTATAGCCATCAGAGAGGCAAAACTTGAAAGACTAAGAACATGTATTGTAGGTGAGAATGTGAGAAAATAATAAAGTGGGAATATGAAGTGCTGGCACTTTCTGGAAATCCATCTAGCATTTCATAAAATTAATAACTGGCATACCTTTTGAGCCAGCAGTCTCATTCTGGGCAATGAATCTCCTATAAAGAAAATCCTAAAGAATACAAAACAATTCAAAGGAGAATGGTTAAATAACGCTGGCTTGTCTGTAGGGAATAATATTCAGCTATTAAAAAGAATGAAAGTGAGCTACAGTAATTGGTCTTTGTGGAATTTCCAGGAAGTATTTTCAAAAAAGAAAAACACACAAGATAGAGAAAAGTGTAAAACATACCATTTTTTCCCCAAGAAAATGAACAATGGAAACCCTGTATGTGTAGGAAAACATGGAAGGATGCATTCCAGGTGTTCACATGTGTCACTGGGTAGAGGCAGGGGCTGATGGATTAAATGCACTGAACCTTCCTTCTTTCATAGCCGGTGAACATAACAAAACAATGGGTCGATGATTGAATTCAATCACATTTTTTTAACTGTCAAAATGTAGGCCATACACCGGCATACATTTAAAACAAGCCACTCAAAACCAGTCATAGTTTCATTTATAAAAGAGTATTTCAACCTCATGAGAAGACATTTCTTAAAAGACATAAGGATTTACTTTCAAAAGTCCTAGCACACCCTCTATTGGTCTGGAAAATTAAGTGGGCAGGGAATTTTTTGTTCTAGAGACCCAAAAGTCCTGCAATCCTTTGTTGTTTATTTTTTTCCCCACTCTCTTTGTCCTTTACTCTCCCTCAGGATGAAATTAATGGTCAGCTGCACCTGTCCATCCCACCCACTTGGTTAATCTAGAATTAAAATTTACTGATTCAGCAACACCATAACTCCCGCAGTTCTAGAATGATAGCAATAATTCCAATTAAAAATCAACCTATTCCTGGATGTATTTTCTAAGCCATAAACCCCTTTTAAAAATATAATTAATGCTTCTTGTTGTTTCTGGGTTTTCACTATCTCTGTGTTGATAATAGCTTTGCTTTTAATCATTTATTCCTATTAAAAAGCAGAAATAGGCAGAAGAAAAAAAAAGTCATGTCATTTGTGTCTCTATAGAGAAATTGCTTGGAAAGCTGTCAAAGTTTCTTTAGACTATTTATCAGGGAGGGTAGGTTGTCCAGGAAATGAATGTGAAGCAACAGATGAGGTTGGGAAATTCACTGTGAATAATTTTTTTTTTTTTTTTTACATTAGGGTGCCTAGTGAATTGAGGATATTCATGTGTATGTAGGCCTGCAAATCCTTTCCATTTGTAGAATCCGAAAATGCATAAGCTTCAAGTATAAAAATCTCCAGAATGAGATCAAACTGATTTTTAGGAGCTCATAGCAGTGCTAGGCTCCCTTGAGTGACCATACCATGCAAAAGAGTATGGTAGTCAGACAGTAAATAGTATCTCAAGCATTCTTACAAAGGAAACAGTCTCCTCATGCTTCAGATATATCCACACCTAAGAATTAGGGTGTCCCTATTAGGGAGAGATTCTTGGTTACCTTCTTGAAGGTAATTATTTTTATCTAGACTGAAACCAACCAATCAACAAGCTAGTTTTCATATTGACTAATAAATCTTTTTTTTTTTTAAAGATTTTGAGATAGAGAATGAGAGAGCATGCACGTGCACCAACACACAGGAGCAGGGGAGAGCTACGGAGGGACAGGGAGAAGCAACGCCCCCACTGAGCAGGGAGCCCAATGTGGGGCTCCATTCCAGAACTCTGGGATCATGACCTGAGTTGAAGGCAGACACTTAACCAACTGACCCACCCAGATGCTCCAATCTTTGTCTATTTTTATATTGTTCATGTTTTGTGTTATTTAGGTTTATTTCTCTCATAAGAAACTATGGTTAGAGTTTATTTTCTTATCCTATTCTTTGTCTTTTATTATGGAACTTTAAGCTATTTATTTTTATAGTGTCTGATACGCCTAAACTTAATTCTGAAATCTTATTTCTTGCTTACAGTTTTACTATTCAAGTTTTCTTTATATTTTGTCTTTTGTTATGTGGGCTATGGTTTTGGTTTTAGAGATTTGCATTATTATCTGAGGGTTTTGAAATATGCCTACTCTTGGTTTTTTAGAACTCCTATGGGCCACTGTAAATTCATTAGAAGTATCCATTTGTTGTTGTTCTCAAAGTCAAGTATGAAACATTCTTTTGATACTGCCAATATAAATCTAGGTATTTGGGAAATATTTATATTCCTTTATAATAGCCTCTTATTCTTTTATTATAATCAGGAATTTTTAGCATTTACAAGGACTGTTTTTGGTATTCACCCTAATTTTAACTGATTTAAATGTCATTTCCAAATCATTTTTTCTAGGACTCTGAATTTTTGCTTTGATCTTCTATCCTTGGCTATAGCGTGTTTTAGAGTAATTTTCCTGGGAAATTTCCTGAAAGAATCCATACCTAAAGCTTCTGGGTAGACTTCTTGTGCCATAATTCTTTCTCTCCCAGCCCTGTGGCTGTAGAGTTCCCTTTTCCACTGATATCTCAAACTTCAGGGAAATATTAAACTGATCTGGTTTTTGTTCCCTTGTAGGAACATTTCCAGATGCTCTTACTACAAGATTTGCTTTTCCTCATAATTGAAAGAAAAAAATCATAGTGTTTGTGTTGAGGCATGGTTCTCTTTTTCCATCATTCTTCCCAGCTATAATATGAGCATTTTTGAATGTGTATTTTAGGTCTCTTTTATTCAGAAATATTTTTCTTTCATCATATCTGTTATTATTTCTTCTTTATTTCTCCTACTTTCTCAGTGGTTTCAAACATTCCTAAAGAACACAAACTAAACACAGATAGACCAGTAGGGATACTCAGTTTAATCACAGAAGTTCATTTAGAATAATTTAATGTACAAATCTTAATATTAACATCTCTGATTGAATACCGGGTTTTAAAATGCAGGTATAATGTTGATGTTTTTATAGGTGGTAAGTCAAAAAAAATTATACACACACACACACACACACACACACAAAATCTTTCCAACTTTGTCTTGTAATCACGAAGTGATAAAAAGTTGAAGCTATGTTGACAATCGTCTCCTCCTTCAGACAACAAAAGAGTACCTGCAAACTTCGGAACTGGACGAAATATACCTTGCTCAATATCCCACCCTTAATCTGCAGGCAGTCCCATCAGAGTTCCAGGAGCTGTGGTGAGATACTAAGTAATACCACTCACTCACTGCTATAGCTCCCCATTTCAACCATGCTGTACCTGAAAACAAAAGTCAGCCTATTCTAGGGACTCTTTGTCTCCCCAAATACTTTCACCTTCAAGTTGTTAGTTTTGTAAACTTCTTAAGGATGGATGGGCACTTTGTCTTCAGTATCTTCAATACAGCATTCACTCAATAGAAAGCAAATGATGAAAGAAAAAAAAAAGGAAAGGGAAAAGGAAAGGAAGAGGAAGAAGGGAGGGGAAGGAGGGAGGGAGGAAGAGAAAAAGAAACAGTTGTTGATTCAGATTCATACCCATCTTCATTCTATACCCATCTTCACTATATCAAAAGTGAAATCCTTGGGTGAAGTGAATTAAAGTTGAAACTGGAGTGCAAAATTCTTCTCAAAAACATGTCTATAGCAGGTGCATACTCTCTCTTTGTAACTTTGCTTGGTTCCCTGGAGAAATCGCTCTTAAGAACATACTTATCTCAGGTGTATGAATAGACTTGGCGCCTCTTCCCTGAGCCAAGCAGAGGCGGCCCTGACTATTCTGGTTGCTGTCATCGCCCTCAAGACAATTGCTGTTCTATTTTAACCTCAGTCCTTTCAAACACTTTGGAATCTGAGATAACCACAGAGTTCCCTGATGTATTGAAAACTGCCCAAATTCCTTCCTTTTTGTTCCTACTCCTTGGCTGACTGAGAATATTGTATCCAGCCCGTCTTCCTGTTTCCCCCCGGAGATTTGAGATGGCTTGTCAAACAAAAGCAACAGTGAAGAGAATAATTAATGATCCTTTGATGCCTGCCAGCTCTGAAGAGGTACTTACCTATGGGCTTTCAAGTGTTCCATAATTACCTGACAGTACCAACTGCTTGTTCATCTTGCCAAGTTTCCACATTTCCTTCAGATTACTATAGATGGTGTAAATACCTGCTAGGTCCCCACTGCACTATAGTTCAATCTATTCAGGTAATTCCTCTCCATTAAAATGATCACAGTACAGGCACGGTATGCTTCAGAAATCTGTAGTTATGGTGGTATGCCAAATAATTTCTCTGAGAGGTTGGAGATAACCATGGACATCCTGTGAGATGTTTTTCTTTCTTCCACTTCGACACACAAAGGAATTTAGAAAGCCTCTCCTTTGAACAGACCAGCTTTTCTTTCAGATAAATTCAGAACTCTTTCATCTCATTTTGCTAAGGCCTGGGTCATTGAGGAGGAAATAAGTCAGTCTGTGTTCTACTAAACTTGGCTACTACTTTCTGAAAGAAGAAGAATACAAAAAAATATAAGAAAATAAATGGGGGCTCAATGGGGGCTAAGTATGAATTGGTATAAAGTATGTATGTCAAGGCCTTCTTGATCTCTTAGAAGCTCCCGATATGCCCTATGCTTCGCTCTAGCCCTGACTTATGAGCACAGGTTAACATCAATATAACCAGAGGTAAAGTGTAGGGATGGGGAGGCAGACTGAAAGAATAGAATTTCTAATCTCAAGCGATTATTATTTATTCGGGAAACTTGAAAGGCCAAAGAAAATCACTATGAAATTGTGTTTCATTTTACTTGAAAAAAATGATGAATTTCTTCCATAAATGTAATCATTTTCTCAGCTTTCATATCTAAAGACAGATGTTGCTAAGTATCTTTTTCTTCTTGCAATACTATTTCTGTGAGCATAGAAGTTTTTAGCAGCAGCTCTGTTTTGAGAAATTTAGGAAGCTTTAGGGATACATTTTCCAATATGAGTGGACCAAACATCTCATCTTATAAAATCACAGAACAGGATAGGTAAATAAGACATTAAAGGGTTTGTCTTGACATAAGTCACCCGAGGAAGATGTTTTCTAATTTCCAAAACCCTTTGAGAAAATTATGCCTCAGAGTCCCACCACTTCTTTAGGATTGTCATGTATTAGTGTGCAACTCTCTGCTCCACAGCTCTAAGAAATATCTGCCATTTAGTTTACAAGGTGATGTCGACACTGTGGCCCCAAATCAACCTTTATCATTTTGTAAACCTGAAAGAAATAGTTTTCATTCTAGGAGAATTAAATTTTTTAAGCAACTTGCTCAGAATGCCAATACATAAAATAAATAAAAGTATAACTGCTCTGTTGGAAGGGAAGGTGAGGAATCCCTTAGGCCCACCCCGTCTTAGCCTCCTAGAAGGGTTTTTATGTCACTGTGAGAAATAGTTCAAAAGTGGTGCTTTAAGGCAAAAGGTTTGCATAAGAAAACAGCGTATTTTCCAAGATTAGTTGAAGCCAGGGAAGGTGATGCAATAGAAAGCACTAACATGGACTTTAATAAACTATTTCAAACGTGGCTATGGGTGACAGACAAGGTCCTGGATAAGTCACAAGTGTTCTAGGAAGTTGGACTAATAAACGAGACGTATATGAGCCTCATTGGAGCCATAGGCTCTCTAGGAGTCAGAAAAAAGGTATAGGTCATTTCCCTCTACCCTGGCAAAGCCACACAGATCTACAATTTAACTTCCAATGTTCAAGGATCACTGGCCCCTTGGATCTCTGAGTGCTCCATGAGCACTACCCTCAATAAGCATAAGGTCACTCCAGATCTCACTGTTTATTTTACATTTTTTAACATCTTAATTCATTTTAAAGTCTAACAAGGAAAGTTACCTCTACATTATGTTTGCTTTCTGAATGGATTCGTTGCTTCCCTCTGATCTTGGATGTAGAATAAGCAGAATAGTCTGCTTATAGATGCAGAAAAAGATTACATCCCCAGCCCTAAATAGCATTATTACAAAGTTTGCTACATTTAAAAAAAAAAAAAAAAAAAAAGGCTGGTTGTAATGAGTATAGTGCAATACAGCACTTTCCCTCTCCAGGCAATGTGCTTTACAAAAAGCAAGTCCTTGGGAAGGGACACTAGATCACAATATGCGTGAAGACAGCACAGGCTGTCAGAAGATACTACCTGCAGGTCCACAGCTGTGTCCAGGAAGCTGGACAGGGAGAATGATGATGGCCACCAGCCTTTACAAATCAGAAAATCTTAGCACCTGCCTATATTAGGCACTTACTTCTTGTTGGAAAATCTGTGACCAGGGTGTTAAGATACATCCGCCTTCCATCCCCCTCTCACTTCCAAACTGTAGTATTGTTTATAACTAGATTATTATAGTGATGGAAATCAGTTACCTCTGACCCCAGAAGTAACTAAGTTTCTAAACGTCTGAAACTGTTCTTTTTCCAAATCCTCCTTCTCAACACTTTATTTTTCCCCTTCTAAGATGCTGATGAAATCTAACTTGCATGCAAATTCTGTATATACACTTGGAAAGTGTGCATTCCTCAAGAGCAGAAACTAGATTTCAAATGACAAACAGTTTCTTCTCTTATGTCAACTTCTGTTGATTGGATTGAGTGAGGCTTCCCAGAGTTAAAACAGTTTCAAGGATGGAATTTTGCAATCAAGTAATACCTGTCCAAGTGCAGGAGGTCTTTTATGGACCCTAAAATGCATCTTCACCATCCTTTTTCTTAGAACCCCTGACAAAGCCCCTGCTCACTCATAGCACATGAGAACTACAGAAACCAATAGATGACCAAAAAGATGGATAATACAAGGACGGTAAAACAACATACCTAAATCTCCACAAAATCTCTACTTCTTCGCTCATTTACATTTAAGAAAATGCAGAATATTTTGTCTATTTTTTAAATATATTATCTAGAATATGCCCAGAATACACACAAAAAAACCACTTAGTGATTATTTCTTGGGAGTGAGGACCCAACCAGTTGGGAGAAGTCCTTTGCTAGGAACATAACTTCTGAAGGAGAGTCCTCACCACCTACCTACCGCTTTGGTAGAATATGAGTTCTGAGAGAGTTAACGCTGATATCAAGTGTAATCCCTAGACTCTGACTTCCTTGGCAGGAGGGGCCTTTTGTCATTTTAGGGCCCTGGCCACTTTCCAAACAAAAGTAAGTACTCAATGTAAGTTTGTTGAATGAATCAATCAACCTACTAATTAACAAATCAATGAAAATATATTCAACATGGTTCCTAAATTGTAACTATGGGCCAATGCCACCCAAATTTCTTTCTTGCTTCATGGCAACCAGGTAGACCAGAATTCGTATTTTGTCTCTATTATGTATAAGCTATAGGCTTTTTTGTTTCAATGTCTCCGTAGTGAAATGGAGATGGATTCTCTTTTGCACAGTTGTTGAGATTACACAGATCAATACCCACAGAGCACCTACCTAGCTCAGAGCTGGGTGAATGGCAGGCACCACTACTGTTAATTTCTTAAAGGTGCCATTTAATTCTTCCAAGGCTTTTTTCCCCCTCTATTTAAATAATGTGATAGGAATTTAACAACAAAATTCTGCAAAATGTTATTATTCAGCTCCTGCTGGGTGATAAACTGTCCCAGACTTGGATCAAACTCCCTTTGAGCCCTTACAGAAGTGGATGACAATAATTTAAAAGACAACACAGCTGAGCTGATTAATCACTTAGTGCCCTACACTGAATCACATGTTTCCTTGGCTTCCCTAAGGTGATTATATATTTCCTAATACCCTTTGTGTGACACTTAATAATACAACACCATGTTTGCCCTTCAATAGGAAATCTCATTCAATTATCGCATTTTGAGAGGGACAAAAATAATAAAGTGAAGTTTTGGGAATGAATGCCATCCTCATATATATAAAGATCTAATTTCCTATAATCTCCTATTCTTTTAAACACAACATAACCCCTAAGTGAATTCTCCTATAAAAGCATTTTTTTTGTTTTACTTTTAAAAATCACCCACATATCTTCTAGAATGACAGCCACTTTCTGTCTTTACATGTTACCTGTTTTTTCTAAGTTTCTCCAATTTTTAAGAGAAATACCGAGGAAAAATGGCAACCTCTGGTCTAATCATAACCTTGTTGGTCCAAATATTGAATGTCTTCTGAAGTTGTTTTTAAAACCTAATAGTATGAAGTCTAGACAGACATTTCAGTGATTAAGTAAACCATTCAGTCAATTCCGATTAAATAGATTAGATATGACTAACCCATTCTGATATCCCCTAACTCAGCTTACTGCCTTGTCCAAATATGGTAGGCACTAATAAATATTTATTGATTCAAGTTGTTGTTCTTTGAAGTGAAATGTACTTAGGCTGAAACTAGAGCAAGTGATTTTGATAATGCATGTGAATCACCTAATAGCTCCTATTAAGTCCTTTTCCAATTCATGTGCACCTTTCTCCGATTAGTGAGTTTCATTTATTCCTGTTACATTATTGAGCTTGGATTTAGATGCAGATTGGCAAACTGCTTTCTCAATATCTATTATCTATTTTGTGTTAATAACTACTCATTGGGTTTTATTTCCCCTTCGTCTTTAAGCACCCCTCCGTTGTGAACTAGTATTACATATTATTTATAAATGACTTTAGAAAAAAAAAACCCACACAAAGAAGAAATGCCATGGATGCCAATGAGTGAATTCTTCACACCAGCAGGTGATTCATTAATAAGTGAGTTCACTTTGAAAGGGAAATCATTAATGTTTTCACTCCTATGAGACAATAACTCTGTAAGAATTAGATTTGATCAAATAATGATTAGACGAACTGTAGGAGGATTCAGATTAACTGTGAAATTATTACTTCTGGGAATCTGATTTAGCACTTTTTAATTTTTAAATATGAGAGCATGATATCTAAGAGATCAATAAGTTTAAGGAAAGAATGAGATTAAGATATCACCCAGTGTGTTCTTCTGTTAGCAAGGAAGGTTTTTTTATACACAATTATGAAGTTTATCGAAATAGCCACATGTTGGATTATCTCTCTTGACCCTTTATATTTGGAATTCCAGTAAACCACCAAGAGGCATGTATTTCTATTCTATAATCAACATTTAGTCATTGTAACAAAAACAAAACGTAAAATTTTTTTTCCATGTGGAATAAACATGAAACTACTATCCAAAAACTGAAGTTAGAGTTGGCTTTACAAAATTCAGTTCCAAAGTTGGAAAAATGTATCGTTAATGGACAAGAAACTCAGATTAATTTTCTTACCCTCTCTTTCTGAAGAATTATGAAGAACACCACATGTATCCTCGTACGATTCTCTGATAACTTTATGATCACATACTAACAATCAACATATCACTGAGACACTGACTCCTATAATGCTCTACAGTACCACACTTAGATCCTGGCAACTGGGGCCCTGCGCAGGGCCCCACGTTTAACCCCTCAGTACCTGGCGTCATCCAGGGCTAACAGTGGTACCCCAAGCACCCACACGGTCCTCAGTCCTGATTTCTAGGATGCTCTCTGGGTGCTCTCCAACCCACTACCTCCACACATGGATTTACCAAATGACCTGAGGAACTGTAAGATTCACGTCTATGGGGTCATTCTTACAGCAGCCCCAGATTCCAGGGAACACCACGGCAAGATCACTTTGGTTCTCTGGCATATTTCTTTCACAGGACCACGAGATCGGCCCTCAGAACAGTGCTGACATACTGATTTGAGGGAATTTCAACCATTTCAGACTTAAGGCAAGGCTTGAGCCATGGATGTAGGCTAATGTGTGACTCTGGCCATCCATATTTGGACCTCAACACTGACTCTGATCTTCCACACCTGGGGATATCATGTGATGCCAGGCATCTCCAGGTGCTCCTGGCACCCAGGGCAGTCCCACCCCATTTACAACCTCCACACCAAGCTGCAGGTTCTCCTGTGGGTGGATGTACCTATTTCCTCCCAGGGCTTTTGAGGCTATTGTTCCACAATGCCAACAAGGCTTTGCCAATCTATATCTTCTCTTGCCTCTGATCCATGTGGTTGCTGCGTTTCTCTAAAGACTGTCTTAAGTGGTGCTAGAAAAGGGATGCACATTGCTTGCTCAAATACATAAGTATTTCTTTTACATTATTTTAGATCTTCATCAATAAATCCCTATACCTCATGAATGCCTATAATACACACATTTAATAATTTTTTTAATGGAACTGTCTCAATAAGCAGGGACCTGGCACCCCCCCAAAAAAAAAAATTGCCCAAAGCCTCACATGCCCTAGCAGTGGCCCTAAGCTCCTAAATTTGGAAAAGATTTTGATCTACATCCTTATGCAATGCAGAAACTGTTAGCCAGTGTTTGTCAGGTCTCATCAGTGTCACGTACACTGAGAGGAAACTTATCATAATCTTCTAAATCAAGTAGTTATATTTTGGGTCAGTGTCTTAGTCAGCTTGGGCTGCTCTGACAAAATACCATAGACTGGGTGCCTTAAACAACAGACATTCATTTCTCACAGTTCTAGGGGCTGGGAAGTCTGAGATCATGGTGCCAAGATGGTGGGGTTCTGGTGAGAACTCTCTTCCTGCCTTGCAGATGGCTCTCTTCTTTCTGTATCCTCACATGGTTAGGGAAAGGGGAGGGGGTGGAGAAAGCGATAGCATGTGTGAGAGCAGTCTATCTGGTCTCTTCTTATAAGAGCCCCAATCCCATGACAAGGGTCTCACTCTTATGACTTCATCTAAACTTAGTTCCCAGAGGCTCCATCTCTAATTACCATCATGTCAAGAGTTAGGCCTTCAGCATATAAACGTGGGGAGGGGGCAAAATTCAGCCCATAGCAGTCAGTTCTCAGGGAGAATTTTGTTCTCAACATTAAATCAAAACCTATCTTTGCATCACATACTTATAATGTTGGGGAAGAACAACCTTCTTCTACCCTCTTAAGGTAAGGTTCTGGGGGCTTGCAAATTAAACTAACAGATTAGGCACACAATTCTTATTAATACTTTTGTGCACAGGAGTTCATAGAAAGAAACTGAAACTTGAAGAAGCAGTTAGACTCGAGGGCATATGTATCCTCTTAAAAAAAGGAATGGGGAGTTTGGACTTTAAGGGATGATAAACTGTGGGGAAATGACTAGGAAATAGTGGAGAACTAATGGAAGATAAGGGCTGTGTGAGTAAGGTCTATTAATGCAAACTCAGCTGGGTGTTGGCTTCCAGCTGAGTCGCTCTTCTCCCTCTGGGGGGGTTGGGGGGGTGGGGTGGGAGTATCTTTCTCAGGGAATTTTATGTTCTGCGTTTAAGCAGATACTCGTGGAGAACTCTTCCTGCACCTGTGGATTCTCATTTGTCTCCGGCTCAAAATAATCCTCAGGCCAAAGTGTCATATTTTAGGGTGGCATATTCTGATCCTCTTCATGTTACAGTGGTGGCCCTCAGCTCTCACTGCAGGCACCACAGCCTGAGGCTTTTAAAAAGAGTTAGAGGACTAGGTTCGTGCCTCAGGAATTTTGTTTCATTTGGTCTGAATGGAACCCAGACGTGGGTCTATTTAGAAAGTTCTACTGGTGATCCTAATATGCTGCAAAGCTCCAGCATTTCTGCATAATAAGATCGCAGCAGATGCACAGATCATCTGAAGAACTTTAAAAAATACATCAGGGCTGAGGACCTACCAAAAACTAAATCGGAATTTCAAGAGATGAGGCCTCCAAATCGGTCATTTGAGATTTTATAAAATCTCGGACATCTCTCATTTGCACTGACTGTTGAGACCTACTGCTCTAAAGCAACTTCAGCTGGAGCTTTTACCTCTAGATGGTAAAAATGCACAATCTCTTTCATCCAAATTGGCAGATTCTCTTAAAATGGTAGACACAACCCTAATCATAAATCTCATTAAATGCCAACATCTGTTACATTTGACCTATGAAATGCCATAGTTCTGTTCAACCACAGGTCCACACTGTTTGAATTGTGTTGGTTCACTCTATGAGTGGGCCTGTCCACATCCCCTGAAAAGCAGAGTCTCTTTCATTTCATGTATTCTCGTGTATCCCTAAATGGACCCTGTAAGAGTCTGAGGATGCCTTCAGAACTGTATCACAGGGAGACTCAGGATGATGCCAGGCAAGTTTCTGCAGCCCCTTCCCTGCCTGCCTTTACAAAGCAGGACCAGAACTGCAAAATCACCCTCCAGGAGTCTGGAGGTAAACCAGGCCAGCTGATAAGTGGAAAAAAGGGAGCTGACAGACTTAGAAGGAACACTACCAAATCTCAGGCTTGTGTTTATCCAGTCAATAAATGCCATGGCTCTTGAATAACTGTTGTTTGAATTCATTTCTCAGTGGCAGAACAAAAGGAGCATAATGAAAGCAATGCTGTTAGAGAATCATTAGAGCCCGTAAGGAGAAGGCAAGCGTTAAGATCATCACTCTCAGGGAGACGACATCCAGACCATCTTTGGGTTCACAGTAACACAAGGAGGCAGTGCGGTGGTTAGGCAGGGCCATTTGTTTGTCTGTAGAAAGATTACAGAGAGGAGGACAATCAATAGCTTCATGGCAGAAAATCTCCCTGGTTTGTGCAACCCCTTGGCTGATTCTTTTGTTGCTGATTCGGGTTTTGGTAATAGGAATCTTCTCCAGAGCCTTTCAGTGTTAGCATTCTAGGAGCAGTTAAGCCAAGCAGAAAGGCCACAGATCAAGCCTATTGTCTGCCAGCAAAAGCTCCATTGAACCTTAATGAGCAGAGGAATCCAGCAAACAAAGAATCCTTAGTGCTTTGCTCAAATGAATCCTCTACCGGAGGCCAAGGGAGTCGTTTTGATGATCTGAAAAGGAGTGATTAGAAGGTGCATCTATTATGAACCAGAAAGAAAAAGGAAGAAGGAACAGAAGAAGGGCATAAGAATGAAAAAACGTAGAAAAAAGGATGAAACTTCTCCACCTGCGCTGTTTACTCAAGAGTCTGTTGGCAAAAATTTGAAAGAAAGCCTAGAAACCCTCTGTGGGGTGGCCATTGGTGCCCTCAGTCTCCATAAATGCAGATTTGCTATTCATCCTAAGAGAGGAGCATTCGTTCTTCAACTAGTCTTCACAGCATTCTTGACAAGTCAGAGAAGGAAGGGAACGTTCCACTTTGTTGTACAAATGGTTATCTTTTGAGTCATGCAACTTCTAAAAATCAGATTATTTTCTAAAATCTGAAGCATTCTCCCCCACCCTTTATTTGTTTGAATTTGTGATCTCTATTTTGGTTTTGCTCTTATTTCCTCCTCTAACCCCAGGGACCATGATTGGGACCCTCTGATGACATGTGCCCTTTCACTTTTGGGGTCAGGCTGCAGATAAAAACTGGGTGCTGTGATATTCAAAAATGATGAAATAGAAGGCACTGAACCACTGAAATTCAGAGAAGCCAATGTAAGCCCAGGTCACCTCAACCTGGAGAAATGGGAGCTGACCATCACCAGGAGGTATCTGTTCAGCCAGCCACAAATAAACCAAAACAAACAAGCAAACTCAACAACCAGAGAAATCATCATCTACGTCATTCACTGGGTGCTCACCATATGCCAGGGAAGAGAGAAGCTCATTTCACACCCACAGATATCCTGAAGGATAAAGAGCTCTTTATTGTTTTACAAGTGACAAAAACTGAGGGTAAGGGAGCCGAGATGCTTGCTAGAAGTCACACAACTACCCAGCTAAACCTCAACCAGGACTGGGCTGGCTGTAAACTCCTTGCTCCACAGAGCCTCCCCTACCTTCCCTCCAGGGTTTTTGCTAGATTAGCTTTTCCTCTCCTCCTTTCTACAGAGATTGCCTCCCAAATCGGTCCCTTCTGAAACTCTGATGGAAGGTCTGCCTTCTTGCTCCCAGATTATGAAAAACTGGGGACTTCACCTAGGGAAAAAAAAATATCTTATTCAGCTGGAATGTCTGGTTCCTTCTCACCTGATCCATTTAAAAGAGCTTCCTATAAAGACCTATGGAAGGAAAAGGGCAGCGAGGTAGATTGGCATGGTTATCTTAGAGCTAGCTCCAGCCTTCTCGAGGATTCTATGAGCCATGGCAAAACCTCTTTTGCTTAAAGATTTGACCACATTGGTACAGCTTGGAAGAAGGAGCGCACTCGGAAATGTGAGTCTCTCATAGCTTTCTTCGGGAAAATCATATATCAAACAATTTGGTTCCCCTTTGATTTTACTTACTACTAGGGATGCCAGATTTAACAAACAGAAATACAGGGTACACAGTTGAATCTGAATTTTGGATAAACAATCAATTTTCTAGTATAGGTTAACTTAAATTTCAAATAATATAGTTTTTAGTATGAATGCTTTTAATGTAAGTGTAGCCTGTGCAAAATCTGGGACATTCTTCCACTAAAAAAATTATGTTAAGAAATTATATATTGTTTCTCTCAAATTGAAATGTAACTAGATTTCGCATATTTTTCCTGGCAACTACAGGACTCACTATGAGGAGTATGCATATGATCATGGAGCTATGAGGCGGCAGGGAGGAAGTTAGGGAAGTAACACCTCAGGCACGGTACAGGTGCATCCTGCCCTGTGGTTACACCAGGGCTGTGACAGTAACTATTATGGAGTAGAAGATGACCTGGCTCAGCCCCAGAAAGCTCATTTGCATTGTGGCTTTCACCTCCCCTGTGGCGAATGGCTGCCATGACAGTCTGCTAAGGGCCATACAGGGCCAAAAACTCCTCTTCCTGTTCTATAGGAGACGACCCTTAGGTGATTGGAGGAAACCTCAGTCAGAGACTGTCCTAACTATGTCCTCAAACCCATACAAGCACGAAAGACAACCCTATCCCCCAGCCTGCTACCCCTGGCGCAGTTGCCTTCCCTGGCCTGCCCACTCTCTCAACTTCAGAGCATACTTCCACTTTAATAAAACTGGGCTGTGGGACTCACTGCACTTCTGTCCTTCAATTCTTTCTCCTGATGAGCATAAGAACCTTCCAGTGACAGGGGCGCCTGGGTGGCACAGTGGTTAAACANTTCTTCCTCTCCCACTCCCCCTGCTTGTGTTCCCTCTCTCTGGCTGTCTCTATCTCTGTCGAATAAATAAATAAAATCTTTAAAAAAAAAAAAAAAAACCTTCCAGTGACAGAACCTGGAATGGGCTACTTGTGTAAATAGACCTTATTTGCTTTTAAATTAAAAAAAAAAAAATTAAGACAAACAGTAACATAGATGCATATTTTCTTTTATAATCTATTCCAAACGCCATGTGAGAAAACTAGAAGGCCTATCAACTGGTTTCGCACTTTCTTTGTAATTATATTGTGATTTCATTGTCATTTCGTTTTATCAATTTTCATGGAATATTCTTTAGATACATAGCCATTCATTCATTCATTCTCTAAACACACATTTATTGAGTACTAATGACGTGCAAGGCATTTAAGTGGCATGATAGGGACTCCAGAATGAATATGAGCAAAGGATTATCTTCAAGAAATCTACTGTTCAACAGGAAAAATAAAACACAAAACCAAAATCATAATATAAGCAGTACTTAAAAACACTTCTATTAAAATAGTGTAAGTGCCTGAGAATTCAGGGAGGAATGCATCACTTTTGACTGAAGTTAGAGGCAGAGGTCGGTCGGCACAAATGGACCTCCTACACAGCCATGTTGGGAAAAAAAAAAAAGAGAGAAAAGTGGCAATCAGAAACCAGTCCTCACAATCTGGTCACTTTAACACTTACTTTTGCTGCCTAATATTTCACATGCATGGAAAATTGGTACGTTAATGTTTCTGATACAAAATTATTTTTAAAAATACAGAATGGCCAGGACCTGAAGTGACTGTTTGGTGGTCCTTATTTTGCCTGGGTAGTTTTATCTTCAATGTCACGAGCAGTTAGCCTTAAGTACACATTAGTAAGCTTCAAGACGTTTCACCATTTTGCCACAGTCAATGAATACTGTTCTCATATTTGGGTGTTAACTTTATACCAAGGTCTCTGTGCCTCACTTGGAAAGCTTATTTTCTCAGGACCTGTTTTTTGTTGTTTTTACTCAATAGAATGTAAAATATATACATGATGACTACTATCTTCCTACCAGGAATAATGAATGCAGTGTCTGAGAGCTGCCTTACCGACCCTGGGGATTCACAAATACTGACAGCTGTTACAGATGAGAGCCCTGACCAACTGCCTCACATTCCTCAGACTATTGGTGGTTATGAGGGGCTGTAGGCCAGACATTTTGATTCAAATGAAAGCGCCTTTACCAACTGCTGTTGTTTGCACTTTAGCTGTGGGTCTCGAGGCTTTGGCTCCTCTTGCTTATTGGGTTTACAGTGTGTGAACCAGGGCTGTAGAGAGAAATTGCTGCTGGTCTCATGACCGTGAGTGTGGATTTGGGTGCCAGCTGAAGTCTGGTTCGTTGACTTCTGTACCAGAATCCATTTCCTTCTGCCCTCTTCGATTTTTGCCCCTTCTTTTTGTTTAAACAGCTCCAAGAGACTCCAAAATACTTCATTAATTCTCTCAACATCCTTCCCTGATAAAGATTATTCCACGATATCAAGAATAGACAGGCAATGTTCAAAAATCTTTGTATCTATCCTTCATGGTAGCCAATCCCGTCAAGTTTTAATACAAAACAAATCCCTGGACACTAAGGGGAGAGCTAACAAGCTGACTTTCACAGAAGAGACTTCAGAGAGGTCAACAGCTATTTACTTCAAAATATCATTTCCCTACCAAGATCGAGCCATCTCAGGGGTCAATGGACTTGTACCTGTAAGCCTCTGGGGTACAAATTCAGTTATTCTGCTTTCCTCCATGTGACATTTCTCCTTATTGTCCATCAGGAATGAGTCATAATCACATTTCACTATGAACTCAATTTCAACAAACTGTGTGTGTGCGTGTTTGCTTGCTTCGGTGTTATTACAGTTAAATTTTAAGTATTGTGCATGAAGCAACTGTCAGTATTTGCCTTCCAATTAAGTGATAAAGCCCCTTGGAATTTCACTGTAACACATGAGAGATGTTGGAGGGAAAACCTTGTTTGGAAGGCAAGTTTCAGACGGTTGCTCAGTGACAGTTGGGATTACCTTGTGTTCCAACACAATTCCAACCGAGGAATCTTTGTCATGTTTAATTGACAGTTTAGTGTTATAATTATGTATTAAGTATATTTACTCCAGCCAAGCATTAAGGTAAGCAAATACTTAACTTTTTCCCTCATAAGAGTTAGGAAAAAACATGCTAGATATTCCCTTATCTGCATACAGATAGGTTGTCTGCCTGTCTTCTGGGAATGGCATCAGAAGTCTGTGGAGAGGATTAGTGTCATAGCACTGTGGATTGCCACTTGTGAGCCACCAAAGCAGGAGACTCCAGGCCCTTTCTCTGCTTAACAAACAGAGCCTGATCTTGATCCTAAGGACATGGGTTTAGGATTACCTAATATGTTTAAATGCTCCTGTTCTGGCCTTCCATCTTCTTTATAATCCTATCCAACTCTTATCTCCTAAGGATGTCACTCTTGCTTACAGTAAAATAGAGTGTCTGCCAAATTGTGAATTCTCCCTTGTAAAAGTTTGGGGTTCCCCCCCCCGCCCCCGACATTTATACTGCTAGAAACAGGGAAAGGGATGACGTGTCATTTTTCTCCCATTGTCTATCATCTATTTTTAAAACCTGCACTTTTTTCTCTGGGAAAAGGGAAAGTGCCTTCTTTGCATGGCTGAGTGTGGCTATGTACAGGTCAGGCTTGAGTAGGAAGTTACAGCTTTTATAAAGGAGGTGAAAGTCCCTGCAGTGCGCCAGTTTTTAATATTGCTTTTTCTTTATCAAGATTTAAAAAAAAAAAGTTTCTTTATATTTGTGAGTGAATAGGATTGCATTCTTATTCATGGACTCCCATCTCAAAAACCTTTCAACTATCAGCACTGGGGTAGATTCTCATCTTTCGCTGTGGCTATACAGACACAGTAAATAAAATGAGATAATGATGCTTAAGAACCGTATGAAGTTAAAAATCATTACAGTGCAATTATTACTGTTATCATCACCAAAGGAAAAAACCCACCACATTAAGATGATGAGATTTTTTAGTGCCTGAAAACACCACCAATGGGAAAGTCTAAACTTTTAAAGGAGATGAATGTAAAGATGGAGAGATTTGCAAAAGACACTCTAAATGCCTGTCTCCTTCCCTTCACTGTCTGCTTCTCCACACACAAACACACGCACACTAGTCACTAATGCTTACCATAATCCTAGGATTTGCTCAGTTGAAGCTCATCAAAATGCAAATACTATTGAGAGGGTAACACTTCGCATAAACCACCATCTATCAACTCAAATTAGTTTACAGTATCTGCCTAGAAGAACTGTGAGTAAATGAAGCAGAGGGACTGACCTGATTGACTAGATACTCCGGAGGAAGGATGATGGGGGATCTGCAACCTAAGACACTGGGCAGTGATTCAGATACGACTGTGGGGGCATCTGGAGCCAAAGATAAATTCTGAGCCCAGAGTGATGAAGGGGAACAGAGGCAGGGTCTGGAGGAGAGTACCACGGGAGGGGGAAGGGGGGAGAGTGAGTTGTAAGAGACTCCGATAGAAGCTTCTCTTTATTCATAGGACACACTTGCTGTGTCTGAGTTTCTCAGGATAAGAATCAACAGGCCAGTGGCAAAAAATGTGGGGCCATTTCCCTCACATTTATGAGACCACCTCAGTGAATCAGCTAAGATATAAATCTTTATTTCTGCAAAAATGCACTAAGAAAATATTACTGTATATCATCTGGTGATCTGTTAGATCTGGGAATTAATCAGTGGGAAACAATCACCTCTGAATGTCTTTGCTGCTGACTAAATAAATGTAAGATAAAATTAGTATAAATGGGTAACAAGAAATGATTTCCATATTTTACTGACAAGTAATGTTAGGAATCATTATCCTAATGGCTTATGAACTTCCTGTATTATCAAATGACATTCTGGAGTAATATTATGATAGAAAAAGAATTTTTCATCCCTGCATGACACAAGCAAAGAGGTTCTGTAGTGTTTTAAGCATACACACACACACACACACAGCTTGAAACAATTTCACCCCCTTAGAGAGTCACTGTTTTCTTTGTCGGAACAAAGAGAAATTTAAACTTACAATGGACTCTACATACTCAGAACACCCTGAAAAGCCAGAGTCATCACTATAAAGTCTTTACCCAGTAAATTTTGTTAAGGTGAGAAATTTGCCTTTATGACCTAAAGAACTGTCTGTAACGGATACTCTGAATGATGGCAGGATAAGAGCCTGGAGAGAGGAAGCATGAAATGAACCATTCCCCACCCAGGATGACCTTCCTGGTAACAATGGGGCATAATTCCAGTGTTGTGGATGCTAAGGTTATCAAATGGTTTAGTCTGTCCAGCCAATTGTCCAAAGAAAGGGTGTGGCACCACGGCAGAAAGTGGAGCTGAGGAAGGGGAGATTAAATGTGGCCTTCTGCCCTCCATCAGGACAAATTCTGAATGTGTGTCTCTGGACCTGGAGATTGTGAGTGGGGCCTCTAGCTCCTCCAAAGACTAAGTGGAGAGAACTGGGCCAGAACACGCTCAGTTGGGGGCCATTAGTAAGCTCTGGATGGCAGTGGATCAAAATGAGTGTGGAGAGAGCTTGGTTGGATGAGATGAGTGGTGTCTGATGAGAGAGATGGGTGGTCTACCTGGCCTCAGAGAGGTGTGCAAGATTATGTACCCCCTGCAGCATCTGTGGCTCAGTTAAGTGTCCAACTCTTGATTTCAGCTCAAGTTATGATCTCAAGTGTCAGGAGATCGAGCCCCATGTGGGGCTCTGTGCTCAGCATGGAGTCTGCTTGAGATTTTCTCTCTCCCTCTCCCTCTGCCCCCCTCCCCCACTCACACTCTCTCAAAATCTTTTTAAAGAGTACCCCCAATCCCTGAGCCTGGGAAGGGGTGGCCTGAGCAGCAGAGGATGCTTGGGGGTGGGGGAGGGGTGTGGGCAACAGTGAGGCTTCTTTCAGAGTCTGCAAACAGATGATGTGGAGGTCCAGGCCTCCCACAGTCTGAGGACTGCAGCATCTGGACCCAAGGTCCCAGTGAAATAAAATAGCTAGAGGTAATAAATATGCAAAGATGTGACTCCCAAGCTAAGAGAACCTAAAGAGTTTTAGTGAAAGCACATATGAATTTAAAAATTCAGTAAAGAAATAGAAAACAAAGTCACTGACATAAAGGAATGGAATTATTCAGTTGATAAGCTCAATTTAATACATATATGTGTAATACCCATCAAAGAGAAACTATTTTTATACATCACAGAAATATTAATGAAAAATGATCACATCCTGGTCTACAAAGGAAACTTTAGCCAATGTTTCATAACTGAGATATATTTTTCCCTGTAACATGTTATCTGATAAAAAAAAATTTGGAAATTGATAATTTTTGAATGACTCAAAGCAAGTAACTCCTGAAAATTAGAAGTCTTGCAATTTACACTTAGAATAAAGAAGATAATACAAATGAGAAAAGGGTTTTACATAGCATGCTTAAGTGGGCCCTTTCTCTTGACCCTGCCTGTGAGAGATCAGTGGGTAGCACCCTGTGGAGCCCTGAAAGGCTCAAAAGGTGAACACTTCTCCAAAGGGAAGCAGCCTTTGGGCCAATTACCACAGAAAATAAAAACAGAAGAGCACAAGGCATTCAAGTCTGCAGAACTCTGCGTTTTTGATGGCATCAGAAACTCACATAGATGTTTGATTCCTTTCTTATTTTTTATGTTTTCTTCCTTTGAATTAGTATCAGCTTTATATATATATATATACACACACACACACATATATACACATACATATATATTCCATATATATATTCCATGTGTGTATATATATATCCCATATATATATTCCGTATATATATACTCCATATATACATATTCCATATGTATATTCCATATATATATTCTGTGTATATATATGGAACTCTGCCATGCCTTAACGGTACTTTGTGGGGTGGGGGGAGGGGCAAGGTATTTGAAGCCAGACTACAGACAAAGAATTGAAAGCAGTGAACAGTCCTAACTCTTTGAGATCTCCTTGGCTGTGAAGATGGGAGAGAAAGCCTCTTGCTGAAGAGTCAAGGAGCATGATGCCACAGCCACACCTCCCCACTGGTAGTTTATTCCCTGGGCCCTAAACCTTGGAGGTTTCACAACGTGCCTAAAAGTCTGTACATGTCTAAAGCTGGACAAGAACCTTTGCAGAAAGTCCTTCAGCTTGGTTCTTTGCGACTTCCCTCACTTTGAGCTTCTGGATGGTCACTGGCTCTTCTCATGATTTCACTAGTTCTAGCCATCATTTCAAACATTGTTTCTCTGGACCCTTGCATGCTTTGCAAAAAGTAACAAAGCATATGGCCACTGTAGAGATTATGCCCTATTGTCTCTGCCCAGTGTTCACTTACCTCCTATCACAGATTTCCTAGGGAAGGACTGTCCTCCCTATATGCATCACTTGAGTGGCCAAGATTGCAAGCTGGCAGAAGCCAGAGCACCTGGACACCAGAAGGAGCTTCCCTCTACAATATGTTAAGAACAAATCTGGATTAGTAGACAAAACTATTTCAAAAAGGAAAATTTTTTTCCCCTTGTTCTTACGGAGCTCCATGTTAAGGAATAAGAGAAATGCAGGGTAATGAAAATCTTACTGGCATTATATAGATGGTTACCAAATGTTCACATCACTGTAACCTAGAGAATTATAGCCCTTGAGTCACTGTCATTAAGATCTCAAGTCCGTTTGCATTAATCAGAAAGGAAAAATCATTTTACAGTCTTATTTGGTCAAATCTTATTTTGCACCATTGTGGTGTAGCTGTATGCTATCCTAGATAGTGCTTATGGTTAGCTCAGAGCCAAAAGTGCAAGAAAAATGAATGACTTTCTGCGTGAAAATTTTTGAAGACTGTTTGCATTAGTTAAGACTATATTCATTAAACTACTGTAACAAACTCCAAAATGCATAAGGGTTCAAACCCAATAAAAACTTATTTCTTATTTAAGTAAAGTCCAAACTGGGTGTTTCTAATCAGTGGGCACTTCTAAGTGATGATCCCCAGGGATGGGGGTCGCCTTCCAAACTGTGGCTTCCAAGGCTGGAGGAAGGATGGAAAATTACCCTTTTCCAGCCAATCAGAAGGAGGCAAAAGCACTGAACATCAAGGGAGGTAGCTGGGGGCTTGGCTGGGAGGTGGCAACTGTTACTCATGCTTCATTTACTGGAAGTCAGTCACATGGCTACATATCTAAATGCAAATAATGTATGATGAGCTCAGGAAAAAAACAAGAAATGGGTTTGGTAAATATCAAGCAGACTACCCCACCCTGGTCTTCCAAATTCATTTTGGCTACCATTTTCTTTAGAACTAAAACTATTTGTAAAAATCAATGCAATCCAACACTAATTTGAAATGTATTCCGTAGGCAATACCACCACACTTAAATTATCACTAAGACTGTACCCTATATTAAACGATCTATTCTGAATCTTTTTCATGTATCTTTCTTAATCAGGTATCTCTCTCATATGGCTTTGTCTCTCCTCTTTCTGCCCAAAGATGTAATTCTGGGCTGTACCATCTCTCTCCCAAAGTGCACTCACTATAAGATTTATCCACCTGAGCTGGCCAGGACACAGGATAAGCTCACTGCAATTTCTCCCTTAGCTAAGGGCTTTCTCTCACCAGATGCTCCATCTCCTCCACTTGCCAGACCAAAATTGCTGCTACCCCTTCAGGAACCCAGGAGAAGGTGACGGATCAGATAGAGAACTCCCCCTTCATCCTCACATGATCCAGATGCTGACACCAAAACCCTGTCTGAGCATAAGCACAAATAGGAGAGGACGCAGTGTCAGTCCGGCTACCACTAGGCACCACTTGATGTTTGTGGGGACTGACACAGAGACACGCTCCTGAGAAATCCCCCTATGGCGGTGCTGCAGAAATTTCACATCCACCCTCAAATCACTTCCTGAGCTATTTGCACACTGCCACAAGAGTTTCCGTCAGCAGAAAGGGCAGCTGGAGTGGGTATGAACATACCACCTTAGCCTGCCTGTGTTTGCTAAGACCCACACAAAAAGGGAGACTCACAAGTCTCCCCAACAGTTCCTGTAAGGATCTTAATGAGGCATGCTGTTTGCAAAGAAAGCAAATCCCAGAAGCAAAGCTGAGATGCCCAAGTGAGGGACGTGTATTGGAAATATTTAGTTTGGTGTAGAATGATGTCTCCAGGTGTTTCCACGTCCAATGACATGCACACAGACATTACAGAAGTAACTACAGCAGTATGTAGCCTTGGCAGTCTCTGTCACTGTCTGCAATGTGAAGCCCCCATCCCAGCCCCTGCCCCAGTTCCCCATCTGGGCAGCCTCCAGGAAATCAGCCACTGAACCCTGCTCCATAGGAATGGTGTGGAACTTCACAAGCAAGCTCACCCTACCGTCTCCTTCCATCAGTTACTTGTGGTCATTCTGCATTCTAAGTCTCTCCTTGGCTCCACCTTGGCCTTGACCTGCTGGGACAACCCACCTCTTCATTTCCTCACATATCCCAGTCCATCATCCTATGCACCAATTTTTCAGTCCAATCTTCTGTTGCTCTTACATAAAACCCAAACAACTATGCTACAGCCTGAGTAAAACTATTATGACCAACTTCTGTTACTCCGTATTTCATAATTTAAATACTTGTGTCTTTTCTTATTTCACCTCACGGTATACCAGTCTTCTCTCTTCTTTACTTTTCCTTAAGACTTAACCTCTCACTTAGGAGGTAGTCTAAATAACCTGACAAAAAAAATGGAAAAATGTGTTCATTTGGGTTATATGTAAATGTGCCCTATTCCCTAAGGAGTGAGTCTGCATAAAACAGAGATGTTTTGAACACAGTGCTTTAACAAAGCAAGTGAAGCTAGGGGTGGGAACACCTGGCATCTGGTAGATTTATGTAGGGGAGATGTTTGGGAAAAGATAACATTTCTATTGTCCTTTAACACAATAAAGTGACTTGCCTCTGCTTACATCTAGAGCCATCATTGTCTCATCATGTATATATTTGTACTTTGTTTCAAATAAACTGACAATATCTATTTTCTACTTAAAGTACAGAGTACAAAAAGTCTAGAGAGACATTTAATTTACCCTCTGCATGATTAAGAAATGCATGTGCACTCCTATGTGTCATGTTCTCAATTCATTTGGCTTACTCCATGGATGTCAGATTAAAGTAGTTGATGAATTAAGTGAAGAAAAAAATCAGTGTACAGATGAAATTAGCAAAAATTATATCTGCATAAATAAGCAATTAAAAAGTAAGAGGTGAACCCTCTATAGAAATGATAGAGTCAGTACAAAAAAATCAAGGTAAGACCAGGCAGTACAGAATAGTCGTTTTTTTTCTCCCCCAGGATAGTCCGAAGTATACAAAGGCTAGATAAAATTCTAGCTAACAGTGAGGCCCATTTATTATAAGGATGTAGGCCAATTTGCAGTAAACTCTAATAATCAAAATGCCTTCACACTAGCATACAATGAAAATTGATATGCATAATAATGACTATAAGTCAATGAAAGATCCTGGATGCCTCTGAATCACTAAAAATTTGATTGTGTTCAGTATAATTTTAGGGATAAGTGCATTTATTTCTGAATAAAGAGACTTAAAATATATTTCCTTTCACAAGGAGCTATCTCACTGAGAATCATAAAATTTTAGAGCTAGAAATTGTCCTGTTGCAGTACCAAAGTTGAGTCGTGAATTCCGTAGAAAACACCAAACCAGAGAGCAGAGGATGGTCAGGAAGTTTGGGAATTTGAGGCTGATACTGCAAAGGTAGGGGCGAAGGGGACTGGAGCCTAGAGGCGGCACGCCCAGCCTGCAACTCAGAATACAGGATTTGCCAAATTCCAAATAGGGCAAATCCACACAGCTAAACCCATGTGGTAAGCATTGACAATTTCACCACCACTAGCGTGGGAACTAGAAATAAAAAGCTGTTCAGCAGTTTGATGTAACATCCTGACACACTGCTTAGAATCTACAAAGGGTCTTTGTGGTCTGGTTAACAAAATCTGCAACATCACTTCTGCCTTCTCCCCCTCACCCCATTTTACCAATGGGGAAAACTAAAGCTTTTCTAGAAGTAAAATGAATCGTCCGAGGCCCACAGCTGTTGGAAGTAGCAGACTTAGGACTTCTATTTCATGTTCTAGGTTTGCTGTGCCATATTCTTTATCTGAAAAGCAACCTCTGGAGGCAGATGTGGCTGAGGGCTCAATGATTCAGTGATTCACTTAGCTCTTTTCTTCCCTGGACATGTGAGTAATCGGACAGTCAGAGGGAGGAAACTCAAGTCAATCTCAACTTTTTTAAAAAAATTTACTCTATAATGCAAGATGTCTCAGACTAAATACTATCCTTGGATGAATCCCCCTTCTGAAAGGAAAAGGGGGAAAGTGCTCCTCAAGGGACTGTAAATAACGTCAACTCACTCTCAGCTGCACTCCCACTGCTCACTCAGGCAGAGCGAATCCGTTAGCCCTAGATTAATTTGAAAAACAGGCATAGCTGAGTTTGTCATCCTAAATTCATTTTTAAACCTGTGATTCAGGGTCTGTTACATGCCTGGTAATGGAGTATAAGATAAGCAAGACATCATCTTGACCTCAAGGAGCTTAAAGTTTACGGACTATTTCTCCTTCAGATGAGTCCAAGTAATGAAATTGTTCTAAATCACATTTGTAAATAATCAACCTTTAAATCAACCGTACAACAATAGAAAAAGGATTTGCTGCACTGCAGGGTATGTGGTGATCATACAGTCTTTCCGGCTTCAAAAGTTCCTTCCATTTTGAGGTAAGCCTTGGTTTTTTGTTTTTGTTTTTATTTTTTTTCAATTCAAAATAGTTGATTTCCTTGATATATCTGTACTAACTTGAAGTTTTACTAAATACATCATGCATATATTTAACCATACCTTATGTCCTGTATTATATAACATACGTGGTGTGTTAAAAGCAAAGTGTTTTTGAACTCTTAGCTTTTTGTTAATTATGAGAAAACAATCCTGTGGTTTAAAATGGTTAGTGCAAATATAATTGAGCTGGACTCTCCTTGAAAGTGTCCCTGCTCACTTGGTCTCAAGGTCACGATCTTCTCCCAGGCAACAGAGTCTGGCTGCTCAGCTATCTTTTCCCTCCTTAGCTAACCACCACCACCTGGGGTTTCTCCTTGTGTTCTCTATATTTTTATTCTCCAGTTCATAATTATAAATATGGAGATTGAAAACAATGGGCTCTTCATTTGCATTTTTTTTCCTAAGTGACAACCAAGAACTCACCGTGCTCTTTTTTTTTCCTCTGTTCAACAGTTACTGTTTATTAGAAAGTGATGTGAGTATGCTTCCTCGACTTTTCCTAACCCAAAAATCATTGGAGAGACTTTTGAAATTGTGTTTAACTTTTGGAATAAATAATACATTCACAAGTACAAATCAACAAGCGTAAAATGGCCTAATGTGAAGAGTCCTTCTCCTATTCTAGCTGTTCACATCCTCCTACTTCTCGGTTGCTCTAGGGGTAGCTATGTTCATCCATAGAATCATTTTGCATTATGGGAGAAGATACAATGACGTAGTCACATTTTTTTTTTTAAAGTACATATTGACAGGTCATTTCTCAATTTTTTTTCAATACAAGTGTTTTGTGCAGGGGAACTGAAAGAACATTCCATGCCTGCTCATAACTAAATAGAGAGAAAATAAGCCCCAGACCTTGAGCTCTGTAAAGCACAGTCCACTTGTTCTTCAACACACTACTCGATGCTCAAGGGTTAGGGGACATATAAGTACACATATACTTGATCAGTGCACTGATATTTTTGCAGCTAATTTAGGTATGTAAAATATCAATGACTGATTCTTCGTGAATCCACCAACGATGGGGAGATTCAACTCTATCGCTAAAACAGCTAGAATCATTGGATAGTCCTGCCATTAGACTGTTGCTTCCAAGGCATGGACAAAATCAGCAATTGCCTTATAAACGCCTAAACTCATCTTAAGATTCGACACTTGTTGACAGCTGTAGAGTGCACCAGACATTGTATTGACCTCTTTAGAAGGACCTCATTTAAAATCCCAAAATGTATAAAATTAACATTCTGCTTTTACAGCCAAGAAAAGTGAGGCAAAAGAATATAAGTAATGGATCACAGTCCACCAAAATTAAGTGATATAGCTAGTATTTGCAAACAGAGCCCTAATGCTGAGTGTCTATGTTATACTGTCATGGGCTCCTTCAATATACTAACCAATGTCTTCCACTTACTCTCAGCCTGGAGTCTCACCTCATACAGTTTCTGAGCCAAGTGGGCCAAAGCTCACAGTCTACTCCACTGTTTACCGATTCTGTCATCTTGGATGAGGCTCTGGACCTCACCGAGCCACTGGGATAATGAAATTTAAGAACAGATGAGTCGGACGTTGTGTCCATTTTCCATGCTGTTCCCCTTGGGGTCATGCAGTGTATTGTTGCAAGGATCAAATGAGAGAATACACATAAAATTAGATAAGTCCTTGGCACAAATGCCAAATAAGAGTTTAACGACAGAATTGACATCAGTCAGATTTGACTTCCTAAAGAAACTAAATCAAAACCAGAATTTCAGGATATATACAAGATTGAATGTTCCCAAAACCCCCAGTGTGATGGCCTTAACTTGTGAGTCACTGGGGACACTAAAACACCAGAAGCTAGTATGGTCTCAAAGGGCTAGTTTTGCTTGCAAGACATCAAATGTAAATGCCTAATCTACTGACTCATGGTAAGCATACGCTCTGAAAAAAACAAAACAAAATGACACAGCAGCTAAAACATCTCTACCCCAAGTTTGACTGAACTCATATTAACTCTGGGGATGCAGCAGAACCTGGAGTTGTTTCAGATAGTGAAAATTCAATCTCATTCCTTATCTCTTTTCTGGGAGAAGTAATAGTACCTAGGGAGTAAATCTTTTCAACACAGGGCTGGAAGCTTTCAAAATATTGGAGTCATTTTTTAACAGCTTTATGAGGTATAATTCATATACCATACAATCCACCCATTTAAAGCGAGCAATTTGATGATTTTTAGTGTATTCATAGTACAACCATCACCAGATCAACTTTAAAACATTTTCGTCACCCCAAAAACAAACTACCAATTAGCAGTCACTCCCCCAACTCCCTTTCTTTCCCCAGCCTCTGTCAATCACTAATTTCTTTCCTGTCCCTATAGATTTGCCTACTTTGGACATTTCCTATAAATGGAATCATCTATGGTCCTTTTGGATTGTTTTCATTTAGCATAAAGTTTTCAAGATTCGTTCACGTTGAAGCATGTGTCAATACTTCATTTTTTATTACCAATATTCCATTGTATACCTATGTCACTTTATCTATTCATGGTTGATGGACATTTAGGCTGCTTCCCCTTTTGGACATTATGAATAATGCTATGAACATTTATGTACAAGTTTTTATGTAGATAGATGTTTTCATTTCTCTTGGGTATATATCTAGGCGTGGAATTGCTGGGTCCTATGGTAACTACGATTAACCTTTTGAAAACCTTCCAGAATGTTGTCCAAAGTGGCTGCATCATCTTACACTCCCGTAACTTGAGCCCCTTTCGAAGCCTAATATCTCATGCTTGCTCTTAAAGAATTAGTGGTTTTGCTTCAACCTGTCCTTTCACATCTGTTAGAGGGACTGGCCAAGAAGTCAGGTTAAACAAGAAGTCTACTAAAAGAAAGCCTATATTATCACACACTAAATTGCTGAAACACTAACATCTTCTGCCACTTTTTCTGTTGAAAATCCAGTCACACTTGTTGTCTAATCCCTAATAATCCATCCCTGCCTCTGTGCACCTTATCCAACAGAGTGCTTGGTGTGAAGAAACAATTCATGGAACTTGTGCATTAGGTACCCCAGGGCTAGTGGTTTTAGTCTTTGTATCAGCCTAACTGCTTTCCTGCTGCTTTTACAAATGTAACCTCTGGATTCACAGTTACAGTTTGACAAGAAATTGAATGGAACAAAAAATAAAATTTTTCTGAAATCATGTCTTACTATTTATCATCCAAAAAAATAAAAAGTAAACAAAAGCAAAACCTAATCATAAGTATAGCTCTACATGTGCTCCGTGCTTGTAATTTGGAAAACCCATAAAATTGTATCTCCTAATGGTTAGGAAGATAGGCTTTCTATCAATATGGCAATAAAGTAATAGTTATTGTTTAACATGAGTTACAATTTAAATATACAATGAGTACCTCCTTCCTACAATTCGTGTTAGCAAACCATATACTTGTTTTACAATTTTATTTCTGGAATTACTCCTTTGGTGTTGTCTTCAAAACTCACGCAGTTCATTTAAAGCAAATCTGCAAATATTTATTGGGTGCCAACCACCTGCAAGGCACTGTGCACAGCATTCTTTTGAAAGAATTTTTAGAAGCTATCATTCTTTTGAATGTGCTCACTGGAGGCAAATATTTCTCCATGGATGGTGGATTTTATTTGGGGAAAATGGTCAAAAGTTATTCAAAGTCAATTCTGATGGATGAGATGGGTAAGATCCATCAAGCACAATGACATTCTTAATGGTCAAAATTATGTGTGACTATAAATTTATGAGGCTGATTCTCTGGTGTGGTTCATTAACCAGATCTGAAGAAAATTGCAAAAGAGGAGTTCTAGTAATGTTCAGGGTAGGGGGACAATGGTGAGGTGTGTGCTGCCAATGTAACTGTTTTGATGGATGGCACTCAGGAGGTATTAGTCTTGGCATGTTTTTAAAACACAATCATTGCTTATGGACACACACTATATAGGGCCAAATATTGCTGGGTCCAGTAAAAATTTAGCCATATCTGTAGCCAGGATAATATTTTCTAGTGCCTGGGCTTTCATCCCTGACAAGCCGGAAGACCACTGATGACAAGATCCAGTCACTAGTGACTAGTTCTTTGCCACAGCCAGAAAGAAGCTAGGGCTTGACTATTACCTGTTCTAACGAAGGAACTGAGCCAGAGAAGAATATTCCACCGACAGGGGCCTTTTCAGTCCTCAATTTATAAACTTTCTCCAGATGGCATGACTTGTAGAAGGTGGTCACAGAAAGATCTTGGCTGTTATTTGTTACAAAACAGAACCACCTCAATAGAGCTTTAAAGGAATAAATCACAGTTGAGTGCTACATAGTGACCACTTACTGTATTCCGCATCTTACCCAGCTCCTTTGGACTACGCTCAATCTGAAAGCTTCTCCTTTGTAACTTAGCTTAACCAAGAATTGTCGAGAAGATGAGTTAGTTCCTTCTGGATTCATAACAAATTACCGCACAATGGGTAGCTAAACACCCAAACTTATGGTCTTAAAGTTCTGAAGGTCTGAAATCAAGGTGTCAGAGGAGGGTTCGTTCCTATCAGAGGCAGAGGAAAAGTGTGTCCTATGCCTCTTTCCCAGTTTCTGATGTTGCTGGATATCCTTAGCACTGACTTATAGATGCCACATTTCAATTGGTGCTTCCACCCGCACATGGCTTTCTTTCCCCTGCATCTGTGTTCGAATTTCCCTCTTATAAAAACATCTGTCATTGGTTTAAGGCCATTGTAGACTCGGCTAAAATAAAAACTGACTGATCTGTACCTGCTACTCCATTAAGGTAGGGACTCTATTAATTTGTCTATTTCCACTTCTAGCAGAGGGACTTATACAGAATAGACATTTAATAATTAAGTAATAGAGGACAACTAGCAGTAAGCTCTAAAAATGTTATAAGCTCCATCATGGGAAAACGTGTTATTACAAGTTATCTTTTCATCTGAGTATTGAGAATAGAGGTGATAAAGAAGGGGTCACAATTGCTCACAGAATTGACATCAACTCCAGAGAATGAGGAACTACACCTGGGATGCCTCACTTATTTCCCAGACTCGGATGCTATTAAAGGTCTTTAGATGCTTTGTTTCATCCTTCTGTGATAGCTGTGCTGGGGTGATGACATTTCATCTTGAATGTCTAGAGGCTTGTTAGCAGAGACCCTGTCACCGCCAGGGATCACAGCATTTTTGTGCTCAGTCCTTAGGGCACTGATCTTGGCGGTACAGCTCTACTCAGCAGTAGACGCCACATGGTCTAACATGACAAGCAGCTGGATCTCCAGCCAACAGGCTGAGAGTTATTTCCTGAAATGAATGGCAGTTTGCAAAGCAGAGCAGGGGGTGGCTTCCCCCCCACCCCATTTCACTAAAATCAGCTCAACTTCGGTAATTGCAGAGACCCAAAGAGAACAAAAGAGGAAAACGTAGCAGCTTATGTTTGCGGCATAGAGCTACTGTGTTTCAAACAGGTGAAGATGAGCAACCCAATCTAATCTATTTCTGCAAAACTGACCTGAGGTGGGATGGAGTATAAAGCAGAGATACTCACAGGAAAAGTAAAACACCCACTTACATTTTGCGCATTATTTCTGGTACATGCTCTCTAGAAGCAGAATTATCAATACAGCGTAACTGTTTTAAGCATCTGTTTTTGTGACGGTACAATCCCTCTGTCCCCAAAAGCTGTAAGTCAGGAAGCGGGCAACAGAATGACTGCAGGCTTTCAAACGTTTGCACTGAGACTTGAAACCATCAAGGAAACTGCAACTTCATTTCTGGCTCAAGTAAAATTGTGGGTGCATCTCAATTTGAGTAGTGCCACTGCCAGTAATAGGGACATCGCCTTTATTTCTGAAGAAAGGAAAATATCTGCTAATTAGAATGGATTTCTTCCATTTTTTGTTAGTCAGTGACTTGTGGCACTTTAAGCCACCAGTGGTAGGGAGGGCGGGGTGGGGACCGGTGCACAGCATGCTTTAACTTTACGTCTGAGTGAATCTTTTGAAACGTTGTTTTTCAAAAAGTATTTCAACTTTCATTTCCCTCACCAATAGTGAGGGGTGAATGAGCAAACATGTTGAGAGGATTATTTAAGATATTTTATATTATAGAGTTCATTTATACAAAGTCATTCAAATTTGATGAACTGGGTCAAGACGACAAGCAAATAGCTCTTGAAATGTTTGTTTTATTGTTATAGACTACAGAAATTACTTGCAGTCCTGAATCTTTTGAGGTTTCTGATATATATATATATATATATGTATGTATTTTTTTAAAAGATCTTATTAGAGAGAGAGAGAGAACATGAGCAGGAGACAGAGGAAGAGGGAGAAGTAGACTCCCCACTGAGCAGGGAGCCCTAAGAGGGGGCTCAATCCCTGGACTCCGGGATCACAGCCTGAGCTGAAGGAAGATGCTGAACCGACCGAGCCACCCAGGTGCCCCAAGGTCTCTGATATTTAAAATGTCAAACAATACATGTAACCAAAGTAATTGTAATTCCAACCAAGATGCGACAACCTCAGTGGACAACAGAATATTGGACTTGGGTAATTGTTTAATTATTAAAGGATGGAAAGAAGCAGCAAATAGAGATCTACCAGTAATAAAAATTCTGACTTGGTATCATTGGACTAGGTCTGGCCAGGGATCTCATGCTTGCATTCGTTGAAGAGGGCATCAAGCCATAGTTATATCTGGGCTTTTATAGACTTTTAAACATAGAGTCTATCTTAAGGTAAATTTAGAAAATAGCTCTCTCACTGGTAACCAGTTTATTGAAACTGTTCCAAGTGGACGTGTACAGACAAGGATCACACATCATTTTAGAAAGTACAAAGAATATATGTGTGCTGTGTAATTAGAAAAAAAAAAAAAAAACCCTTTAGACTAGATCGTTAAGACAAAATTCCAGACCACTGAAAAGACAACAAAACTGTTTAAAAGAAGATAAACTTTGGAAATCTAAATATATATATATATATACATACACACACATGTGTGTATATACACGTGTGTGTGTGTATATATCTCTCTAAATAGCATGGTAAGTAGATAGGAATCTAACTACATATATAAAAAAACTTAATGTGAAATATGCAAATATGCATATGTCAATTTGAAATCCTAGAGAAATCATTGCTCCCCAAAGTACACTACCATAATTGACCCAAGTTCATAAGTCTAAAAATAATCTTAAAAATGAAAGTCAAAGGCAGATAGGATGTACTTAAAATTTTTTTCCATTAGATATTCAATTTTTTTTAAAAGGATTTTATTTTTAACTACTCTCTACACCCAACGTGAGGTTCCACCTTACAACCCCAAGATCGAATTCCATGCTCCACTGACCAAGCTAGTCAGGCACCCTAGACAAGATACACTCCCCTAAGAAAGAATGAATCCAAATGATTTTGCAGGTAAGATCTTCAAAACCAATGAGAAAAAGATAGTTCTGATATGGAGAACAGAAAAAAAGGGGAAACTTCTCAACTCATTTTAAAACCTAGCATTATCCTGATCCTAAAACAAGTGAGAAGCACCAGAAGGGTATATAAACACAGATACAAAACACACAGATGAATAACTCCCAAATACAGCACAGAAATACATATAAAGAATAACATAAGAATGAAAATATCTTCAACATTAAGGCATGCAAATGTATAAAAAATGTTAATCACCCAAAGACATCCAGAAAAGAATTCAATCAAGTTACTCATTCTTAATAAAATTTCTTAGAAAAATAGGAATAGGAGAAACTTCCCTAATCTGGAAGAGTAGTTACCAAACCAAAATACATGATTTTTGATAAAATACTAGAAATCTTATCATTAAATTGTCAGGCACAAGATATTTCAGTTCTAATATTCATACATGTTAGTGGAGATCCTTGCCAAGGCAATGATAGAAATAAGTGCAGGAAATGAAGAGTTAAAACTAACACTAATTGAGATTCTGAGAGTTTCTACCTAAACATATAATTGAAATCACACATGACCAACAGAGAAAATAACCTAAAGTTCAGCAATAACCAATTAGAAAATTCAATCGGGGTGGGGGGGAAGCTCAGAGTACAATAAAACCATAAAACATCTAGTAATTAACTTCATAAATGGCAAATTAATTGGTGACTATTTAAAAAGCTTACTCTAAAACATGACAAATAGGGTATGTGTAGTCCTTTTTTCCAAAGAGGTGGTACAAACTTATCCTGCTCTCCCTCCTCTAGTGGTGCATGAAAAGGCTGATTTCTCTCCAGCGCTCGGTATTGCCCTAATGGTTTTAATTGGCATTTTCTTGATGACAATGAGGTTGAAACTTTAACTTTCATATTTACATCTATACTTCATCTGGAACTGACTTTTCTACATAGTACTGAGCTAGAAGTCAATATTTTCTACCAAACATTTACCATATCAGTCCAGAAACAAACAAAAATCTCATTTCCACTATATTGTAGTGTCACCCTGCCTGAAAATCAGTTTACCATATATGTGTGAGTCTATTTCTGGACTTTATGTTCTATTGGTCTACTTGTTTATCCTTGAACCAATTTTACACTCTCTTGTGGCAATCCTATAGTAAGGCTTGAGATTTAATAGTGTAAGACTTCCATTGTATTCAAGACTGTCCTTATTCTTTGGGGACCTTTTAAGTTTTATGTAGATTTGAAATGAGATTATCCATTTCCAAAAAGAAAAAAAAAAGTCTCTGGGATCTTGAGATTACGTTTAATGTAATGACAAATTGCGAGAAATTGTTATCCTTAATATGTAGAATATTTCAATATATTAAAGTCTTAATTTCTATAAAGTTTTATAGGTTTCTGGGGGCACCTGGGTGGCTCAGTCAGTTAAGCCTCCGCCTTCGGTTCAGGTCATAATCCCAGGGTCCTGGGACTGAGTCTCCCATCAGGCTCCTTGCTTAGCAGGTGACCTGCTTCTCCCTCTGCCTAAAGCTCCCCCTGCTTGTGCACTTGCATTCTGACACATAATTAAAAAAAAAAATTCTTTTAAGTATTATAGATTTCTGTGAAGTTCTGTCATTTGTTTGATTTATTCTTAGGTACTTAATATTTTTGATGTTATTATAAATGTTTTCCTAATTTTTTATTGTTTTGTATGGAGATCCTAGCCTTGTGTCTAAGGGCTTTGCTAAATTCACTTTTTAATTCTAATAGTCTGTATGATATTTTGAGTTTTCTACATCAATTGGGTTTGTTTTTTTTTTTAAGATTTTATTTTGTCAGAGAGCAAGAGAGCACTTAAGCAATTGTCCCGATAATTATGGGTTTTAAGTCTGTCTTTTCCATTACTTTTTTTTTCCCCCCAAATGCACTGGCAAAGAAGTCCCATACAATGCTGAATTGAAGTGATTGGCAATCTGTTTTGTTCCACTCAAGGGGCAGACTTTTGATATTTCATTATTTAAGTATGAGGGTAGCTATAGGTTTTTAGCAGATTAGAAAAGTTCTCTTCCATTGATTTTGTTTCAAATGCTAGATTTTATTAAACATCTGTTGTGTATCTAATCACCCACATGATTTTTCTTTATTCAGTAATGAATTATAGTGATTGATTTTTCAAATATTAAGCCCAATTTGTGTTTCTGGAATTAATCCGACTTGGTTATTTTTATATATTAGATTCAGCTGTTTTAATATTTTAAGGTTTTTATATCTATCTTAAGAAAAACTGCCACGTAATTTTTATTGGCATCAGGTATGCTAACTTCACAAAGTTGGGAGTGTACCCTCTTTTTATTCTCTGGATAATTTATATAAGTTTATTTTTAATAATTTGGAAAGAGTAACTGCTTATATCCTTGGGACCTGGAGATTTTCATTATGAGAAAGTCAAGTCATGGATTTTTTTTTTTTTTTTTTTTAAGATACAGGACTACTAAGATTTTCTATTTCTTTTTGTTTTGGTTTCATGGAGTTGTAATTTTTAATGAATTTTTCTAATTCTCCTAAATTTTCAAAGTCATGGGTCAAATGTTCATATTTATCACAGCATCCTAGCTGAGTCATGAGCTTCATGACAAAAATATGACAGCAGTGGCTAAGATCTTAGATTTGGTAACCTAGTACAGACTAATGACCCAAATCCAGCAAATGTTTCTGTCTTAAGTATTCCTGTCTTTTCATATCACCAACAAAATAATGAATCAATGTGATACCACCATCAGAACAGACAAGAATTAGGCAAAATTAGATAAAAATGTTTATAGGCATATATGGACACAGCTTGTTCACCTAATCCGTCATTATTTATCCTTTTGGACATTTTGGTGCAATAGGATTCTATTCTTTAAGTATTAACTCTTCCCAGCATAACAAGGGCTCTGAGTTTCAATGCTACACGTGAATTCAGAGTCTAGTATCTGCAGATTAAGCTGTTGAATTGGTCAAAGATTTTTATTCAGTATCAATAGAACTGAATTTAAGGAGACAAAATCAATTTGCAAGCAATTTTGAGTTTTGATAAGTATCCAAGTGTTCAGCTCTTGGGGAAAGGCAATTGTAATCATATGCATGCTTAAAATCCTTAACCAGGATGAAAATAGTTACATTCAATAACTCATTTTTCTGCAGTAACTATAAATGTAAAAGGTGATCTAGACAGTTTGGCTTATATTTTACAATGCTCTTAAATTTCTCAGCACCCTTTCTCCTCATTTTAACACTATCTTCATCCATGCCAAAGTTAGTTTTAAGTTGATTGTTTGGGATAACAATTAGAGATCTTTTTCAGAGATAAAACTTAAAAAAGAAGGGAAAAATATAAAAGCATTCTTAAAACCAATTTTTATATAAGCATATATGGAAATGGCTCTTTAAAATTGAAGTCATGTATGGTAGCCTTATTTTTCCATCAAATTAATATATCTTGATGTGAATTATATCTCAATGAAGCTGTTAGAAAACAAATGTTTTGGCATTTGAATGTGTAATACATCCTAGAGAAAAAAAATTTTCATGACTAAAAACATGTAAATATTTCTAATTCAAATACACTGCCTGTGTTTTTACCTTTCACTTTTAAAGGACTCCAGCCATTCTGTTCACTTTTGTATAGTTTCTGAAGCAGTTATAAATATGTAATTACCCCCAAAATTTCTAGAGTAACAGGAATTACCAAGAAGCCTACCAAGCAGGTTTTTCATTCTTTTGTGGCTCATGAGCCACAGTGCCTAACATGGTCTTAGAATCTCTTCAGCCTCTGCATTGCTTTTTCAAAATCATTTCACCTCTGCCT